>NC_052059.1:41178787-41478787 GCF_903992535.2 Arvicola amphibius
ACAGTGAGGACACCACCCAAATTCAACCTGGCAAACAAATGAGTCTTATGGGGGTCAATTAATGGGACCAGAAATGACTCAAAAACAGGTGTATCACCAAAAGCTCACCCCAGCAATGGGTGCTGGCTCACAAAAGCTGGAAACCTGCGATGCATCACACAGCCTGAGGCAGCTCACAGGTAGGAGGGTGTCCTGGCTCAGCTGGTCTGAGCCTCCTCTAGGCAGCTTGGCTGATCTGAGGGTCTCTCAGCAGTCCTTACAGGTTACACACATTTGGGGAGGAGAGAGGAGCCTAGGCAGTCAGTTTCATCAGAGCCCTTCGGGTTATTTACTTCCTGAGCTTAAGGAGCTTCCCTGCAGAACACTTCACCTCCCCTTAGAACCCCAGTTCTCAACCTTCCTAACCTGCGACCCTTTAACACACTTCCTCATGTTGTGGTGACCTCCAACCCTAATTATTTTCATTGCTACTTCATAACTGTAATTTTGCTACTGTTATGAATCGTAATGTAGGTATCTGTTTTCTGACAGTCTTAGGCGACCCCTGTGAAAGGGTCATTCAAGACTCACCAAGGGGTTGTGAGCCACAGGTTGAGAAGCAACAGCTTAAACGATGCTGTGTCTTAACAAGCTTCTCTGAACGGGTGTGGCTGGCTTCCCTTCCTGCAGTCTCATGGCTGGCTATGCTCTCACCAGGACACTGAGAGTTCCCACAGAGAAACAGCAATGTTAAAACATAGTGGAATGCTGGGAAGAGATGCCAGTCCAGACATCAGGGCACCAAGCAGACCAGGCCCCTTTTCCATATCCCAGTCAAAGCACTAAATGAACAGAGCGATGGGTGCATACTGAGAGCTGCAAGAGAGAAATGCCAAATCGCATATAAAGATTTATATCAGAATAACAGAAACTTTAAAAGCCTAAGGGCTTGTAAGGATGTATCTCACACTCTAAAGACAACAGTTGTCAACCCAGACTGCTACGCCCAGCAAAGCCATCGGTCAGAACTGAAGGAAAGATAAAAGCTTTTCATGATAAAAAAAACACTAGAGGAATTATGACCACTAAGCCAGCTCTACAGAGGTATTTGAAGGAATCTTTGAGGTTGAAAAACAAAAAGCAAAAACCATCCACAAGGCCACAAGAAACAATAAACGATGCTAAAATAATCAAGTGAGAGAGGAAAGAATCAATAAAATGATAGGAACTGAATATATTTTTCAGGGACAACTCTGAGTATTAACGGCCTCAATATCCCCAATCAAAAGGTGCGGTAGTATGGCGGCTGACCTTGGTGGCCAACTTGACTATGAAATAATCCAGGAGAGACACTGAGACCCCATCAGCACAGTGAGCCAGTGCAGAATGTAAGAGCGGTGACCTGCTCTTGGCCAGTGTCTCGGAAAGACTCTTGGCGCCAAAGTCAGGGGTACAGCGTTATTTAAAGCCAAAACCACACAGACCATGACTATATCAATGCATGATCGGTTTCAGCAGAACAGAGCAGTTACTCCACACAACAAAATAATTCACTTTGATTGATACTTTTATCAGTTATTTTAGTTTATGTTTCGTTGATACAAACATTATTTTGGTTAATGCATCTGGACCTTGGTCAGGGTCACGGAAATCCCAAATATGTTGCGAAGGTGAATGTGGCTGTTGGGGACAGAGGGCTGAGAAATAGAGACCTTAGCTCCTTCAGCTACACCTGGAGTCAATAACATGCAACTAGCCAGGCACTCCAAATATCAAAGAAGGAAGCAATTTGGGATTTTGGTTTTTTTAGGGGTTTTGTTTCTTTCTGCCTGCTTGCCCTCGCTCTCGCTGGCAACTTCATCTAGCCCACTGCTGGGACAAACCTTCGCTGCTATTAGAACCAATTTTTCAGGACTCCAAGATAGGCCAAAGAGCAGCTGAGACACCCAGCCTCATGGACGGAGCAACTACTCCCCCCCCCCCCAAAAAAAAAGGGTTTCTCTGTGTAAAAGCTCTAAATGTCCTGGAACTCACTCTGTAGACCAGGCTGGCCTTGAACACAGTGAGATCCACCTGCCTCTGCCTCCCAAGTCCTGGGATAAAAGGCTTGCGCCACCACTGCCTAGCCAACTACTGTATTCTTGACTTTTGTTGGGAGACAGCCATTATTGGACTAGCCAGACCACAGCTTGTAAGCCACTCTAATAAATCCCATATATATGTTCATTCCAGAGAATCCCAATACAAGTCGGAAGATAAAAAAGCAAGAACTCTTTGTTGCCTCCACGAAACACATCTCACCACAAAAGACATAAAAAAGGTGTTCCAAACCAGCAGACCTAGGGAACAAGCCGATGTCACCGTTCAATATCTGAAAAAAGACTATAAACCAAAACTAGTGAGAAAAGATAATGAAAGATACTTCATACCAATGAAAGGCACAATCCATCAAGATGACATTAAAATCCTAAACATATACGGACCAAACGCAGATATATCCAATTTCATAAAGCACATACATATTACAAGACTTAACGCAACAGATTCACCCCAGCACAGAAATAGTGACTTCAGTATAATATACCACTCTCACCAACAGACAGGTCATCCTCACAAAAAAGAAAACTACCTGAAATTACATCACAGATCAAATGGATTTAACAGATTTCTACAGAACATCCCATCCAAATATGAAGAATTTCTCTCAACAGCTCACAAAACTTTCTATAAAATAGATCATATATGAGGAAGCAAAGCAAGTCTTATCAAATAATAAGAAAAGCAAAACAATTCCTTGTAATCTATCGGATCACAATGGAGTAAGACTTCAAAGCAAAAGCAAGAGAAACCTTAATGTACACACAGAGCCATGGAGATTGAACAACACACTACTGAACAGTGGGTGGGCCCTTAAAGAAACCAAGAAGAAAATAAAAACATTCCTAAACTCACATGAAAATGAAAACACAAAATAACCTCTGAGATACACTGAAAGCAGTCCTGGATGATTTTTATTTTGGCTCTAAGTGTACATTAAGAAATCACAGAGCTCCCAAACAAATAACTGAATGACGATAGCAGCTGGAATGAGAAACATCCCTCATAAACTCAAGTGTTTCAACACTTGGTCTGCAGCTGGTAGCACTGTTTGGGGAAGTTAGGGAAGCATTGGGATGCAGAGCCTTGTATGTCAGTACGGGGGGGGGGGGACCTGGGGAGCAGGGGTTATTGCCTTATTCTACTTCTTGTTCTTTGTGATCTGTCAGCTTCCTGCTCCAGCCACCTGCTGCCATGCCGCCTTTGCCATTACCGACACCCTGTCTGGACCGGTAAGCCAAAGCTGCTTTTGGTCATATCTTATTACAGCAACAGAAAAGAGTAACTAATATAATGGTTAATCTTCAGGGTCTGGAAAAACAACAAGAAAGAGAAAGAGCTTCCTAGGACCAGAGTAGGGATGAATTATATGGAAACAAAGAAACAAGGCAAAAAAGAATCAATGAAATAAAGAAGTCTTTGAAAAGTTAAATAAGATAGACTCTTAGCCAAAGTAAACACATTGAATTTACTGGAGAAAATTGGGGTCATACAAGATACCAATGAAATTCAAAGAGCCATCAGATTTTTTTTAAAGTTTTTTTTTATAAAGATTTACTTATTATGTATATAACATTCTGCCTGTGCGCATATCTGCAGGCCAGACGATGGCACCAGATCTTATTATGGATGGTTGTAAGCCACCATGTGGTTGCTGGGAATCAAACTCAGGACCTCTGGAAGAGCAGCCAGTGCTCTTAACTCCTAAGTCATCACCATTATCTGATTCCAAACAGTAAACAAGCAGACAAAAAAAAAAAAAAACAAAACAAAACAACAACAACAAAAAAAACCCAGCATGATACTGTCACAAAAATCAGCGGAACAGAGCTGAGGGCCCAGATAGAAGCCCATGAACCTACAGCCTCCTGATTTTTTACTAAGATGCCAAAAATACACACTGGAGAAGCCAGCATCCGCCACAAATGGTGCTGGGGAAACTGGTTATCTACATGTAGAATGAAACTAATCTCTCAACCTCCACAATGGATTAGGAGCCTCAACATAAGACCCTTTACCCTGCAACTGATAGAAGCACAGGCATCCACTTCAAGTCTAGGCACAGGTAAGGTAAGATCTTTCTGAAGAAGACTGATCACACAGAAAATAAAGTCAACAGTCAACAAACGAGACCTGATGAAACTGTAACGCAGTCAATAAATGAAGAGGCAGCCCAGAGAACGTGAGAAAATCCTTGACAGCTATAAGCCAATGTGCAAATAGCTTAAAGAATTAAAAATATAGAAAATAACCCAACTTTAAGGGGTAGGGAGTAGGGGACTGAACAGATTCTCAAAAGAAATAAAAATGGGTAACAGGATTTTTTCTTTTTAATGTTAAGCAATGACTTAAATATTCAGCCATCAGGGAAATGCCAACTAAAACTATCTTGACCTCACGCAATCAGAATGGCGATCAAATGCTAGTCAAAGATGTAGGGAAAGGTGACACATGGCCTCTGTTGATGAGAGTGTAAATTAATAATATAGCCAGTAGAACCAGTGTGCAAGCTCCTCGAGAGGCTAACACAAGAACATCCAGCTGTATCATTTCTGAGCATGTATCCAAAGGGCTCCACATCCTGCTTGTACACAGATACTGCATGGCCATGTTCACTGCTGTGCTACTGACTAGACAGGAAACTGAACTGGCCTAGATATCCACCAACTGATGAATCAGTAAAGTGTGGTGCATGGACAGAGCAGAATCATCATCAGCTGCAAGGAAAAATGAAATAAACTGGAAAATCCACTAAATAAGAACTAACCAAGGCCTAGCTTTGACATTTTAGACTTGTGGGTATAACCTGGAGTGTCTGGAGAGTCAGGAAACGGGGTGGGAGAGGGATCAATGGAGGAGAAAGCAGAATCAATGCAATAGGAAACCGGGTATATAGAGCTTTAAACGAGGGATTAGGCAGGGCTGGGGAAGGGAGTGGTGAGGGTTTTGTTGTTTGTTTTTTTTTTTTTTTTTTTTTTTTTGGTTTTTCGAGACAGGGTTTCTCTGCAGCTTTTTTTTTTTTAGAGCCTGTCCTGGAACTAGCTCTTGTAGACCAGGCTGGCCTCGAACTCACAGAGATCCGCCTGCCTCTGCCTCCCGAGTGCCAAGACTAAGGATGTATTTAAAAGCCTTACAGAAGCCCACTACTTATCCACTAATTGAAAAATAAAATTTAAAAAACAAAAGGATTTTTTTTTTTCCCTTGAGAGAAGGTCTTTCTAGGTAATTCTGGTACTGATCATATAGACCATAATGAATGATCTGGCTCCACCCAACAGAGATCCTCCTATATGAGTACAAATGTTAGTCAGCGAAGCACCCGATTTCCAGGAACTCCTGGCTTCCTATCTCAGCCCCTCCGTGTCACTGTGGACACACTGAGTGGACCCGATCCTGGCACTCGGGCACACGGCTTCAGAATCCCAGCTCTTCAGAGTCACTTTAGACACCAATTTCTAAGTCAACACTAGTTACTGTCTGTTGTTTTCAACTCTTTAAACTCAAACCTTAAGTTTTATATTTACACTACAGATTACTGACACCTGAAAACTGACTTCCACGCTTTTCCCACTCCTGTCCGCACAGAAGCGCGTGGTTCTCACTACAATCCTTTACACTTGGCCCCCGCGTAACATTTATAGTTGGTATTTAAATTTTCTTCCAAATACATATCTTTGCCGGATAGAAATATGTCACCAAAACATCAACAGCTTCAGCACGCCGCCTGAGCACTGATTTTGTTTTTGTTTTTCCCTCCTGGCTATGTGCATATGCTAAATATAGTATAATCAAGGAGATTTAAGTATCTACCAAGCCAATGAAGGGCAAAATTAGGATTAGTGATGTAACTCAGTAGCCAAGTGTTTGCCTGACACAGGAGGCCACAAATTCAAACCTCAAAGTCATCCGTGTAACCACACAAACACTTAAAATTTGTTTAGTCTCCACAGAAACTACTGTAGTGTGTATGACTATAACTTAACTATTACTAGAGATTTTCAGTGTTAAAATGGGCTTTTTAAGTAAGAGGTAGAGAGGGCTATAAAGAGAAAGGCATCCCCACATACCCACCCCAAATTCAAAGATACAAACATACACATAAAAAGTAGTAATGATATGTACTAGAAAGTATGCCTGTGAACAGAATTCTACTGAATCCTCTACAGAAAGCTTTAGACATGTGTGTACTGTCATGTCCAGCCGTACAATCTACAAACGGGCTCCTTACGTACTAACATGATCACCTACAACTGCTATTTTAAAAGAAAGAAACAATACACTACTCCAAATTACATTGGGAAACTTTTATTAACTTAAATTGGCAATCTTAATTTTGCCCACCAAGTTCTTTATATATGTCTTAAGATTTAGGTTGATAACCCTGCAGGTGTTTTTACCTGCAGAAACATGAAGACTTGCAGTTATCTTCGTCCTGTAATGATTAAAACGAAGTTCAAATAATCAACAACTTACTTCTCTAAAACACTTAGAAGATATTCTGAGGAGTGCTTCAAAGTTCTGTGTATAAATAATGATTGATACATTTAAGATATTGATGCTGAAGATAAATATTTCTTATATAAAACATTGTTTTCACACACCACTGTTCTAATGAGGCAGTTATTAGATATATTTTCATACTAAAGAATAAAGCATCTTTGTAGTTAGTTATTTTATTTATAGGATTCTTAGCAATGAAGAACTTTGTATCTAACAACAGAAAACAGGCATACTGCTAGTGATGTTCAGTAGAGGAAGCAAAAAAGATGGCTGAAACAAAAGAAACCAGCAATTTGCATCATACATTCTTTATATAAACAGTCCATTCTGAGCAGCAGACTCAAACATAGACAAAACGCTTTCAAAGGTTCGTGAGGCGCTCCATGGGCGATGACATTCCCCACACACTGAAAAGGAAAGGGACAATAGCAGAGACCACAGTATAATAAAGAGCTACAGCACATTAACACCGGCAGCCAGCCTCCAAGTTCTCACTCAGATTGGCAACTGAAACTTCACATCCACGTGGGCCTCTTTAGCTAAGGTCACAATTTCAGAGAGCTTCACAACCTGGAAGAGAACAGGGCATCTCTGAATCTATGTTCATAAAAGGTGAACACACATTATAAACCAAGGCAAAATAAATATAGAACCTTTTTCACTTAAAACACTAGGGATATTTTGACATTGCTGTAAGTCACACAACTGCCTTTTAGGAATTGACACTTGCAAGATTGTCATGTCTGACATTCTTCATAACCTACAGTCAACTAAATATGTCTGATAAAGATCTATACTAGATATGTCTTACCTAAATTTTATCTTGAAGACAAAAACAGTGAGTATCCTTTAAGATATCCCACAATTCAAAGCACAACTAAATAAAACAAAACCTACTTTGAAAAAGCTTACAAGCTTAATTGATAATATTAGGGTAGGAGTTTGGATATAAGAATTGCTGATATATTTTCTGTGAGGTAACACTAACCAATAAAAATTCTAATGCCCTGTAAGATATGAGACTATCTATTTCTATACAAAATGTCATACAAATTAAACATCTAAAACCAAAACTCAGCTTCTCTCCTAGTAGTTAGAAAAAAAAAAGAGTCTGGAGTTAGAGAAATATGAGTTCAAATAAGTGAATTTATATAAGCTATTTCTTCATCTATATACATGGAAATTTTACCACCAGGAGAATTCCTGCGGGGGGGGGGGGGGAGGGAAAGGATTGTCAATCATAGTCAATACTACAAACTGAACTTCCAGTTTAGGAGAAAAATACAGAGAACAGAAGAACATAATAAATAGATGATACTCAGGGTTACAACTATTAAATCCAGACCAAGAAAGACTCTACAGGAGGACTGCTTTAAAACATGAGGGCTACAGATTAAGTGCACTTACATATTACCCAGCTGCAGTACAGTCTGACCCCAAGTCTAACAGAAGAGCCTAGATGGTATGAGATAACTGCTCAACTTTCACAACGGAATGCCACATCCTGTTTAGACAACAGGAATTCCTTTCCGTCAGCACACTACTTCACCTTCATATACATGATTTGGATGTATAAAATGACGCCCATGGGGATTTACTAACTAATAATGAACGAGAGAAGAAATAGGTAAGAACTTAGATTAGACCAGATTGGGTATAAATTGGTCACTGTTTAATATGGATAATAGATATAAGGTATGAGAGGTTCTGAAAAACAATTTTTAAATTCATTGCCTTCAAACTCTTCTGCATTGTACAATTTGTACAAGAATTTCCCCTCACTTATGCTGATTTCTTCTAATAATCTCCTACTTGCTCACCACCTGACTGGATCCTTAGACAGAAATTCCTACCTTTCCTGCTGCATTTGAGGCTGAGCACAATCTTTACCCCCATTGCAATACACATACACACACACATACACATATATATGTTTGTGTGTGTGTGTATGTGTATTGCAGTGGGGGATATATATGTTTGTGTGTGTGTGTATGTGCGTCACTCCCCAGAATTAAGTTTGTTTTCCATATAACTAGATTAAGCAATAATATTAGCAGTATTAATATTAGCAGTATTAGCTGGTTCATTTCAGAATCTAAAGGTCTACAGATCCTGTCCATCATCAGAGTCCACTTACCATTTTAGCAGCTTCATCCAAATCATCACAAGCAAGAATTTTAAGTCCACTGTCTGCTATTAGTACCTTCGCATCATCAACTTGTGTACCTAGAAATGATTTATGCAAATATAAGTAAATGAGTTAAATATGTGTATACATACATGCATATATACATATATGCATAAATATATGTGTATATATATATGCATACAGGCACGCACACACATAATACGTACAATCTTTTTCACATTATATATATGTATTTCAGCACGGAAGTTTCTATTACTTAACACAAATATTTAAGAAAAATATCCTAAGAACTTGGAACTACCTTGTGAAATACTTCATTTTACCATATCCATAGTAATAAAAGCAAAACCAGAATCTCAGAAAAAAATCACTGTTATGGAATATTATTTTAACTATATTATTTTAACTAAGTAAGGATACGTTACATTTAAGTTGTGGAATATCACTTTAACTGTGTAAAGGTAAAGTTACATTTGTTTATGCTACACTTGTTTAAAGATGTAAGGATGTATGTTTAATTACGTAAAGATGTGTTGCATCTGTTTCACCCTGCCTGCTCAAGGCACCTGATTGGTCTAATAAAAAGCTGAACTGCCAATAGCTAGGCGGGAGAGGGATAGGAGGGGCTGGTGGGCAGAGAGAATGAGGAGAAGAAATCTAGGCAAAGGAGAAAGAGGAGGAGAGCACAAGGGGGACGCGCCTGGGGCCAGAAGCCATGCAGCGCCAGCAAGACATGGAGACGGCAGGAAAGTAAGATAAACAGAAAAAAGGAAAGGTAAAAAAGCCCTGAGGAAAAACACAGATACAGACAGACTAAAATAAGTGATAAGGCTGAGCATTCATAACTCATAGTAAGTCTCCCTGCCATGACTTGGGAGCTGATTGGCAGTCCAGAAGAAAAAGCCTAACACATCACATTACACAGAGCAAAACTTTGAGCATTTTCGCCCAATGTAGTAAATTTAAAAAAAAAAAAAAAAAAAAGTCACACTGGTGTCTGAGAGAGAGAGATGTCCCCGACAGGTTCATGTATCTGAACATCAGTCCCCAGCTGCTGGCGCTGTTTGGGAAAGCTACAGAGCTCCTAGGGTAGAGGGCTTGGGGGAGGAAGTGCATCACTAGAGATGGTTTGCAGCCTCATCCTACTTTACTGTGTGTGTGACTGAGATGTGATCTCAGCTTCTTCTCCTGCACAGTGCCCGTTCCACATTAAGCCTATCTTGTCCTCTGAAACTGTAAGGCAAAATAAATTCTTCCTTAGGCTGCCTTTTTGTTTTTGTGTTGTTTTTTCGAGACAGAGTTTCTCTGTGTAACCCCAGCTTTTCTGGAACTTACTTTGTAGACCAGGCTGGCCTTAAATTCAGAGATCTGACTGCTGGAATTAAAAGTGTGCACCACCCACACCTTAAGCTGCATTTGATCATGGTATTTTAATCACAGCAACAGAAAAATACTAACAGTTTCCAAGTTTTGTATTTAATGCTTTCACTGAAAGGATATAGCTATTTGTAAAATTATACTTTAAATTAACTGTGTTCCTTACAATTACAGCATTTAAACGATTGGAAACAATATTTTTAACACTCACCTTGTAACCGTACCACAACAGGTATTCTGATTTCTAAATCTTTAACTGCCATAACTATTCCTTTTGCAATAACATCACATCTCATAATTCCTCCAAAAATGTTGACCAGAATAGCCTGCACCTGTCAATAAAGTAAATATTAAAGGAATAAGTATTTGTCCTTTTCTTCCAAAACAGCAGGATATGTGTCTTATAAAAACAAGTTCCATGGAACATTTTCAGATAAAACCATCATTTTCTTTTCTATCTTTCAGTTCACTACCAACCAAAACTTACTTCCACTAATTTCAGTATTTGCTTAGATTTGTTTTCTACTACATCTCTTACAACAAAACCTTGTAATTCAGTCTTCTTCCTATTTACCAACACAACACTGCAGGTCACATCCGACAGCAATGTCACAGGAAGCGTCTCTATTAGTACCCGTCACCTGCTGTTGTCTGCACTCAGCTGTAGTGACATTTCATTTGTATTTTAATAAATAAAGCTTGCCTGAAGATCAGAGAGTAAAACAGCCACACTGGTCAGCCTTACAGACTGGGCAGTGGTGACACACACCTTTAATCCCAGCCCAAGGGAGGAATATAAAAAGGGAGGAGACAGGTCTCAGCTCAGTCTCATTCTGAGGTTACTGGAAGCAGGATTGCCATTTCGGTCTGAGGTAGAGGTGAGTCAGTGGCTGGCTGCTTTACTTTTCTGACCTTCAGGTTGAACCCCAACATCTGTCTCTGGGTTTTTATTATTTGTGCTACATTCAGTCCTATCAATACAATAAGTCATACTACTTCTACAACTCCTCCTCTGAATCACAGCTGAGCCTGCCATCTCAGGTGCTCTTTCAGTGTTCTTCACTGTTGCCTGGGCATCAGCCCTCTCCTGATGAAATCCTGTCTCTATCAGTTTATTCCGTCCCCTTCGACGAGACTGAGGGGCCAGGTTCTATTGTTTTCCTCATCTCCCCAACTCCTAAGAACTCAAGTTGTCCCAATATGCGGAGGACTTTCAAATCTATCTCCAGTCATTAGAAGCTGTTTAACTCCTGGGGCTGGAGAGAGAGCTCAGCAGGGAAGAATGACTGGTATTCTTGCAGAGGACCAGAGTTCAGTTCCCAGCACCCACACTAGGTGGCTTATGAGCACCTGCAACTCCAGCTTCAGGAGATCCTCTTCTGGATTCTATGGGCACCCACTTGCACATATACACACAAACACACACATATACATGAATGAAAATAAACAATGCTTTTAAAAGTATAACATATTTACAATTGTTTACATGGCCACACATGGATTCTAAAGTCCTTAACCACTTGCCCCTGCACTACAACAGGTACCAACTCCCAGGATGTCTCATTTTAGCTGGATCCTTAGTGTAAAACAATAGTAATAATACATGTAGTAAATAACTATGAGATTCCAAGGGAAAGACAGTAAAAAAAAATCTTTTTTGATTCTATCCAGGAACAAGGAATATTTCTCCATCTTCTAGTATCATCTGTGATTTCCTTTTCCTAAAGTCTAATGCCAAAAACCTAAATATTGTCAGCAACATCAACAACATTTATTAATGAACTGAGTAATTATGCATGGGTACATCTATTTTCACAATCCCAGGCTTTTGCAGTCAAATAATACCACCAAGACTCTTCCATATGAATGGTTCCCATGCTAGTTCACTAGAGGCATTAATATTATCTTTATCTAATTTAATCAAATTTCTTCAGTTTGCTAAATTTCAACATTAATTCCATCAAAGGTTCTCTTACTTGTATCTGAGTTATAAGATTTCAATTCCTATTTTCAAACTATGAATGTTCTGAATTTTAATGTTGAATCAGCATAATGACATCTACCAATTAACTAAGTCACTTCTCACAACTCCAATTCTAACCCACAAGCTCCACCCTTACCTTTTTATCTGAAGTGATAAGCTTAAATGCTTCTGTTACTTGCTGGACTGTGGCACCTCCACCAACATCAAGGAAGTTGGCTGGAATCCCTCCATGTAGCTTTATTATATCCATTGTGGCCATAGCCAACCCAGCACCATTTACTATCAAGAGGGAAAGATGATTCGTATAAGGAACAGAGAAAATACATGAAGTTGTGCAAAGCCACCTCTAAGAGGAAAACCCAGTAGGTACCTAGGCAGCCTATGTTCCCATCCAGGCCAATGTAGTTAAGATCTGCCTTAGCTGCCTGTTTGTCCCTTTCGTCTTCCTGGGTCCAGTCCTGGAGATCAAAGATCTTCTTTTGGCGATATGCTGAATTTGAATCAAAATTGATCTTTGCGTCCATACATAACACTTTGAGAGGAAAATGAAGAAAGTAATCTTAATTTTATGACAGATACAAAGAACTATCCAATAATATATATGGTTTAGTTTAAGAGTAAAGAGCACATTTTAATTTGTTACTTACTCAAAGTACTTTATGTTCACAATGAATTCAAACTGTTTCTCAAAGAAAAATAGGAATTTAAAATACCCCATTTACTTTTCCTACAGCTATCCCAGCACCAAAGAACAAAAAGAAGAAAACTTTCCTAAACAACATTACACATGTGTAATGGCTGTGTTCTTAGCTAAAAACCTTTCCCTTGGGCCCAGACACCACACCTTCTTACCACCGAAGGATACGGTTTGTTGAAAAATCCTAAATCCACTCCCCTCTTATAACGGCTAAGTCTCCCGACTTGCAGAGCAGCGCTAACAGGGCCAACCTCCCTCGAGTCCTCCTCCTCCTCACTCTGCTCTCCGGGCAGCGGAGCTCCTAAAACCTGAAGGAGTCAGCAAATTATGGTCCAGGGACCAGAGGGCCTTTGCCTATTTCTCTGTATTTCTGAACTGACAATGTGATTCAAAGTTTAAAAAGATTATGAAGAATAAGCAGAAAAGGGGAACAAAATAAGTAAAACTCCAAAACCCAAGACTGTGAATGGGTGATAAAGCAAAAAATACTTAGGAACTACCAACCTGGTAACTACTTGCTCCTGTTTTGCTCCTCTATCATTCTTACTTTTTTTCCTTTAACTTTTATTTTTGAGGTATTATGTGCATCTAACCCAGAGCACAGCACACAGTAGGGAAGTTCTTCCCTGATCTACATCCTAAACCCTGGCTGTTCCAGACAGGGTCTTAGGAGTCAAACTCACATTCCTCCTCCTTTGGCTTCCCCAGGAATTACAGGCATGTGAACCATGCCCAGCACAAACATCCCCATGAAGGTGACTTCTGACTTGGTCTTTCCACACCCTACTCTTTCCTCCTCAGTATAGGGTAAGAACACAGAAGCAGAATTCTGGTACAAGATTCAGAAGCTGGGAGATTCTTAACTTAGAGGAGAAGAGCTGGGGATTTTTAATGCTTCTACGTCCAACACACCCATCACTGCCTGCTTCATCATGGGAAATGGAAGCTGGAACTTGGTTCAGGCAGAATAAAACCTTGACAGGCCCAAAAAAGTAAGCACAGGTGATCAGGCTTCCCGCACCCACACAGCCTCTATCACAGAAAACCCTGCACAGGTTGATCTTCAAAGCACCAGAGATGAGGTTATATTCTGCAGGCCTAAGGAGCCAGATCAGAGAGCTCTGGCACCAAGTGGCTGTCACTCAGAAACGCTCGTCAGCTTCGAAGGACACACTGATTTCTCCTGATGAACTACTGAGACTGCAGCCCTCACCATGACCAGTAGAAAAAGGGCCAGTGTAGTAGGGCAGCCATGTCTTTAATCTTTCTAACTAGTATGCTCTATGGACTACAATATTACATTTTATTGCTTTATTTTTTAAATTGGTTTTAGTGTTTATGCTTTTATACTTTGTTGTGTGTTTTAACTGTAACTCTCTGAAAAAAGCTTCTGCCTATCCTTTCTTTAAACCTAATACTCGATATTGTCTCTACTACTCGTCAGAAGTCCAGAAACAATATACTCTCCTTTACGTTTACTTTAACTCTTTAGTCCTTTGCTACTTGAGTGTTTCCTTAGCTCTACAATAAGAAACTCAGGGATAGAGAGATGATTCAGCAGTTAAGAGCATTGGCTGTTCTTCCAGAGGACCAGACTCAATTCCCAGTACACACATAGTGGCTGACAACTGTAGATACAGTCCCAGGGAACCTGACTCCCTCTATTGACATCCCCAGGCACAGCACATATGAGGTACATAGATATACTTTCAGGCAAGCACTTATAAATAAAAATGAATCTCAAAAAAATAAACGATAAGCCTAAAAACTACATTTCCCACAAGTGTCCTTGTACTGCTGTCTCTGAACCTATTAGGAGGCACAAGTGTCTTGTACTATTCACACGTAACACTGGAATGGCTATTAAACCACTATATTTGCTACTAATGTAGTTAGCTTTCCTTCTGAACATAAAGTCAAGTGAAGGCAACTCACCTAAAGACTCACATAAAATAAAACAAACAAAAACAGTGGGAAAGGGTGGAAAACAAAGCTGGAAGACACAGTCACCCAACAGAAGTATAAAACACAAAGAAAGGCAGAAGCGTGAGAAAATAATCTACCGTAACACTACACTAGCTAACCACTTCACAGCCGGAAAAAGATGATGAGACAGCTTGAGAGCAGAAAACGAAGGCGGAGCTCCACTTTCAAAGACGGTCAGTGACTATGAGAGGACTACTGGGCAGACAAGGAGAGGGACATCAACTAAGGACCCAGACACAGAAGTCACCAAGGTAGACAAATCGTCAATAACTCAGAAGAGAAACTCAGGAAAAATTCAGCAAGGAAATTGAGGTGCTAAAAAAGAACCAAATATGAAGTATGGAAATGAAAAAAAAAATCAATCAACCAAATTAAACATGCACATACACACACACATCACAAAAAGGAAGCAGTGATTAAGTCAATAAATGATCCATCATACTAAATTAATATTGATAAGAGAAAAAAAATGACAGTTCTTATCTTTCATTTTCACATGAATTACATGCTGATGCACTGTTGCTAATTTCTGGATACTTACATTTGTATCATTTACTAAGAAACTGCTTGTCACTTTTGATATCTTCCTCACTATGAGCATACTTACTCTGTGACTTCTAACAACACTAGACAGGGCTGGAGAAAGCCTAAGGACATAGCACTGCCTGGGGAACTGGAACCTGACCCTCAGTGGCTAGGGCTTACAAGCAGGATTTTACTGCTGTTGGTAATGTGCAGAGAAGATAAGCTGTGAGACGCTTAGGTCTATAAATATCCTATTGCTTTCAAAGTAAAGTACAATAAAAGACTAGAAATCCAAACAGTATCATTTTAAGGCTATGAAGAAACTGCCCATTCCTTGAGAAGCAGTTCAAGTTGCTCTAGCTGAAACAATCCCAAATCTGCCCATAATCATCTCTCTAGCAAGAGTAAAACAACAAATGTTAAAAAGAATACAGCTATAGCCTTCCAACGCAGAAGCTCTAGTTTAGGGCCTTTAGGCTCCACCACATTTAGTCTTGGGTTCCAGATGTGACCTTAGGCAGTTTATTATTGCAGTATTTAGAATATCTTTGTTTCAAGACAGGTTTCTCTGTGTAACAGTCCTGGCTGTCCTAGAGCTCACGCTGCAGACCAGGCTGGCCTTGAACTCACAGAGATCCACCTGCCTCTGCCTCCCAAATGCTGGGATTACAGGCACGCACAACCACAGCCTGGCTAGAATATCTTTATTCCCTAATTTAACATCACTGCAGGAACTCCTGATATTGTATTAAACAAAATAATTAAATATAATTTACTATGGGAAAAAGAAGATACTTTTTCAGGATTCATCTAACACTTTCTTCTAGCTGTAATGAGTGTATTATTTACTAGAAACTTCTGGGAGCAAATATCTGAGCTTGCCAAAAGTGTGCCCAGAGACTAGCCAAAGGTTAGCAAGTTAAGACTGGAAAGAGTGGCCTCTGAGTCCAAGTGGGATAGCCCAAATAGAAAGTGAATATCTTCTTGTTCAGAGCTCTATGTCCTCGTCAATATATCAGAGCTGAGGTAAGGTCAAGAAAACAAGGATTCACTATTAACATGATTTCTGGCCTATTTCCTCCTCTTTATATTCACTTCTTCCCAAAAGATGAATAACAAATTATCTATCTTATGAAAGCAAATATCATAAATACATGTTCTCTTGGAGTGAGCTGCCCAGGAAAACAAGTTCTCTGCTAATCCAGGACAAATTCTGTCCTACTATGGACTAGTATTTGAGTAGGCAGATTATCTAATTCTGTAATTAAATTGTCATATTCATTTTGATTGAAATTCTGGCAGGGAATGGAAGTAATCACTGGAGGACCTCTAAGAGATCTAATGACAATGGATGATAAGCTATTTAAGCAAATCCATTCAGTTTTTTTTTTGTTTGTTTGTTTCTATTTTAAAGATAGGCTCTCACTATGTGGTCTTAGTTGACCTAGAACTCGCTATGTAAGCCAGGCTAGCCTCAGTCTCATAGAGGTATGCCTGCCTATGCCTTCCAAGTGGTAGGATTAAAGGCACGTACTACTATGGCCAACTCATAATTTTTTATATTATCCTGATGTTAGACCTTGTTTTGCCTTTACTTAAAAAACAGTCTCTTAAGTCTCCATCTTTCCATTATTCAGACAACTTCACTGAATACATTAAGATGTGTACTTCATCCTACCCAGTAGATATGCTCCCACAAAACTACACAAAACAGCAAGTCTAAATTTAGTTACCAAATATGTCTTTAAACTACCATTTTAAAGACTGCTATGGAAACATCTCCAAATTTATACTATATATTATGTTTTATGACAACAGTTTACAAAAAGATAACTATATTTTATCGAATACTTTTGGAACTAAAGATGTACCATCTGTCAATCTGTAATGCTTATAACTAGACCCTACAATACAGCTTTCTAAAGGCTCCCCCTGCTCCTAGCATAGCAGTATCCATGTCCCTAACAGAAACTGCTGGGATGAGGAGCTCAAGTCCTTCAGGTCACTGATCTGGGGCAGACAGCACATCTTTACAGGTAGTCACAATTCTTCAGGCAAGCTTTATATCTTGTTTCCCAATTTTATAATCTATAAAATAAAGACAACAATAACACCTACCTCACAGAAGTACCTGTCAATGTTAAAGAACTAAAGAGGGAGGGCCACATTTGGACTTACAGCAGTAGCTAGCATTAGTACACTCTCGTTAATGAAAAATACATAGTTTTTTTAATTTACTATAAACATACTATACTTAGAATGAATGTTCGTGAAGTGAGAATTCAAAACTGTTTAATACAAAATAGAAGATAAAAAACATGGAGGGCCAGCTGAGATGCACAGAAGGCATTCTGTTTTAACAAGAAAAATAAAAACAATAATGTAGAATTAAAATCTATAGTAAACACCAAAGTCTTGCTCTAGTAGAAATGGTGGCAACCAGTGGCTAGAAAGATGACTCTATGGGTAAGAGTGCCTGGTGTACAAACATGAGACCTGAGTCAGTATTCAAAGTATGATGTGATTTCCAAGAGTCCCCCAAAGGTCCTGTAGTTTAGAAGGTCAGTCCTGTGATATGTAGGACATGCTGGAACCTTTAAGAGGAAAGGCTAGTACAGCCAACCATTAGAGGGTGCTGCTCTCTGAATGGGTTAACGTGGCTCTTTTGGCGTTGGCTAGTTTATATGAAAGCAAGCTGTAATTAAAGAGCAAGCCTGAACCCAGGATTTTCTTGGTTCCCTGTCCCCATGGTGGGGCTTCTCAACATGTTTCCACCCCTGTAAACCCGTCACCGAGAGAGGCTCACACCAGAAACCCAGCAGTTGGCCTAGTCAAACTATGACCTCTCGCCTTCATTCTAATGCTCTGTGCGTCACCTGCCACAGTTAGGTCGTAGAGATGCTCAGTTGAAAGTTAATATTCTGACCAAGGTATCTTCTCATTTCCCCACACCAGACGCCTGGAAACCACCTTTACTCTGCCTAAGAGCGGAACATTTTAAAGTTTCCTATCTAGTGGCATCACCCACTTTCTGTGTATGACTTTTTCACATACTACAGTGTTCATCACAAAAAAGGACAGATTCAGATGCTTGGATGTGAACAGTCAAGGTACAAAAAAACCTGAAAAAGTTTATTTAACAATATTAGAAAAAGTGCATTCTTAGAAAGAAGAAATAGAACCCAAGTAAAATCATAACTCTAAAAACTTAAAGGGTTTTTGGTTGTTTGTTTTGTTTTTCAGAACAGGGTTTCTCTGTGTATCCCTAGCTGTCCTAGAACTCACTCTGTAGTCAAGGCTGGCCTTGAACTCACAGAGACCCACCCCCGCCTCTGCCTCCAAATACTGGGATTTTTTTTTAACTTAAAAAGTTCTTAAATCAAACAATAACAAAAGAACACATTACATATGAATAGTTACTAATATTGAGGTAGGTAGAAATAATCTCATCTTGAAAATAAACGAAGTCAGACTTGTAGTGATATTTCATTTGTATTTTAATAAAGAAAGCTTGCCTGAAGATCAGAGGCAAAATAGCCACTCTGGTCAGCCTTACAGACCAGGCAGTGGTGACACACACCTTTAATCCCAGTAGCCACATTAGTTTGCCATAGAAACCAGGCAGTAGTGGTTCAGGCCTTTAATCCCAGCACTAGAGAGGAATATAAGACGGGAGGAGACAGCTCTCAGTAAGTCTCATTCTGAGATTCCTGGAGGCAGTATCGCCATTTCAGAGTAAGGTAGAAATAAGAGCCCGTGGCTGGCTGTTTCGCTTTTCTGACCTTCAGGTTGAACCCCACTATCTGTCTCTGAGTTTTTACTAATTGTGCTATGCGATTGAAAGCTGTGGTGGTTTGAATAGGAATGGCCTCCACAGACTCATGTGTTTGAATGCTTGGCTCATAGGAAGTAGCACTATTAGGAGGTATAGCCTTGCTGGAGGAAGTGTGTCACTACAGAGGAAGATTTTGAGCTCTCATATGCTCAAGCTGTGCCTGTGGATCAAGACCTAGAACTCCCGGCCCCTTCTTCAGCGTGTTGCTCTGTGTCCTGTCAGGAGGATGAGGGACTGAACTCTGAACTGTAAACCACCCCCCATTAAATGTTTTCCTTTATAAGAGTCGCCACAGTCATGGCTGTCTCTTCAAAACAATAGAAATCCTAAGAAGCTGGTACCAGGAGTAGGGAATTGCTGTGATAGGACTGACCAGGCTTTTGTTTGGAGGAATGTGGATTTGGGGACTTTGGATTAGGAAAGCAGGAGAATTCTTGAAGGGCGTTTAATAGGCCATACTACTAGTCTGGACATGGGAGACTGGTGCTGAGGGTAATTTGAACTGTGCAGGCCTGGCTCACGTGGTTTCAGAGGAGAAGTTTAGTACGTGGCCTAGAGACTGTTTTTGTGATACTTTGGCTAAGAACGTGGCTGCTTTTTGCCCTTGTCCAAAAAGTCTGCCTGAGGCGGAAGTGAAGAGCTTTTTGAATTAAAATGGAAAAGGAAATCTCAAAACAGTCTAGTACAGACTCTGTTTTGTGGTTACCAATGTTCCCTCTTATGAACATTATATAACACTTTATAATGAAAAGGAGCAAGCTGAGCAAGTAAATACAAAATGTACAGAATGAGGTGAAAAGGGACACCAGAAGGTAAAATGGAGTTAAGTCCTATGTTCAGGGAATAAACAGATTAAAGAAGAGTTGGATATTAAATGAAATAAAGGAAGTGGTGACCTCAGGGTAAGACTCCCATCAGCTAAGTTTCTAACTTGTGAAAAGGAACTAAAAGGAAAGCTCAGAGCCAGGTATGGTGGTGCATGCCTTTAATCCCAGCACTCAGAAGGCAGAGGCTGGCAGATGTTTAAATTCAATGACAGCCTGGTCTACAGAGCGAGTTCCAGGATAGACAGGATAGACAAGTTTAGACAGCGAAGGAAACAACTGGAAACAGAAAGCAAATGAAATGCAACGGAATAAGGGGCCATGTTCCAGCACAAGTAAGACAGCTTCAGCCACACAGTTCTGGCCATAGGGTCAGGGATAGAGAAAGAGATTATGGACTCTTCTCCATGTCTAAGGAAACTCAGAAGCAAGACTTGTGTCAGCAGAGTCCCTGCACGAGGCCCAAGAGGTCACTGTTTGAAGCTGTGAAAGCGAAGCCTGGACTGCCTTGGAAACCCTAAAACGATAAAGATGCCAGAGCCACGGGAGACCTGATGAGGAGAGCTGCTAACAGGGAGAGAAACCAGCCCAAGAGAGAGAAGCACGTTGAGGTCAAAAAAGACAAAAGGAGTTGGAGATCTGAAGAGCACTTTGCTATCAGACATGGAGATGCAGGGTCTGGAGTTTGCCCAGCAGGGGGTTGGCCTTGCTTTGGTCCTCACTATGCTCCTTGGCCTCCACTTTGGAACAATAATGTATACACTGTGCCATCATATGATGGAAGTATGTGATCTGCTTTTTGATTTCAATTTTACAGGGGATTACAATTAAAAGATTATATGAATCTCAGAAGAAACTTTGAATTTTGGATTTTTTAACAGTTATTCAACTTTTTTTATTAATATTTATAGAGCTATGCATTTCTCTTTGCTCCCCTCCCTGCCTCTCCCCTCCCACTTCAATCCTCCCCCAAGGTCCCCATGCTCCCAATTTACTCAGGAGATCTTGTCTTTTTCTACTTTCTACTTTCCATGTAGATTTTATCTATGTAAGTATCTCTTAGTGTCCTCACTGTTGTCTAAATTCTCTGGGATTGTGGTTTGTAGGCTGAACTTTGAATTTTTAATACAAGTTTTAGACTGTTAAAGACTATAAGAACTTTTGTAAAGTTGGGCCCAATGCATTTCTGCATTATGTTACGGTTATGATCTACTAAGGCCAGGGAGTAGAATGAGGGAGCTTAAATAAAAATGGCCCCCATACTTAATTACATTGTTTTAATTTGAGTAATATGAAACTAATATGAAAATATCTAGATGTCACCAACGTAGTAAGAAAAACTCAACAAATTTGTGTACTATAGCAAGCAAGTCACTAATGCACAGAAACTGTAATACTTGATATAATGGGGTCTCTACAGACGTGGTTAGGACAAGGACGGTGATATTAGATATACCCTGGATTACAGCAACCAAAAGCATCCTTACAAGAGAAAGCAAGGAGAGGAGGGACTCATACATAGAAGAGAAAGAACCAACGCAGAGACTGAAATGAAGCACCTACAGACCAAGGAGCACTAGCAGGAAGGGGTGAACTTAAGAGAAAGGCACGTCACTGCAGCCTCTGAAAACATGCACCCCTGCTAACACTGGAATTTATGTGAAAATGAGCTTGGACTTCTAGCCTGGAACTAGGAAGGGAAAGAACTAGTTCTAAGTCACTTCGAGCTCTGAACTGTTTTATCGGACACGGAAAAGTGACACTGGTGAACAAAGAGCATCAACAGAAAACATGTTCAACAGCACATGGAACACACACACACACACACACACACACATTAGTAGATATCAAAGAACTGACCAAATTAGACAAAACACCATTTCTTCATGGTCGGTTTGAAGATAAAGACCAGGACGTTAACATTTCGCGACTCTGAGGATACATGAGAATGACGGGCTAGGAGGGACAGGAGACTGACTCTGAAGATATACAACAATGACAGGAAGGGACAGGAGAGAAGGCATGAAGAGAAACCTGCCAGGGAAAAAGATCTCATAAAGCCTTATTACTAAAAGATCAAAACATACCTTAAAAATACTAATTGACCCCCAAATCTTCTAAAATCTATATGAAACACGATCACAGATGTAGTAAAGATATAACTAGAAAAGGTTCTTCTATGTAATTTTAAGGCTAAGATGTGCAAGGCACCAACAGAGCACAGTGTGGCCTAGCAGGCCCTGCACAGACAGATAGTCCTGGCCACAGCACTTCTTCCCCTGGGCACTGACATTTTTAATAAGCACACAACGTCCCAAACACACACGTAAGAAAACTAAGAAAAGCCAACCTGAAAACGCACACCCAGTCAAGAGCACAACAGCATTCTACAACAGCAGCTCGTAGCTGCTGTAATCAAGCTGCAATGAGTCAAGGGCTTGTTTTCAGTGCTGACTGACCTCTCTCAAACAGCATCATCAGACAGCAATACCAGATGTTCTACATGGGATCCCCTCACTCTTCAGAAATGTTTTATTATATTGTTTTACAAACTGTGCTTACTATTACAAGACAATTTATTCATTTTTTACATTATCATATAAATGACTAAATAAAATTGGTTTCTTTGATAAAGAACAGAAGAAACCAGAGGTAAAAAAGTGAAAACAGGACTGCAGATCCGTAAAGAGGGCTCAATGTCCAAGCCTCTAAACAAAACCACAGAGATTTCAGCAGGAGAAGCACTTAATACAAAATTAGGGTAGGGAAAAAAATAACTCACATTAAAAAAAAAAAGACAAAAACTGGCTACATGGAGGGCACAGTGATTTAAATGATGTGCCAGTCACACATGCGCTACAGAGAGCCCAGACAGACAAGCCACTCTTCATAATGAAACGGCTTCATGCCTGAGCATATTCTTTCACACAAAAGATCCAAACATGCAGGCCCAGATCACAACTGGCTCTTGCCACAGCCCTCATTACTCCAACCTGGCACTGCCCCTCCGGACCCTCTGCCCAGGTGGAAATGCTCCACTTCTGTCCCTTCTGATACAGTGACCCCTGGGGTGTGACATGACTACTCACGTGGACTTTCAATTCTGTCTCTTTCATTAATTTAACTAGACACCTGTGACTGTGACTGACTGGCAGTCACCATATGAGACAGTGCGACTCAATTTGTATTTTAGTGGGTTTTTTCCAAATCTGCTTACATCAATTCATGAGAACATAAACAGCTGCACAGGAACGAGTCCTGCTTTACGGCACCAACACCAGATGACACTCGGCACCTGACAGAGGAGGACAGAGGAGGACAGAGGAGGACACGTTACCCTGTCCATCGGCGTCTTCCACCATTGGGTTTACTTCCACCATCGTCGCATCATACTTCAGAAAAAAGTTATACAGCTTGACCATGTTTTCTGCTGCAGAATCCACAACATTATCCGGAAATCCCATCTTCTGTGCAAGCTGAAAGTAATTTGCCGTTTTCAGTAGAAGTTTGCACATGTCCAATCAGCATTAAAATATTGCAAACAAAAACTATCATTTCAAAAGATGAGCATGAGCTGTAGTTAACACTCACTAAAGAGCCACCACTAAAGGTTTAAACAACAAAACTTGTTTCAAAATCCTCACAGGGTATGCTTTATGCCCATTTTACAAATCAAAAAAATGACTCAGAGATCAAGTGCTGGCCATTATCCTGGATTACAGTGCCAGCATTCATTCCATAGCTTCCCAACTGCCCAGTTCCCAGTCAACCTAAACTGGAATAAAGACTTACGTGCTCACTTTAGCAGCACATGTACTAAAAATTACAATGATACAGAGAAGAAAGAGAGACTTACATTTTGTTAAAACTACATCTAAAAAGTGGGCTGATAATCTCAATGGTCCAAACACTGATCAAAGTTATGAAAGTATCCTACTTCCTCTTTAAGGTAACACCAAGGCATGTCTACTGGGCCAATAGGACAGATATAATTAAAGGACACCAGCTCCTCCATTCAAAACTCAACTCTGGCATGCCCTGGAGATTAGGTATTTATAAGAGCTACAGAATTGAGCAGAAACCTGAATCAGAGACTAGATATCTAGAAGCATTTTAAACAACAAATATCAAAGTCACAAGCCACCATTTCTCGTTCACAGTTTCTATGATGCGAAGAGTATCCATCTCTTTTGCTGGGTTGCTGCCAGGAACAGCACCTAGGACCTCCTACATGCATGCCAAGTGCTCTACCACCGAGCTATTTTCCCAGTTAGAACAATTATCAGTTTCAAAGTTCCATGAGAAATTTTAAACAGTGATACACAGGACAGTAGTCTGCTCAGAAACACTACAGAGAATTCTTTTTTCTGTTTCAACTTTCAAAGGGTGCAACACATTCTTGATTTTCAGTAACAGAAGAACTTTAAATCCTTTGAGGGCAAATATGATTCATGTAGAGTCAAATAATAAAGTAGCAAAAACTAAAGCAGCCAACAAAAACAAAAAAAAATGTCATTTGGTGAAGAGATTTTTTTAAATTAAAAATAATACTATAAGCACCATTTCACTATACAGATTTTCATTAGTTTTATATATAATTAAATATCTGAGAAGTGCAAAATGGTTCTCATTAATCCAGTATGTCATATATTGCCAAGCACTGAGAGATGTGCCATTCCCGCTGTTTTTAAAATGCTTCATCTTAGCTCTTACAAATATTTGCTTCCTCATCTGAACTACATTCTCTAGTCTTCACCCTCACATAACTACTAATGAATCAAGTCTGCCTTTTGAATATTTATGCTGTCACTCACCGGTTTAAGTCACGGTCTCACTAGAGAAAGCCCCTCTGTCCTGTGAGCCCCGAGCCAGTCAAGTTCTGCTGTTGCTAGACTTCAATTTTAACAATGTTTTATTCACAGCAACTGACGAGCCTTGTGTTTATATCCACAGCAAGCTATTTAACTTACTTTTATACATAAACCAAATAATCTAATTTAACAACATCATTAAAATACCAAGCAATCTTCAAAGATACCGCATTTTGTTTGTTTGGAAGGACGTATAGAGGCTGGGTGGGGGGAGGAAAGAACAGAAAACCAGAGGAACAGTAAACAAATGTGACTGCGTGTGCTGTAAGAAGCCTCTCTACCACTGTTCACAATTTACAGGGAAAGAATGGGGACAGGGAACATTTAAAATGACTCACACTATGAAAATAATGATTGATAAATCACCAGATTCTTCAACAAATAAATTCAAAAGTGAGGAAAAGGAGACCTATACATAAGAAAAAAAGTGCTGTGTGACATATTAATAAGTCACAGTGAAGGGATTTTATGTCTTGACTTCTCTAAGAAGCAATACTGAGATCGTTAGGGAACTGACAATGACGGGGTATGTGAAAACATTAAGGAATTATTGTTAGTGTTACTGACACAGCAATGGCACAGTGGCCCATTTAAAAGCAGCCCTGTTTTTTCAAGAAACATTTATGAAGCCTACAAAGAAAAATACTGTAGGTACTTTCAAAAACTATAATTTCAAAATATAAACTGCTTTGTTTAGTGTTTTACAAAGTTAACTATATTTTCTTAAGTATTATAATTATCTCACTAAAAACTAAAGATGTTTCGGAACACAACATACTGCCACAGCTTGTTCCTTTCTGATGCCTTCTACTATATCAACAGGTTCTTTAATAATGGCGTCAGGATTCTCAGCAGCCACATCTTCAATGTTAACGCCACCTTGTGCACTTCCTATCAATACAGGGCCCTATAAGAGAGGAAGAAGACAAAGTATCAAATTTCACTGGAGACTCAATACAATTTTAAAATTAACCTATGCACTATCAGATTTCTATCTACTGTTCCCACATCGTATTTAAATTTTCTTTACAATGTAGCATATCTCCAACAAGTAACCACTATAAATTTTTAACTGAGAGAAATGTAAGAGAAGCAGAAAAAAAACAAAATTGATACCTTGCCTATAAGAGAAAAAGATTAAAAAACACTTATATCAAATATATATAATCAAATATATGAAATATAACATGCATTTTTCACACATAAACCTGAAGGGGCATTAAAGTACTGTTTAAGTGAAAACAAGAAAGCATCTAAGGAAAAATTTGCAGGTTTTCTGAGCTCTTAGTCCTCCTACAAGTAAATAAAAAGAAAACAAACCACCTTGCAATAACAGCCCTGGCTATTGCTACAAAAAGCATGAAGAAAATAAGGTGTAAGCACAAATGATTAAATCAGCAGGAGCTTCACTGTCAGGAGGAGAGTCCACAAGGCCTTTTTAAGCTGCCAGACTTGTCTTTGGTCAGGAGAATGAAGAAAAAGTTCACCATCTTTATTCCTAGTCATGGCTCCTCTCCCTATCTGTCTATCAGGGAATCTGTCTATCTCCTAGCCCTTCATTACCCACTCTCAGAGGTCACTTTAAATGTTATTAGGGGTTATGAGGTGCATATTGCCTGTGGTGGTTTGAAAGAAAATGGCCCCCTACGGGAGTGGTACTACTGAGATGCGGGGCCTTGCTGGAGTAGGCATGGTCTCGTTGGAGGAAGTGTGTCACTGTGGAGGTGGGCTCTGAGGGCTCACATATGCTCCTATTATAAGATGCAAGAACTCTCAGCTCCTTCTCTAGCACCATGACTACTTGCACGCTGCCTTGCTTTCCACCATGAAGAAAATGAACCAAACCTCTGAACTGTAAGTAAGCCACCACAATTAAATGTTTTCCTTTATAAGAGTTGCCATGGTCATGGTGTCTCTTCAGAGCAATAGAAACCCTAGTAAAACACTGCTCTTAACTGCTTCCAGACCCAAGGGAGGGGTAGCAGTCAGAGTACCTCAGAAGAGGACTGATTTAAGCAGCCATCATAAAACTTAATCAACGGTAACATACTAGAACATATGACAGCCATTTGGTGATAATATGACATGGATTTAAAAATAATAGACAAAACTAAGAATTAGCCAGCTAAAAAAGATCAACATTAATAAACTCTCAAATAGAGCAAGACTCAAATAACAAGGAAATCAGTAGAAAGTAAGAGAGGAAAAGAAGGAAAAGAGGGAGGGAGGGAGGGAGGGAGGGAGGGAGGGAGGGAGGGAGGGAGGGAGGGCAGGAGGGAGAGAGGGAGGGAGGGAGGGAGGGAGGGAGGGAGGGAGGGAGGGAGGGAGGGAGGGAGGTCAGCAGGCGATAACTCCCTGAACTGAGACCTTTGTTCAATACTCCAGGTTCCACAGGCAGAGGGAGGAGGAGAGAACTGAATCCTCTAGTTGTCCTTACTTTAACCCATATACTACGACACAGATGAGTGTGGGCAATCATTTGCACATACACACAAAATAAAATAATAATGTAGAAAGAAAAAGGAATTAGAATTGTCTTCCAGTTTAAAAATAGATACCTATGAAATATAAAAGAAGGTGAAAAGCCTTTATTCAAACTTAGTCTATGATATCTTTCACAGGTTAATAAAGATTTGTTCATTCTCTACAGGCATTTGAAAAGTACTTCAAAATGAGTTTTGGCACACCTTTAATCCCAGCACTTGGGAGACAGAGGCAGGCAGATCTCTGAGTTCGAGGCCAGCCTGGTCTACAAGAGCTAGTTCCAGGACAGGCTCTAGAAACTACAAGGAAACCCTGTCTTGAAAAAAAAATGAGTTTTGGTTTTAATTTTTTGGGTTTTGTTTTGGTTTGGTTGTTTGTTTGGTTTGGTTTTTCGAGACAGGGTTTCTCTGTAGCTTTGGTGCCTGTACTAGCTCTTGTAGACCACGCTGGCCTCAAATACAGAGATCCTCCTGCCTCTGCCTCCAAGTGCTGGGATTAAAGGCGTGCGCCACCACTGGCTAGTTTTAATTTTTAAATTCATCATAATATATCAAAACAATTTAGTTTCTAGGAATTAGATAGCTATAAGTTCAAATATATTTACACTAATAATGTTATTTTCATGTTCATAACCTAAGTTCTTTGGGTTTTTTTTCTTTCAAGAATCCTTCCCTTAAATTAAGTTTGAATTTAAAGTTTATAGAAGCCACTCACTATAATAAAGATCTGCTTAAGAAAAAATTTATGGAATTGTTTTAGTACTTTTTACAAAAGCCAAAATCTGACAGTCAAGTGAACCACTTATTTAACAGATTATCAAGTTTACTAGAAAAATAAAGTAGCAAAGTCCATTTGACAAATTCGATTTTCTCAGGACAAAGGCAATGCAAAGACAGTAGGCAAACGTCAGTAGCTCACTTAACAAAGCATTAGAGTGGTTACTCCATGTCTGCTGGTCTGGCACACCAACTCACAAAAATATCTGCTCAAGTATTCCCATGTGTTATTACTACCAAAGACCAGAGGGATCTCCAACTCAAGTATAGAAGAGAGGCGCGCTGGCTGGCCTGGTACTCCCTAGGAAGCCCAAGTAGTCTCAAACTCAAAGAGTCTTCTGTTTCCTGCATCAGTTTCCTCAGTGCTGGGATTATAAGCAGGCATAACCATACCTAGGCATGTGAACAATTGTAATTCAATCAATAAATACCCTTTGCTTTCTAGCTGTAATTGTTGACTGACTTTTAAGATGGTTGGTTCTAAAACCTAGGGCCTCTTCATGCTATCTGAGTGCTGAGCCATGTCCCCAGCTGCATCAATCTAAGATGACAGTATCAAAGAGCTTTGTAATTTGCAATCCTGGGATGTAGAGAAAAGCTCTGTCTCAAACAAAATGAGCATAGTGCTTTTGGCCAAACGATTTCACTATTACAGTATTCTGATTCTGAATTAATACACATACTTTTACAATTGAAATAAAAGCATGTTTCCATTAATAAGACCCAAATGCTTCTCTGAATATTTAAGTTCTTAAAATGAACTCAAATTTGATCCTTCTCCCAAATGCTCTATCTTTAATAACATATTCAGTTTCCTTAACAATAAAACATTCAATTTGCTGCATTCACTATACTCAAGGTAAGATATTCTGGCCAGAAGTCGTAATCCTAGCACCCAGAAGGCTAAGGCAAAAGAATCCCTACAAGTCTGGGGCCAGTATGGGCTTCAGAGTAAGACTGTCTCAAAACAAACCTTTAAAAAAGAAAGAAATCTGGGCACAACACAGTACCCCATAATCCTCTGCAGGTGGAGACAGGTGGGTCCTGGGAGCTTGCTGATCTCCATACAGCCCCATGGCACATACCTATGCATGCCTGTACACTTGCACACATGAACACACACATACACACTCACTAGCAAAACAAAACCTAAAGTCAGTCTCCCTCGGTTTGTCCAGGTATTTACTAACATAACAGTAGGCACTGACGTAAGCCACGTAGGAAAGACGTGTAAAGGAAGGGAGGGATGAAACACAGCCTCCGCACGTCTGTGTGGCGATTAGCGTCCTGCAATGTCTGAAATAACTTACAAAATTAAATTATACCACACAGAGCAATCTTTTCCCTCACTGAAAAATGAAAGAATGCTTTTTAAAATCACATTAAGTGGGTTCTTACTACCACCTAGTGTTATACCTCAAGAAATACCGCTTATAAAAATTAAAAATTTTAAGATGCTTGTATCAAGTAAACATTACTAGTTAACACACCAAGTAGTCTATAAAAACTTACTGAGCTCAAAAGGCCAGTTACAGTATAGGATATCCGCCGTGCATCTTGTCTGGAAAAGGGCGCAACTCAAGTTAATGCCTCCTATGTTCAATGCTTCAATGTCAGGGTCCACAGAACGCTCCTTAAATTGCCGTGTTCCTTCAAAACTCTATCACTCACTAATGTACCCTTCAACTCATACCAAATAACCCAGTCAAACAGAAAACCTAACGAAGAGGAAAACAGTATATACCCAGAAGTGGAAAAAGAACACGATGACAAGAGATAAATGTTTTTTGTTTATTCTGACTTTTGTTTTGATAAGACTATTTTGCCACACAAGAAACTAATTTTCTCAGTTCATTAACTCAATTATGATCTCCAGAGAGTTAAACTATTATAAATGAACATTAACAACTTGAAAACCCAAAGTATTAAGTATTACAGTTGGGTCTTTTTGATAGTTTTTTTGTTTTGTTTTGTTTTTTGTTTGGGTTTTTTTTTTCTTTTCTTTTCTTTTGGTTTTTCAAGACAGGGTTTCTCTGTGGCTTTGGAGCCTATCCGGGAACTAGCTCTTGTAGACCAGGCTGGTCTCGAACTCACAGAGATCTGACTGCCTCTGCTTCCCAAGTGCTGGGATTAAAGGCATGAGCCACCACTAGCCAGCTCAGTTTTTTAAAAATTATATTACATGTCAAATTTTACCATACTGTTTTTCAAAAATGACAAATTCTCTGTGTGAGTTATGGATAATACTTCTTATTCCTCATATACATAATGTTCAACTTCTGAAACTGAATGTCATAACTCCTCATGTGTCTTGTCTACAAGTACTCACTTGAAATGACCGCTCCATTGTTATTGCAAAGTAACATTCTCTCCTTGGATATTTCCGCTCACACACCAAAACTTGATTGCATATTCTGCCCTTCGCTCCCGTCTGCTTGGTGATCAATTTTTTCCCAATCATCTGGGAGGAAACAGCTTTTGCTTCTTCTGGACTATAATAAGAAAAAGAATTCAAATCCTTCTGTTTTCCATGTGAAAAAATCTGTACCACAAGTAAAGCTTAGTGTTTTCAACAATGCGGTGATCTAAATAAAGATTTTTCTTTTAAAAACTGTGACTTACGAGTAGACTATCTTCACTCCTCCTTTGAGGCCACTTGTAAACGTTCCTTTTCCTCTGCCGCCAGCTAAAACCTGTGCCTTTATCACAACATCCTTTGACCCTAGAAGAAAAATACCTTTTATTACACAGAAAGCTGGGAATCGTGTGCAAGACAATATTTTATTGAACACTCACACTAATAGGTGTTTTTAAATGAAGTTCCATTAATCTACCATGTCAGACCGAGACATTCCATGTGAGATTTTCCAGATTTGAAAAGTAGAACACTCATCATCTTAAAGATGTAGGCTATTAAAAGATTAGACAAACATGATATGGACTGACTCATAAGTGGAGATTAGCTGTAAAGTAAAGGATAATCATGCTACAATCCACAGACTTAGAGATCCTAAGTAACAAGCAGGGCTCAAAGCTGGGGGGAGATCTCCCTGGAGCAGGGAAATAGAACTTCGTGGGTGGACTTGGGACAGGTGGGGATTGAAACAAGAGGAATCAAGTGGGGGTGGAGGGAACGAGGGAGAGAGTACTGGGAGAGAGGACTGGAACTGAGGGGGCATTTGGGGGGCAAGGTAGAAACCTAGGGCAATAGGAACTCCTTGGAACTTACAAGGGTGACCCTAGCAAAGACTCCTAGTAATGAAAAATACTGAGCCTCAACTGGCCATCTTCTGTAACCAGGCAAAGCTTCCAGTGGAGGGAATGGGACACTAATTCAGCAACAAAACCTTCTACCTAAATGTGTCCTGCCTACAAGATGTGCTGAGGTCCAGGTGGCACAGAACGTGTGGAAGTAACAACTAATGACTGGTCCAATTTGAGACCCACGCCATAAGAGGGAGTCTACGCCTCACACTGTCTGGAGAGCCAGGAACCAGAGGCTGAATAACAGAACGAAACATGACGAAGAAGAAAGGAGGAGGAGGAGGAGGAGGAGGAGGAGGAGGAGGAGGAGGAGAGAGAGAGAGAGAGAGAGAGAGAGAGAGAGAGAGAGAGAGAGAGAGAGAAAAAAATGAATCATAAGGATATTCTGCTATGCTCATAGAACAGAGCCTAGCACAATCATCAATCAGAGAGGCCTCATCCAGCAACTAATAGGAACAGATGTGGAGACCCACGGTCAAACATGAGGCTGAGTTTAGAGAATTCCACAGAAGAGGAGCCACAGAAGCCAAGGACAACATAAGAACACAACTCAGAATCACCTAACCAGGGTTCATAGGGGCTCAAACTGAAGTACATATTTGGTTGACAATCAGGGAGCCTTTATGGGTTTCACCTAGGTCCTCTGCATAAATGGTATGGTTGTATACCTTGGTATTCTTATGGGACTCCTAACAGAAAGAGCAGGGGCCCTCTTTTGCCTGATCCTGGGACCCTTTTCCTCCTACTGGGTTGCCTTGTCCAGTCTTGATATAAGAGCATGTATCCAGTCTTACTGTAACTTGTTATGCCACATTTGGCTGCTATCCCAGGAGGATTGCCCTTTTCTAAAAGGAAATGGAGGAGGAGTGGATCTAGGGGGGGAGGCAGGATGAAGGACTGGGAGGAAAAGAGAGAGGGGAAACAGTGGTAGGGATGTAAATATGAGAGAAGAATAAATAAATTTAAAAATCTCTGCCTTTCAAAGATTATGCACTCACATTTCTGCAATAGTATACTAAAAGTATTTTAGCAATTCTCAGACTAAAGCTTTGGAAGGTATTAAAAGCACAACATTGAGACTAAAATGTTTTCTTAAAACTTGTCATGACTGGAGACAGTGCCCTTCCACTGGCCTCAAAGGCAGAGCTCCCAAGGCTGGAGAGAGGACCTGGTGATCTTGCAGAAGACCCACATCAGAGCAGGTTCACAACCACCTGGAACTCCAGTTCCAGAAGTCCCACACCGTCCTCTGGGCCCTGTAGGCAACTGTATACATGTGGTACACATGTACTCACACAGGCAAACACACTACACACAAATAATTTTTTTAAAAGTAACATATTTTTAAAAAGTCAGAGTTCCCACCTGCCCTTCACAGGTCTAAGTCCTAATCCATAAAAGTTGTCACAAATATAAAAGTATCAAAATAATTGTCTTGTTTTTTTTTTTAAAAAAAAAAAAAGTTTTTCAATTATTGTGTCAGGGAAAAAAACTCAACTAAGTGAAGAAAGTAATAGTTTTACTGACTATTAATAAACAAATCAGGACCTGCTAATATTGACCATACACAAATTTAAACCCCACTGCATTTATAATTAACAGGTATTTCACTAAAATTAGTATTCCATAAAACTTTTATTGAATAATCTGAAAAAAACTGATTATAACAATAAAAACTATAAAGTCATACTCTCAAGTCAAGAAAACAGTAGCCATCTCACTTAAAACAATTTATATAGTAATATTCTCATTTTTAAAGAACGTTCTTGTTTTTACAGCTAAAATAAGCCTAAGTTTAAACACTTCTTAGTAGTCTAGGTTTAACACTTAGACTAGTTGCTCTGTAGTCTGTGTGAAAAGCTAATAAGCACAAAGTTCACTGAACACATTTAAAGTCATAGTTAACCACAAGCCCACCAAGATGACTGCCTACCCCCTACATAAAAACTGCTCACACTTCAAACACAGAAAACGATGTACAGACACTGCACTATTTCATTATGTTTTCATGCTAAACCTTTTTAAATGTAGACTTATTTCCTAAAATCAAAACTTGTTTAAGATACTACTACAACAAATTAATGGACGTTATTAAGGATTCTCTCAATAAAAGAATGTAATAAAATATGAGCAACTCCAGAACCTGTTTAACAAACTCTAATACATACCGATTACCTAACTGATGTGGGATTCCCCTCTGTATGCTGTGAATACCTTTGGCTAATAAGGAACTGCTTTGGGCCTATAGCAGAGCTATGGGGAACAGAGCTAGGCAGGGAAAACTAAACGAAATGCTGGGATAAAGGAGGTGGAGTCAGAGAGAAGCCTAGGAGGCACCACCAGACACAGACGTGCTGAAACTTTGCTGGTAGGCCTCGACCTCGTGGGGATGGACAGATTAATGGAGATGGGTTAAATTAAGATGTAAGAATTAGCCAATTAGAAGCTAGAGCTAATGGGCCAAGATGTGATTTAAGTAATATGGTTTCTGTGTGATTATTTCGGGGCTGAGCAGCCAGGAAGCAACAAGCAGCTTCCTCCTACACCTATCAGGCATCCTTCTAAGCCTTTGGGATGGATGGGTGAGCAGGTAAGACACTGCTTACTCCTACGGAGCTTAGCCTAGCTCAGCTTCTTTAGCTCAGCTTCTTTATCCCTATTCATCTGTTTCCCACATGGGAAGCAAAGACGTCCATGCCCCCTCTCCATAACCACACATGAACAACTAAGATTCTCCACCAAAACTTTTCTAAAACAAAACAAAAAAACCTCGCCACAGCCACCATCCTTCAAGCTACAAAGTATAAAGACTCACTTTCCCCATAAGTCTATTCTAGCTAAGAGGGTTTCAAACCACATCCTATCACCAATAGAAGTGGTTCCTAAGTCACTACACTACAGCTCAAAATCATCTTATAATAACTGTAAATTTTCAACAATTGTAAAATCCTACCTTCTCAAAAGAATTGAAAAAAAAAAAAAAAGGCCAAGTCAAATGTGGTAGCATGCACCTAATCTCTAATCCCAGCATTTTTTAAGAGGTAAAGATAGGAGAATCTTATTTCAAAGACATTCTTGGCAACGTGAGAACCTATCTCCCAAATTAAACAAATGTCAAAAGTTATCAAACCACAAGTAAAGCTTCCATCTTATTCAAGTTTGTGACAAGGTGACTAAGCGTTTTTATTTGTTTGTTTTTAAATACCTAATTTTTTGGCGATTGCATAAACTTCATCTGCTGACTTTGCCACGAAGCCTTTGGGAACACAGACTCCAGCTTCCCGCAATAAATCCATACTCAAGTATTCATGCAGTGAGAGATTCCTTTGTTGCTGCTGCTGCATTTGGAGTCCATGCTTGTTAAACAATCCAGAATTTCCCAGAACCTGAGAAAAGAATGGAAGCATACTTAAGAATGGCAGTGGTCTGGCAGTTGTTTACAAGAAAGAAAGAACAATGAACAGCCTCTTCTTATTTGGTTAGAGAGTGATACATTAAATCATCCAAACATGAGAGTACCTGAACTGCAATCTAAAACTAAAAGCAGGCCTACCAGTTAAATATCAGGTGTCACCTTGTAACTTTTTAACTGCTTCCTCATCATCCATTCCTAGTCCTTACCTGACATCTGAGCTTCACCAGCTATCTCCACTAGCCTACAGGAAATGGCTAGCTGAATGACAAATTCAGAGGCTCTAAGGTCAATCTCATCTTTTTCCACAAAACTAAACTATTTCCCACGTTGTTTTCTGTACCCTTCTCTGGGATCTACACTACCTGGCATTAGATAATGTGAGAGCGGAATGACTTGGGGAACATGCAACTACAAATCCCTGCCCTTTTCATGCTGAATGTTCATTCACTCTATTCAACATTTAAAGCACACAGGAACTAGAAACAGAAGAGTGCAGTTATCCTTAAGGTAAAGTCTAGTGTGTATTTGTGCACAAGGACAGTTAATAAACAAACATGCCAGCTGGCAGTAAGAATGAGAAAGAATGCTCATACAGAGAGAAAACTACAACGTCCCTATTTTCAGTTTAATCAGAATTATGACCAAAAAGGCCAAAGGAGTGGCTCAGAGAGGGTGTTTGCAGTACAAGCCTCGTGATCTAAGTTTAATCCTTAGATCCCTTGCAAAAGTGAGTATCCACACATTGTGGGGAGCTCTCTCTCTCTCTCTCTCTCTCTCTCTCTCTCTCTCTCTCTCTCTCTCTCTCTCTCTTTCTCACACACACACACACACACACACACACATTTTTTCTGATTAAACAGAATGTCAAAAACAATCTTTAACTTTTATCTTCCTGATGAATGAGAGAGAAATATGCAGCTAGCTTCGTAGCTTCCTGTACCAAGGCCACTGCTCAGAAAGCACACTCATCAGTTAGATCTCTAACATTTAGCAATCCCAACACCTCAAGTCAGTCTAAGCTAAACCTAATAAAATGCTGAAAACCCTGCCTTGTCTAATTTTAAAACCCTCAATTCCTACAACCCTCCAAGGCAATATACAGAACAAATTAGCCACAAAAACCTTCCAAGACTGCACTGAAATCAGACTCTTATGCTTTAGCTATACACTCCCATTACTTTTGCATGAAATCAAACACACAAAAACTTAATTCCCTCTAAAAAAAAAAAAAGTAACATAAGACTTAAAGACCTTTACATAAAGTCTGTTTCTTGAAATGAAAGAAATTTATTTTTGAACTATCACATCAAAATTAAAACTGTTTCTTAAGATGGGATTCCTGGACTCCATTCTCTATAAAACCAGAATATCTGAACTGGACTCAAAGAAATCAGAACTGGTAATAAATCCTTTAGTTGGTTCTTATGGACCCTAGTTTGAGCACCTCTAACCTAACAAGTCAATCACATATAATAGCAATTTATTGCTAATTCATCTAGTTAAAAGCCTAGCTAAGATTGACAATATGGTTCAGTGGGTAAAAGTGGCTTGCCATACAAGCCTAGTGACCCTGAGTTCAAGCCCCAAAACCAGTAAGGGTGGGAGAAAATTAACTCCACAAAGTTGTCCTCTGAACTCCATGTGCACAAAGAGTTCACACACACACACACACACACACACACACACACACACACACACGGGAAGGGGATGAGGAGGAAGAAACGATAAGATGAGGAGGACGACAAGGAGCTCTCCATGAGCTGACAACCCAGCTACCTATCTTATCTCAGAGATTTCAAAGTTGTACACAAACACAAAAACCAATATAGCCACTGAATCAAACCATAGATTTTATTGCACATAAACTAAACCTCAAAAATAAAGATGAAGGGAAGAACCTATACAAGCCTAGTAAAGGTGGTCACACTCATTTTTTAATGTTTCTCTAGCAGACAGCGTGCCACTAACGCTGCAAACTTCAGTGCTGGGCTAGAGGGTTAGGAGCACACACTGTTGTTGTTCTCTCAGAGGACCCAACTTCTGCTCCCAGCACCCACGCTGAATGGCTCACAGATGCATGTAACTGCAGCTTTGGGGACATCAGATTCTAAGGCCACCCACACACATACACATACCCATGCAAAGTCACACATACACATAATTAAAAACAAATAAATCTTTTAAAAAAAGAGTCAAACACACACACACAAAAAAAAAGTTTCTAGCTGGGTGGTGGCGCAAGCCTTTAATCCCAGCACTCGGGAGGCAGAGTTAGGTGAATATGAGTTCGAGGCCAGCCTGGTCTAGAAGAGCTAGTTCCAGGACAGCTAGGGCTATCACACAGAGAAACCTTGTCTCAAAAAAAAAAAACAAAACAAAACAAAAACAAAAACAAAAAGAGTTACTCAACAGTCTATGTCACTAGATGGCACCTCCTTAGCTTCACACATCAAAGAGAACTGCCACAGAAAAGGATGCTACTTCCTAAAACATAAACTCTAAAGGGTACCGCTGGACTGCACATCACTCACTTTAACTCAGTGATGAAGTTCCTGCACATAGGAGTGCACTGTGGTTATCTGGGAAAGGTCTTAGTCCTCGAGGACTGGGGTGTGTTTGTCTTGGTCCGGTTTATCCTGAGATGGCCCAGCTGGTCTAGAACTCCAGGAATTAAGTGATCCTGACATCTCAGTCCCCAGGTAGCTGGTACTGCACATACTAAGGGTTCCAAAATGTTTATTTTTTTTTATTTGGTTTTGGTTTTGTTTTATTTTGTTTTTTAAGACAGGGTTCCTCTGTGTAGCCCTGGCTGTCCCGAAGCTCACACTGTAGACCAGGCTGGCCTTGAACTCACAGAGATCTGCTTCTGCCTCCAAGTGCTGGGATTAGATGTGTGGGCCATCACACTCGGCTAGTTTTATTCTTAAAGAATGCACACACACAGACACAGACATTCTTAAATATATACATTCTTAGAGAATATATATGTGTATGTATGTATGTATGTATAAGTATCTAGGGGTGAAGTGCCATGGTACTTGCAACTTATTCTCAGGAAGTTGAGCAAAAAGAAACAGTGTGTATATATATGTGTGTGTTTGTGTGTGTATAATTTTGAGATTAAAATTTAATTACAATATTTATTCCTTATCTTTCCTGTCCTCCCTCCAAACTCTCCCATACGCCCCTCTCTTCTCTCCTTCAGATTCATGGCTTTCTCACTAGTTGTTATTGCATATATATATGTATTCACATATACATATATATAGTCCTAAATATATCCCTATATGTATGTACATTTTCAGGGATGATCGTTCAACACTGTGCTCTCCCACTTCCAGCTTTCCCTTAGCTGCCTATAGTTCTTGGTATAGGGTAGAGGGCTTGTGGGCTTTTCTTCATCCAGTCTGGCCTGCCCACTGGTGTCATCCTTTTCAACTCACATTTGGGCAGTCATGTTGGTGAGACCTCATGGGTACAGCCTCTGGTGTTACTAAAAGACACAATTGTAGAGCAAACTCCCTGATCCTGACTCTCTGGCTCTTACAATCTTTATGGCCCCTCTTCATCAATGTCCCCTGAGACTCAGGTATGAGAGTGTTCTGTAGATGTATCCATTGGGACTGGACTCCACAACTCTGCATTTTGATTGGTTGTGGTTTTCTGTAGTAGTCTCCATTTGTTGCCAAGAGAAGTTTCCTTGATGAGGGGAGAAGACTACACTTATCTGTGGGTACAAGGAAAAATGTTCAAAGACTGTTGTTAGGGACATGCTGGTTTAATATATTAGTGGTTGTTGATTCTCCTCCAATAACCATGACTTCAGTAGCACTGAGTGGTAGCTAGGTTTCTAGTACACAGCATGGTCTCGCTCTTCATTACCTTCAAGTTCTGTGAGCCCCAACTGTGCATGCCCTCAGAGTACCACGCTGTCAGTGTGGTTCACAGTCAACACAGTAGTGTAGAACTCTTGGTTGTCTCCCTCCTTTGGGAAGATTTTAGGGTGCCTTTTGGTACCATGAGAGCCAGTCTTCAGGGAGGGGGCATTTGAAGCAGTTCCAGATCAGGGCTCTCTGGGCCATGTTTCTGAAGCACATGGTGTCTTCAGGAACCGAGACTTACCTTCCACTTCTTTGGGGTAACCAAGGGCAACAACAGTAACAGGCCATATGTTCTGGGAGTTTCTTGGGCTAACAACAAAAGAGGGCTTCTCATGTCTAGTACTTAGATTTTTGTGAGGTGATTTTGGTTCTTATGGAGCCAGGTGGTAGCAGCGTCAGTGGCAGCAGCAGAGGCACACGCCTTTAATCCCAGCACTCGGCAGGCAGAGGCAGGGGCAAACAGATGTCTGTGAGTTGAGGCCAGCATCATCTAGTGGAGTTCCAGGACAGTCAGGACTCTACAGAGAAACCTGGGGCAGGGGGCGGGGGAAGGGAGATATGGATTGCTCAATTAGGTGAAAGCATTACAGTACCTACTGTACTACTGTTGGAACACTTTCACTAATTTGAGTTGGTTTGGTTGGTTTTATTTGGGAGGGAGGTTGTTTTTGAGACAGGGTTTCTCTTTGTAGCCCTGCCTATCCTCATTCTATAGACCAGCTGACCTGGAACTCAGCCATCCACCTGCCTCTGCCTCCCAGAAGCCTGGGATTAAAGTCATGTAACACCATGCCTAGCTCTTTAAAAGAGTTTTAACAACTGAAGTATTTAGATAAATTGTGTCCTTGCAGCACCAACTGATATAACTTCCAATTTCCTTAGTTTTAAATTCTATTAGTAATACAATCCCTGCACAATGCCAAGGACGGGGCAGCATCAGAAGTTACAGTTGGACAGGAGGAAGGGGTTTAGGTGCTCTACTGCAGTGGCTGTGGGAAACACCAATGTACTTCTATTTTAAATCAACGGGAAAGGTGGCTATGTATGTTCTCATCACAAAGAAATGACAAATATTTCAGGTAACAAAATACTAATTAACCTGATTTGATCATAAGTATACATGAATTAAAACATTATGTATCAAATAAAAAGGGAAACATAAGGAAAAAGAACAATGACCAATTCCAAGACAAACCCATGATTTTTTTTTACAGAACTGAATTGCTAAATTTAATGTGTGACCTTGAACAAGTTTAATCCTAAGAGAACGTGTCCACATCAAGAGCAAGATGTCAGACTACTGGCAAACTCCAAAGATATATACCCTTAATGCTGGAGAGGCAGGAAAAGAGCGCTAACAAAGACAGTGCATCACACAGCCCATAGGAAGATGCAAAGGCATTTTTAACAGTTTCCAAACAGAAAAACTATCACAATGAGTCGAAAACCCATCTGTTGGCGAAAGCCTTACTCTCTAAACTCGGCAGCGTTACTTAAGGAAGTGCAGTGGGGGGCCTAAATCTTTTCAGCTAAGGTGTGCCTGAAGTTACCTCAGAACATAACCAAAAACTCTGAAACTATCTTAGGAAGCTGATCTTGCTCTTGCAGTTTTAAGGTATTAACACTGAGGACCAATTTTTATAGGGCTTGTTGTTAAGTGGTTTGTTTTTGTTCTTTTGAGACAGGGTCTCCTGCAGCCTAGGCTAGCCTTGAACTCTCTAGGTAGAAAATGATGACCTTGAATGACTTGATACTTTTGCCTATACCTTGAGAGCTAGGATTTTAGGGATGCTGGGGCTGGAACCCAGGGCTTCCTATATGCTGGGCAGGCACTTTACCAAATGCACAGCACCCCCAGACTCCGTTTTTCTGTCCTTGAGTTGTAGAGCGGACACAAGCACACGGTTTCAGAAAGGGACAGTTGTGGAATTAAACCTCAGCCATCATCTCAGCTGCTGTCTCTTAGGCCAAAGTTCTTCTCTTAGCCACAAGATCGTCACCAATGGCAATTGGTCTTAATGACAACCCCAGGGCTGCTGACAAGCCTGACGACCTTAGGTCAACATCTGCCACACTCTAAATGTCAAGAAGCAAAGCAACAAACAGAAGTCGGTACTACCATTTCAGCCTGTCCAGAAACGAAGCGCTCCGAGTTCTTCCCTACTCTCCCGGCTCATCAGCTGGAAAACTCAAAACTCGTTACCTGCACTCACTACCGGGGCTGACCGATCACGGCTATTTGGGGAGGGTAGGCAGGCCGACTCGGCTGGAGCTCCGAAGCCCTTCCCACCGGAGGACAGCTCCAGGGACGCGAAGGTACACTTGAAGGGCATCCCCCTTACCCAAAAGGAGCCCGGAGGCGTCGACCCTCGGCCAGGAAGGCCCCGGGCTGCTCTCGGCGAGCCCCGCCACGCTCCCGGAGTCGAGGCGGGCAGCTAGGACGCCAGACCGGGCCTCCCGAGGACTCGGGCCGGAGCGGAGTGGAGCTGCCCGAGCGCCGGCTCGCACTCCTGGCTCGCAGCCTCGCCGCTGCGCCCCGCAAGGCACCCGGGACGTGCCAGCGCCGCGGAACAGCCCTGCCGCCGGGCCCCTGTCCCCCCGAGGCTGAAGCAGGCCGAGCGGACCTACCTGGGCGGCGGCCCGCAGCGTAGTCTGCGGCCGGTGGCTCCTCAGGGCGGCCGCGGCCAACTGCCGGCCGTAGAACATGGATGCCGCCATTGCTGAGTCCGACCCGTCCCCTCGGCAGCGCGCAGGCGCACAAACGAAGACGCCCGCCGCAGCCGCGCACCGGGCCCTCGACCCCAGGACAATCCAGGGGGCGGGGCCTCGGGTTAACCCTGTCGCTGCCGGACTGGCCTGGTTAGGCAAGCACAGAGCTGACTTTGACCCTCAGAACTTTCACCTAGGCCTCAAAGGGTGTCCCAGAACACTTCCTAGAGATCTGCAGCATTGCCATATCTTCCCTGAGCCCTAGTGACCTCAACTCAAAAAACGGGGTTAATTCGTGATGGTGAATGTAGGTTTGTTTTGAGTCTTTAGGATACTAAAGCTTAAATAAAACAGACAGCGCCCTGATACTCGGAAGTTTGTCACTCACTAAAGCTGACTACACTCTGAAAACACTAGCAAAATGCCTTTGAAACGGGTGGCTTAGTGGTTAAGCTGGTACTGCTGTTGCAGAGGACGTAAGCTCAATTCCCAGCACCCACTTCAGGAAGCTCACTACTGTCTATGAGATCTAAAACCCTCTTCTGGCCTCCCTAGGCACCTACGCCCGCGTGCATATACATAAAGCACCACACACATAAAATTAAGAGAAAATACTACCACTTTTGAACTGGAAAATATATTAAGTGAGGTAATCCAGAACCCAGAAAGAAATATTACATATTCTCTCTCACTTAAAGATCCTATCTTTAAATTGCTATAAGTATTCGTTTGTGAGCAAAGGTTAGAGTCCAGGAAACTACAGAGAAGCCCGCGGGAGAGGAGAAACTAATATTCCTGGGATGGGGGTGTGGTAACCAATAGGACACAGGTGAGAAAAGACGGGGAGGTAAAGGAGAGGAGGAAGGGGATCAATCAAACCCACATATAAAAATGTCATAAGGAAACCTGTTAGCTATATGCTAATTAAAAAAAATATACCCACCCCAACAAATGCCTGGTGATGTTTACCCACAATCCTAGCACACTGGAAGCTGTGGCAGGATGTCAGCAAGACCCTGTCTTAGAAAGAAAGAAAGGTAGGGGAAGGAAGGGAGGGAAGAGGAGGGCAAAGGGCAGAGAGGGGAGGAGAAGAAGAGGGGAAGAAAAAAAGGTGGAGAAATACCCCACTATAAATGAGATCCATCAGCATCCTGTCATGGAGGGGGTAAGAGCCTCATGAGGCCACACCCCTCCCTGAGGATTAATTGACAGTCAATGGTTGATGGTGGAGAGCCAGTTTCTTCAGTGCTACAGCAGACACTCCTGAAGCAAGCCTGCTGAAACTCATTCAGTCCTCAAAGAAAAGACTTCAAAGTGAAGAGCGGTTAGTTGGAAGGGGAAAAGGGATCTGCAGGATTGGGAGGGAAACAAAAGAAGACAACGGTTGAATATGACCAAAATATATCCTATATTGGGGCTAGAGAGATGGCTCGGCAGTTACGAGCACTTGCTGCTCTTCCAGAGCATTCAGATGTGATTCCCAGCACACACATGGCTGCTCATACCATCTGGAAGTCCAGTTCCACAGGATCTGATGCCCTCTTCTGGCCTCCAAGGGCACCAGGAATGCAAGCAGTACACAAACATACATGCAGGCAAAATACCCATATGCATAAAATGAAAATTTTAAATGTATTCAATACAAGTATGAAATGCTATGATTAAACCTGTTATTATGTGTAGTTGATATATGCTAATTAAAATAGTTTAAGTAATTAAACAAAGTAAGAAAACACCCAGCCCCACCCAAGGGAAATTAGGGCATTTTTATTAGAGTCCTTAGGTGGTGAAGACACACATCTTAATTTTGCTTCCTGGTGCTGTGATCAAACACCCTGACGAAAGCAAGTTAAGACAGGAAAGGGTTACTTGACTCCCAGTTCCAGGTTACAGTCCAACCTTGTGGGAGAACAAGATGACAGGAAACAGCTAGGCACATCCCTTGCACAGTCGAGAGCAGAAACCAATGGCTTACTGCCTGCCCGCAAGTGCTCCGCTGCTTTCTCTACTCCCATATAATCCAGATTCCTCACCCGGGAAACAGTGCCACCCACAGTGAGTGGGTCTTCCCACAAGAATCCCGCGTAGACATGCCCACACGACAACCCAATCTAGACAGTCCCTCACGGAGACTCCATTCCCAAATGATTCTAAATTGTGTCAGAGTCATAATTAAAGCCAGCCATCACGAAAGCATGTGCTGGGCCATAAAAATCCCCTGCCAGACCAGTGACTGGGGTCTGCTCCCGTTCCCAGGACCACTGAGTTTCAACATGTGTGGAAAAAGTACCGGGAATGTAACTCAGTTGACAGAGTGCTAACTGGCACGCATGAAGCCACAGCTTCAACCTCCAGCACCACCAAAACTGGGCACAGCGGCACATATCTGTAATGTCAGCATTTCATGTGTTGGAAGAAGAGGAGCAGGAGTCCAAAGGTAATCCTTGGCCACATCATAAGTTCCATGACGTGGTGATAACATTTTGTGTGGAAAAGCCCTCTTGCCTACAAAGAGACTGAGCGTTTTCTAGATGCAGCAGCTGAGTTAATGATATCCCTTGAGGGCATTTAAGACTGTGTATCCTACTTGCTGTCCTTCTGTGTGCTCAGCTTGTCTGTGTTTAACCTGTCTTTAGAAGTACAATAGTACCAACCTTCTGTATGCTCAGCCTGTCTGTGTTTAACCTGTCTTTAGGAGTACATAGTACCAACCTTACTATGTTGTGGGTGTCCAGCACAATCAGCTTTTACAACCTAAGTGAAATGCTCAGCTTTACTCTTAAGTTACATACTCTTCAATTGCCCGGATCCAAAACAATGGATGTGAGTATGTGCGTTGTGGAGTGGATATCATTTGCTGAAAGCAGCCAAAACGTTGGAAGCAACCTTAAAAACAATACTCTTTAAATGTCGGAAGCAACAGCTGGATATAGGTTGACAACATCTGTTTACAGGGTTTTCTTTGTTTGTTTTGGGTTTTTGAGACAGGATTTCTATGTGTAGCCCTGACTGTCCTGAAATTCACTCAGCAGACCAAGGTGAACCTGAACTCAGAAATCTGCCTGCCTCTGCCTCCCTAGTGTTACCCAATCTGGTCTACAAAACAAGTTCGAGTGCTACACAGAGAAATTGTCTCAAAAACACCAAAACAAAAACAAGAATTTAAAAAAAAAGCACAATTAACCATGTGAGTCCAAGTCCTTTTAAGGACACATGGGTAAACCTAGACACTCTGGGTACCCAGATACCCCATTTAAAAAATTTTGGAAGGTAAAGAATGACTACTCCTCCCCCACCAGCTAACTTTGTTTTATGATTAGGCAAACAGTCTTAAAACAGGGAACTGGGGCTAGAGATGGCTCAGTGGTTAAGAGCACTGGCTGCTCTTCCAGAGGTCCTGAGTTCAATTTCCAGCAACCACATGGTGGCTCACAACCATCTGGAATGAGATCTGGCGCCCTCCTCTGGCGTGCGGGCATACATGGAGGCAGAATGTTGCATACATAATAAATAAATCTTTAAAAAAAAAAAACAGGGAACTGAAGCTGGGCAGGGTGACACACATCTTTAATCCAAGCTCAAAGAGGCAGGTGGATCTCTGAGTTTGAGTCCAGCCTGGTCTCCAGCCTGGTCTACTGAATGAGTTCCACAACAGCCAGGACTACACAGAGAAACCCTGGTGAGTAACTGGGAGAGAGATCCAGACAAATGGATGGGGAGAGAGGCCACAACTAGGTAATAGAGATGACGGACTTCCAAGGTGACGGGCTTTCTCCTTATCCTCCTGACCTGAGAAAAAGCCAGGCAGCTAAAAACAAAGTCCTTGTGGGTTTTTCTTCTGCCAGTGGAAACTCCCTAATGACAAGTGGTTCCACTAGGGCAAGGGGAACCAGGAAATGATTATGTGACATTTGTGAGCCAATCAGCCATCCTGTCTTTCTTCAAACCGACCAACTCTATATTAGGGGAGGAAGACCCTTCCGAGACTTAAAACCCCCAGCCCTGGAAAGGAACCTAAATTTCTACCCTCTGAGTCCTATCTGCTTGGTGGATGGTCTCTTTTTCTCTGTGCCCGCTGTATGTGTGTTTCCTTACCCCTTAGAAAAGTCTTTCTGCAGCTGCTTGATGTGGGATTCCCCTCTGTACGCTGTGAATATGTTTTATTACCATTGCTTAATAACAAAGCTGCTTTGGCTTATGGCAGGGCAGATATAGCCAGGCTGGAAGAAATCTAGAGAGAGAGTAGGTAGAGTCAAGAAGATGCCATGTAACTGCCAAAGGAGATAGGTGCTGGAATCTTGCTGGTAGGCCACAACCTCATGGTGATACATAGATTAATAAAGATGGGTTAATTTAAGATGTAAAAGCTAGCTAGAAATATTCCTGGGCCATCGACCAAACAGTGTTGTAATTATTACAGTTTCTGTGTGATTATTCAGGTCTGGGCAGCTGGTAAATGAGTGAACAGCCTCCATTTAAAGTTGCTGATTCTGTCCACTCTGTTTCCCAGGTTCAAGATTTCTCTGCTGCTACCTGTAACATTCCCACTTTTTCCTGCCTTTTAATTCTTTAATTGGCAGAGCAAACAAACCGAATGGAGACTCCTAGATGGTAACAGAAGGACATCATGTTAACAGAAATAAGGCAGATACTGGAAGATAAGTACCAAATGTTCTGTTTTACATGTGAAACTTTGTTATGGGGAGCCCAACAGAGATGAGCACTCAGACATAGTTTATGGTCAATTGAAAGTCTTTATTCTAGCTGGCTGGGACTACACTCGGGTATTCAAGACCCAAGTGTAGCATGGGGTGCTTAGGGGATGGGCTTTGTTTGTTTGTTTTAGGTTTATTTACACTCTCACTCTATTAATTCAATGTAGATTTGAGGTGCATACAAAGTTATAGGAACAAAATAAGACAGATCTCCCACCAACCCTAGATACTTTAAGATAGTTAAGAGATTGGTATGTATCAACAAATATAATCTTGACCCAAACTCAAAGCATGTTCACAGTCTACATTCAGAAGACCCCATCAGAGGGAGAGTGGAAGCTGAGAAACTATGTGTAAGTCATCCAGTGTCACAGGTTCTATGTAGCTGTCCCCAGCTCTGGTAGTAGAATGAGAATTAGGATACAATTGAGATCCATAACCCTTCCATCAGTTGATTGAATCCCTCTTATCTTTTTTTGAGATGGATTTTTTTCTGTGCAGCCCTGGTGGTCCTAGAACTCACTGTGTAGGCCTCTAATTTACAGAAATCCACCAGCATGTTCTGGGATTAAAGGCAGGCATCACCGCGCCGAGCCTCTCGCCCTGTCATTTTTAACCTCCTACCTTTCATTTCATCTAATTGGCCAATGCATTGATTGGGTTCATCTTTTAAGGAATACATGTTAGTAAAAGGCAGGTTTTAAGATGCAAAGAAATGCATGGGCTTTAACCGGAAAGAAACTGGATTTGGGCTTTTGAAAACCGAAGTTCAAAAGAACTCATGAGATTCCATGCACCAGAAAAGCAACTGAAAGCTCTGTAGAGACAGGGAGGACAAAAATAAAAGCCACAATTCCCACACTTGACTGTTTGGAGCCTGACCCAATGACCTGTGTTGTCTAACTATAGGGTAAGAAGTCTGAGCTCACTTCCTAGTTCTGAAAACTCACCAATCCCTAAACTCAAAAACCCACCAACCCCTGAGTTCAGAATCCTACTAATCCCTGAGCTTGCCCACCAATTCCCAGCCTGTGAATCTCTACGCTGGAAAAACGCTGCCACCAAAAGACGCTATATAAGCCTGCCCCCACTCACTTCTCTGCTATAGTTGGTGGCCGACTGGCTCAAGGGCAACTAAAGATGTCTGATTGGCACTGCACTCCAGTAGGATGTGAAGGCCTCTGAGCTGGAATTCCAGGCCACTTTGCCCCTCAGGTAAAAGCTAAGAAATGCTTTTCAGTATATTGTAGAAAGCTTTGCTTCCTACTGCACCTGAAGGGCCATGCAAGGCTGAACGCTTTAGTGGGACCCAAAGACAAGAGAAAAATGAAGTTTAGTCTACTATAGTCTTCAAAGGTAACTGGCTACTTTTCTTCTTCTTTCTGGGAGAGCCCCCACTCTCAACATGGGGGAGTGTCGAAGAGGGCAGCATGTCCAGGGCAGGTACACACAATCTGTGAGGACTCCCTTAGTCCTGCCCCCCTCACTGTTTTTACCTTCAGTGTGGCCATGGTATTTACATGTGGCTATTGTCTTCATATCTGCCATCTTCCTTCCGGGACAGGTCCCCTGGTCCAAGACACCCATATGTTTTCCCTTTCTCCAGGATGGGCAGGTCCCCTGTCCCTCACAGCTAATCTGTGGCCAGTTTCAGCTTGTGAATATCCCCTCAGGGCTGGTCTGGTCTGACCAGTTGCACCAGTTTAGCTCCAGAGTGAAACCATCACAGGCTGGGAGGCAGCTGCTTCTCTTGCGTGTGTCCACAGGGAGAACACTGCTCAGGAGTCAGTTCAGTGAGACCAGAACTCATCCACGACACACAGAGAGGTCTGATACTCTCTGGGGCATTTCCAGGGTAAGGGCTCCACCTCTGATGGGACCACACTAGGTGCCCCATCCTCTATTCCCTCCGACTCACTCTGATGATGTACCCTCCAAAACTGTGTACAGATTTGCGCCTCTGATTCTCAAAAAGAGAATTCATTTTCCTTCTAACAAAATTTGGCCTTCCTACTCTGCAAGGACAAAGAGCATGGCTTCCCGTGATATCCTATAGTTAGGCCTCTTGTGTTGTAGTTTATGGAAGAACTCTGACATTCCACTGGCCAAGCTTTCACGGCCTTACAGAGGTCCCTTAGCTAGGGGAGAGGCCATAAGTGCCTCACCAGATCCCCTTACACTGGTCTCTCTCCACAACACTCAGCCAGAGGGCACCCTTGGGGGCCCTTCCTTTGTGTTCATGCAGCCCCTGTTCAACCTCTGGCTTCTCTAACAGTAGCCACTCCTTTGCTTGCGAGCCCTGTTTCCACCTCCTCTCCACCCATGGAGCTCTCCCCAAGAGCTCGCCATCCCTATCCAGTGAACTCTCTCACTCCACACTCGCTGCAAAACATCATACCGGGAATGCCAAAAGTAAATAAAAGCCGTTCCCTCTTTCCAGGAAAACATCTGCTTTACAAAGCGGCCAACCTTGTCATACTCCGAGTATTCCCTTCCCTGTGACTAACCTGTTCCGAGGACAATCCGCATCAGCGTCATTTAGCCAGAATCCTGCCACCTTCATTAGAGAGTTCTAAAGTGTTACTACAGCTTTTGATATAACCTGACAAGATGCCTATGTCATCAGGCCACCTGCTGCATGCTTGTACAAAAGAGGAAAAGTCCCAAACCTGCTCCTTCCGGCACACCAGGAAAATGAGGGTCACACTCATAATCCAGATGCAGGCCTGCCCAGGCTTCACTGCCATGCTCGACACAGAGAGTCCCGCTGATCATATCAGACCCGCAATGTAAGGAATGAGTGGGGAAGGATTTGCTGAAACCATACAATTACATTTCTATGGGGCTGGGGAGAAAAGGGCCATTATCTAGCCTGTTAACTCTAGCACGTTATGGGACATCACATGGGGCCTTCTGAAGACCCTGGCCTCAGTCTTGAATAGCTGAAAGAATGCACAGTCCACTCACGCAGAGAGTCCCCAGGGCGAAGCTGACCTGGCTTCACATTTTATAAGCTAAGTGTCTCCGAATGTTAGACAAAGGCTTCACAAACTAGACCGGAGTCCCCAGATTCCATTCTCTACTTTATTAAACACGGTGTTTTAAAAGATCTTTAATGACTAGGAAGGGACTCAAAGGCCAGAATTGTCAAACCGTGGAAGAAAGGGAGAAAAGGACAGATTAAACCAATGCCAGAGGCCATTGCTTCTTCCTTGCCCGTCTCAGAAAACCGTGGATTTTCATCCAGCCCCCATCCAGCTCAGTCTAAGAAAACCAACCCAGACTTGAGTAAAAGGGCTTTTTCTTGATATCATGGTGGTCAACTAAGACAGCTGGGCTGGCTAATTTTATGTTAACTTGACCACAAGATAATTATATAAAAGGGGGGAACCTAAATTAAGAAAATGCCTCCATAAGATCTGGCTGTAAGTCATTTTCTTAATTAGTAATTGATGGGGAAGGGCCCAGCCCACTGTGGTGGTGCCATCCCTGAGCTAGTGGTCCTGGGTTCTATAAGAAAGCAGGCTGATCAAACCATGAGGAGCAGGCCAGTAAGCAGCGCCCCTCCATGACTTCTGCATCAGCTCCTGCCTCCATGTTCCTGTCCTGCTTCAGTTCACGCCCTTATTGCTTTGTATGATGAATGTTATGTGCAACTGGGAGGGAAATAATCCCTTTCCTCCCCCACATTGCTTTTGGTTGTGGGGTTTCATTACAACAATACTAACCCTAAAACAACAATTAATCTGGGAGTGCCCAAGGCCGCACGGCTATTAGGCTTTCCAAATGGCCAACCATGCCCAGTTTGCAAAGTGGGGGCTCACTCAAAATGATAATGAACTATCTCCCCGCCCAGGCTTTCAAGAAAGTCCTTACCTCTTTGGACAGGCCCTAGCCAAAAACCTGCCATTCCTTAGTCTCCCCCTGGGAAGAGACTCCTTCAATATGTAGATGACTTGTTAACCTGAAGCCCAGACAGAGCCACTCCAGATCAAAGCACAGGTCTCGCTTCCAAAGCAAGCCTCATGTAGATGTAAGGTTTCTCCTTCAAAAGCCCTCATTTCGTATCAAAAGATCCAACCAAGCCGGGCGGTGGTGGCGCACGCCTTTAATCCCAGCACTCGGGAGGCAGAGGCAGGCGGATCTCTGTGAGTTCGAGACCAGCTTGGTCTACAAGAGCTAGCTCCAGGACAGGCTCTAAAGCTGCAGAGAAACCCTGTCTCGAAAAACCAAAAAAAAAAAAAAAAAGATCCAACCATTGGGATTTATAGTAATTCTCGTCACAAAGAGCCTTGGCGGTACCCATAAGGATTTCATTTTGACTATGTGGACCTCAGCCAGAAAACAATGATAATGGCTTCCCTTGTTATGCTGGGATTTTGCAAAATTGGATTCCCCACTTTGGGTTTCCAGCTAAATCTCTTTCTGAAGCCTTGAGACCAGGAGAGTGATGATAGTAAGCCCCTAAAAATAACATGGTCCCTAGACTTCCCTGAACAGCAGAGAATCTAAAGAAACCCTAGGGCTAAGTGTTGGACCCTAGAGTCCAATTACCGAGGAGGAGTCGCCCCAAGAGACCACCCTCATACCATAGTTGATGTAAAAGCATCAGGATTTTATTGATTCTGTTGCAACAGGGTCTTTCAGCATTCGAGAAGCCAGAAAGCCCCCAAATAGCTGGTACAGGCTACTTTTAAAGCAAAAAGCCACAGAAACAAGGGGGGAGTCTGGGAGTTGTTCTTTAACTATTATGATTGGCTTATTTAAATGGCTATTAGCAATGATTGGTCTGAGCCATGATGAGAGAGTGGTTGCTAGATCCGGCAGGGTAAGGGGGAAACATCTGTGAGTCATCCTGAGGAACTGAGTCAATATCCGGACCAAGGCCGAGGAACTGAGTCAACATCTAAGGGTTATCTTGCCCTAATTCCAATAAGTGAGTTCTATCTGAAGAACATCCACAAGGACACAGGGAGAGGGAGAATCCCCAACATTCCAGTACGTACATGTGTAGTTGTTAGGTCCTTGGTTCCCAGGGGAGGGAGGAGCACGACTGCTGAGAGGCCTCAGCTTAAAGTTCTACATAAGTATGGTGGCCTACATGCCTCATCAGATCTCTGAAACTCTCTATTCCAGAGCCTTCCACTGCTAGCAGAACAAGTGCCAGAGCTGCTCCTGCAAACTCCAGAATACGGGGTGAGACCGCCAGAGGCTAAACAACATGACCTTGCTACTCTGAGGCCTCTACAGCATTCCTGTGAAATAGCTGACCTGACCCGGAGCGCTAGATGAGACGGATGAGATCCTCCACTTCCCCCACTGCAGGGCCATCTGGTTCACAGGTGGAAACAGGTTCGTGTGACAGGACATGGGGTGCTAGTGACACCTCTATTACAGAGGTCATAGGCTAGGAAGGAGACTTGTGATTCACACAGATTTCGTATGTGCTTTCCATGTGAAGCCGTTCTGTAGAGAAAGGAGCCTCTTGGCTGCTTCCAGATCAGGTGATTCATTACAAGACCCACCAGGATGTTTCTCTGGGTAACAACCAAGAGGATCCACAGACCAACCAAACAGCTCCGCTTCCACTGAAGGCTGCCTTCGTTCCCAATCACACTCTCCCTCATCTACAATGTATGCTCAAGAGATGTAACAGGCTTTAAACCAAGGCTTCACAGCAATCCCCACAGTATCAACCACCTTTTATGGAACCCCCAAACAAGCAACAAGCTGCTGCTCCCCGGATGCTCATAATGGAAGACACTGAACAATTTTCAGCAGTCCATATGGGGGGGAGGCAAAGTCCTCTGTTCCAGTTAGGTTTCTGTTGCTGTGATGCACAGTGACCAAGGGTGACTTGGAGGAGGAAAGAGTTTGTTGGTTTACAGGTTTATTGGTTACACTGTCAAGGAAAGGCAAGGCAGGAACGTGAGGCAGGAAGTGAAGCAGAGGCCATAGAGGAATGCTGTTGACAAGCTTGCTTAGCTGCCTTTCTTCTCCAGCCCAGCACCACCTACCCAGGGCTGGCTCTGTCTACCCTGGGCTTGGCTCTCCCACATCAACTAACTAATAAGACAACATCCCACAGACATGCCCACAGGACAGTCTGACGGAGAGGCACTTCCTCGGTTGTGATGCCCTCTTCCCAGCTAGGTTTGTGTCAAGTTGACAATAACTACGACACCCTCCGAACTCTGACCGAGCCTCTCTCACAGGCACAGGCATTCTCCATGCTGCATTTCCAGAGCTTCACCCACCTGCTGCCAGGCCCACTCTGGGAGGGTTCTCGGACCCCCTCCCCGTTTACAGCCAGTCCAGTGTAAGGGAACTGTGCCGGGAGAACCAACAGAAAGATTTCAACCACAGTCCCCACTATGAGATTGAGGGTGTTGGGTGTCAGGCTATGTGGAAATAACCTTTAATTTCAAAAGTCTCACTCACTTCCTGAATGATATTAAAAATGAAAGCCTGGCCGTGCCCAGCCTGGTGGAATGAGAGGAGCCTGAATTATAGAGTAATACACCCTGTGAGGATAGTGGTTACCTCTGAGGCTGTTTCTGCTGTAGTAGGAAAGCCTTTCTCTCCCCAGTGAGGACACCCAACCAACACCCTCAATCTTCCCAGAAGGTTGAAAGGACTAAGCAAACCCCTTAAGAAATCTCTCAGTGAACAGCTGAAACTCCGTGGTTTCAATGCACTCCAGCATAGGCATGCTTCCTGTTCCAGTTTCTCCTAATGTACTAGGGTGTATGTGTGGTATGTGCATATGTGTGTAGGTGTGTGTGTGGTATATGTGTATGTGTGTAGGGGTGTGTGGGGGGGGTATATACGTGTGTGTGTGTGTTTGGTATATCCATGTGTGTAGGTATGTGTGGTTTTAAGATAGATCTTGACTTCTGATTTAATATGAGGAGGAATCTTGGAACTGGCAACCAGAGCAGCAGAGAGATTCCATTTTAACAAGACCCCTATGGAATCAGCAGTTTGGCCATCTCAGAACCTCAGTGAACCAAACTTTGGGGATTCTATGCTGACACTGGACCAGCAGAATATCTCTAGACTTAGGAAAAGGATTTCTGAATCACTGAACTTGGCAAGTTGGGAATCTGGCTGGAGACAGGCTGTGGGGAAACACAGGCTGAGGTTCCAGACAGCATTCCCCACACTGGGAAGGGCCACTCAGGGATGGGTCCAGCATTTACAATCAGTCTCCTGAGGGACTGCCCAGAGGTACAGCCCATGTCTGTGAGCCAACCCATGAAGGACCACTCACAGACAGAACCAATCCATCCATGCAGAAGTTAGAACAGCACTTACAACCGAAGCCCGAGGAGGTTTCACCAGTTTCTAGGCCTGAATCAGGAAGGACTACCCACTGAAATGCCCTGCTTCTGTGACCTAAACTCAGGGCTCCAGGTAGAAAGTCCTTGGGAAGCTAAACCTGGAACAGAAAGCAGGCAGGACTGCGCTGAGATTCCACACCCCGACCCAGTCCTCTCCCTTCACAGCGATCAATTTTTATTACACCTGGTGTCAGTTTAGTGGGTCTTTTCATCCTGCTCTGTTCTCACCCCCCACACACACCTCCCTCACACCCTTCTCTTTTCGTTCCTTTTCCTTTTGGTGAGCGTTCCAGAGAGAACATAAGTTGACCTGATTTGTAGTCTGCACGTGTCAGCCTCGGAGAGCGAGGCTTGTTTTGAGTTACTGGATTGCATTTCTTTAATTTTTTTTCATTCAGGCTTTCACCAAAACTATCTGTTCTCCCTGTCCTTGTCCTGCCTGTCCCCTCTTCTATTCACCTTTCTCTGCGTTTTCTCTGTAACTCATTCCTAGGTATTGATCTTACTCTGTCTTATATCTTTTCCATCTATACCCACAGTAACTGATATATATATAGTTCACACAACACAATGTTCCTTTACTTCTTGGCATTCTGGAAATATTTTTATTTATTTTATTTATAAATATTTTTATTTATTTATTTTTTAATACTTTATTCTCATAGTGGGCCTACCCACTAATAAGTTTGGCTCTGCACACATTATTCTATTGTCAGGAAGCACTAAGAATTGATCCTGGTGCCCAGTTTCTCACATACACTGCAAGAATAAGGGTGGTTTAAAAAAACTCAACCAATGGCTTAACTTCAGATACACAAGAAACATGAAAAACCAAGGTAACATACCTCCAAAAAAACTACTATTCTAATAGGAATGGCTTCCAGAGCCAGCAAATTAAATGAAATCCCAGACAAAGAATTCAGATGACCATATGAACGTCCAAAGAATGCAGAGAAACAAACTCCAGAATGAATGCCAGGAGAACACGAGTAAACAGACTAAAAAAGCAAGTCAATAAAGGATATAGAAGTGGAAATACAGAAAAAAAGAACAATAATTCAAATAAAAAGTTGGATGGAAAACTTTGCCTGTGGAGGGAACCAAGAAGGACAGAATATCTGGCCTTGAATACAAGGCAGAGGAACTGGAGCACTCCAACAATGACAACGGGAAGGAGAAAGTATGAAGAGAGGCAGGAGGGATGGCTCAGAGGTCAGGAGCTCCAACTGCTCTTCCACAGGATCCAGGGTCAGTTCTCAGTACCCCATGGCAGCTCACCACTGTCTGTAACCTGAGTTCAAGGGGAGCTTGTATCTCTTCTGGCCTCGCCAGGCATCGACATGGACACACCTGCAGGCAAACCACTCATATACATGAAAGAAAATAACTTATTTATTTATTTGAGGCAAGATCTCTCTATGTCATCCTGGCTATCCTGGAACTTGCTATGTAGACCAGGTTGGCCTCGAATTCTTGGAGATTGGCTTGCCTCTGCCTCCTCAGTGCTGAGATTAAAAGCATGCATCACCATACCTGGCCAAAATAATACATTTCTAAAAGAGAAAAAGGTTATTTTTAAAAAAATATGAAAACATTCAAGCTCTATAAAAAGATTAATGCTACCAATTATGAACATAGAAGAATTTAATGCTTATGACATAGTAAAAAATAAAAAGTTTATGGCCTGGAGAGATGGCTTAACGGTTAAGCACACTGGCTGTTCCTCCAGAGGACCTGTGTTTAATCCTCAGCATCCACATGGCAGTTAATTTTCAGCTCCAGGGGATCCGATGTCCTCTTCTGGTCTCTACAGGCACCAGGTATACATATGGTACATAGGAGCAGGCAAAACACCCATATACATAAGATAAAATAACAAATTAGGTTTGTTTTGTTTCAAGACAGTTTTTCTCTGTATAACCCTGGTCGTCCTGGAATTCACTCTATAGGTCAAGCTGGCCTAGAACTTGGAGATCCTCCTGCCTCTGCCTCTGCCTCTCAAGTACTGGGGTTAAAAATGTGTACCACCACCACCTGGCTAAAAATAAATTTTGATGTAAATAAAATAATCACAGAAAATTCCCCAAATCTAGGCAAAGAGATGCCCATCTATGTACAGGATACATTTAGATCATCAAATAAGTAAAACCAGAAAAGAACCTACCAAGGTAATATTATACATAAAAAAAACAAGTATACATAATAGAGATTGAGATATAAATGGATATAAGGAAAGAAAGGCAGATGTTCAAATATCCTTATTTAAAGACTTGATTGTACACATGAGATGGAAGAAAAAAGCCTTCACCAGTGTGCTGGATAATTTTATTAATTTTATGCCAATTTGACACAGGAAGAGCCATCTGAGAGGAGGGAACCCCAATTGAGAAAATGCTTCCTTAAGAGTGGATTGTAGACAAGCCTGTAGGGCTTTTTCTTATTAGTGATTAATGGGGAGGCCACCCATCCGTTGTGGGTGGTGCCATCCCTGGGCTGGTGGTCCTGGGTTCTGTAAGAAAGCAGGCTGAGCAAGCCATGAGGAGCAAAGAACCCCTCCACGGCCTCTGCATCAGCTCCTGTCTCCAGGTTCCTGCCCTGCTTGAGTTCCCGTCCTGATTTCCTCCAGTGATGGACTATGACAGGAAGTGCAAGGAAACAAACCTTTCATCCTCAACTTGCTTTTGGTCATAGTGTTTCCTCCCACCAATAGAAACCCTAGCTAGGACACCCAGAAAACACTTACATGTGATAAACACTTTAGCAAATGAGTGGATACAAAATTAGAATATAAAAATCAGTATCTTTCATACATATCATTAATTACAGCTGGTTCTTCAGGCTCAGTGAACCAGAACCACAGAATCGAGTTTTTAAACTTCCAAGTGAAACTTCACAAGTCTGCCCTCAATTTTCTGCACTGCTTCAACATTCTTATCTTCCAATTTCCTACAGAACATCTCACTGAGCTCTCAAAACTCAATGGCATTTCTTGCACAAAATTCCGAAGTTTTTCCACAGTCCTCCCCCAGACAACATGATCAGGTCTGTCAACAGCAACACCCCGCTTCTGGTACCTACTAGTCTTAGTTGGGGTTTCTATTGCTGCGATGAAACACTGTGAGCAAAAAGCAAGTTGGGGAAGACAGGGTTTGTTTGGCTCACACGTCCACAGCACTGTTCATCATCAAAGAAGTCAGGACAGGAGCTCAAGAAGGACAAGAACCCGGAGGCAGGAGGTGATGCAGAGGCCATGGAGGGGTTCTGCTTACTGCCTTGCTCATCATGGCTTGCTCAACCTGCTTTCTTATATTTTTATTGTGAGCCTAGCCTTTAATGGCTGAGCCATTTCTCCAGCCCACCCACTCAGCCTGCTTTCTCTCTCTCTCTCTCTCTCTCTCTCTCTCTCTCTCTCTCTCTCTCTCTCTCTCTCTCTCTCTCTCTCTCTCTCTCTCTCTCTCTTTCTGTTTTTCGAGACAGGATTTCTCTGTAACTTTGGAGCCTGTCCTGGAACTAGCTCTTGTAGACCAGGTTGGCTTCAAACTCACAGAGATCCGCCTACCTCTGCCTCCCAAGTGCTGGGATTAAAGGCGTACGCCACCACTGCCTGGCTTCAGCCTGCTTTCTTTTTTTAAATTGATTTTTATTGAGCTCTATATTATTCTCTGCTCCCCTCCCTGCCTCTCCCCTCCCCTTCAACCCTCTCAAAGGTCCCCATGCTCCCAATTTACTCAGGAGATCTTGTCTTTTTCTACTTCCCATGTCAGATCAATGCATTTCTCTCATTGTTGTCTAGATTCTCTGGGACTGTGATTTGTAGGCTGGTTTTCTTTGCTTTGTTTAAAAACCACTTATGAGTGAGCACATGTTATAATTGTCTTTCTGGGTCTGAGTTACCTCACTCAATATGGTATTTTCTAGCTCCATCCATTTGCCTGCAAAATTCAAGATGTCGTTATTTTTTTCTGCTGTGTAGTACTCCACTGTGTAAATGTACCACATTTTCCTTATCCATTCTTCGGTAGAGGAGCATTTAGGTTGTTTCCAGGTTCTGGCTATGACAAACAATGCTTCTATGAACATAGTTGAGCACCTGTCCTTGTGGCATGATTGAGCATCCTTTGGGTATATACCCAAAAGTGGTATTACTGGATCTTGAGGAAGATTGTTTCCTAATTTTCTGAGAAATTGTCACACTGACATCCAAAGGGGCTGTACCAGCTTGAATTCCCACCAGCAATGCAGGAGTGTTCCCTTTACCCCACAACCTCTCCAGCATAAGTTGTCATCAGTGTTTTTGATCTTGGCCATTCTTACAGATTTAAGATGGAATCTCAGAGACATTTTGATTTGCATTTCTCTAATGACTAAGGATGTTGAACATTTCCTAAAGTGTCTTTCAGCCATTTTAGATTCCTCTGTTGAGAGTTCTCTGTTTGGGTCTGTACTCTATTTTTTTGATTGGATTATTCTTTGTATATTTTGGAGATCAGACCTCTGTTTGATGTGGGGTTAGTGAAGATCTTTTCTCATTCTGTAGGCTGTTGTTTTGTCTTGTTGACCTCAGCCTGCTTTCTTAAAGAAACCAGGATCCCCAGACCAAGGAAGGCACTACCCACAATGGGCTGGGACCTCCCTCATCAAACACTAATTAAGAAAATGCCCTACAGCTGGTGTGGGAGAATGGTCTGTCTTCTGTCAATTGTATTTTAAATAAACGCTGATTGGCCAGTAGCCAGGCAGGAAGTATAGGCATGACAACCAGACAGGAAGTAGAGGCGGGTCAATCAGAGCAGAAGTATTCAGGGAAGAAGGAAGCCCATTCCTCTGCAGTCCTATCACAGCCACTGAAGGAGCAAGATGTGACTGCCCCACTGAATAAGGTACTGAGCCACGTGGCTAATATAGACAAGAATAATGGGCTAATATAAGTTATAAGGGTTAATAAGAAGCCTGGGTTAGTGGGCCAATCAATTTATCATTAATGTAGACCTCTTTGTGATTTCTTTGGGACTTAATGATTGTGGGGACCAGGTGGGACAGAAAACCTCGGTCAACATACAGAAGTGGTTCTCAACCTGTAGGTCGCAACCCCTTTCCAGGTAGCATGACCTTTTCATAGGGGTCATATATCAGATACCCTGAATATCGGATATTTACATTTTGATTGACAGTAGTAGAAAAATACAGTTATGAAGTATCAATGAAAATAACTTTATGGTTGGGGTCACTACAACATGAAGAACTGTATTAAATGACTGCAGCATTAGGAAGGTTGAGAACCACTGCCTTACAGATTTGTCTATAATCTGATCTTATGGAGGCATTTTCTTAATTGAGGTTCCCTCCTCTCAGATGACTTTAGCTGTGTCAAGTTGACATAGAACAATACAGTATAACTGACCCCTTATCAACTTGACATACAAATGTATCACTGTTAAGTCACAATGTTTCCTTTATTATTCACCCTCAAGATATCACATTAAAATATAAATAACTTCAAAAGTCCCACAGTCTTCAAAAGCACCCCAGTGTCTTATATCACAGAGATATGTGCATATCAGTGGTTAGTCAGCACTATTCACAATAGCTAAGTTATGAGTCTTAGTGTAACAACTGGTGAACTGGTAAATGAAGATGATAGTGATCATGGTGTGTGTGTGTGTGTGTGTGTGTGTGTGTGTGTGTGTGTGTGTGTACTTTCAGTCCTTAAGAAGAACAAACTTAGGTTGTCTGTAGGAAAATAGATACAACTAGAGATAATCACATTAAGCAAATTAAACCAGACTCAAAAAATCAAATATTGTGAGTTTTTTCTCATATGTGGTTCTTAGATCTCATATAGATACATAAAATTACATGTGCCTATGTGATAAATGAAAATAGAAGTGAAACTGCCTAGGGAGCAGAAGTGACCAAGGGAGGGTCAAGAAAGTGAGTGGCAGTGGATCACAGGGGGAACTTTCACAACATATAATATATACTTGTATGAAATGCCTTTCTGTAACATGAAGTCATGTACAAAGAATATACACAATGAGAATTAACAACAACAAATTCCCAACAAAAATCCACCCAAGGGGGCTGGAGAGATAGCTCAGTGGTTAAGAGCATTGCCTGTTCTTCCAAAGGTCCTGAGTTCAATTCCCAGCAACCACATGGTGGCTCACAACCATCTGTAATGGGGTCTGGTACCCTCTTCTGGCCTACAGGCATATACACATACAGAATATTGTATACATAATAAAAAATCCACCCAAAACTGTATGGGCTGGACTCTGTTGGGTTCTGTTCATACCCCATTGCAGTGAAAGCCACCCTTAAACATCTCCAGGCCCCTAATGTAGCTAAGATTCTCTCTCACTTCTCTGAATCCTACGATATAATTTTACAAGCTGTCCTTTCACATTCCCTCAGTGTCAAACAGGAGGATTTGTCTTCAGCCTGTCTCTTCCAGGACTTCTCTTAGCTTGTTCCTGGACTGCGGTCACCACCAAATTCAAGTTATAGCCTCTACTGATAATTCTATACAAGAGACGGCTGTGGTTATAGCACTATACTAAGAAACCACTCATTGTTCTTTTGTTTGTTTTCCTCTGTCTAAGCAACCAACCTGTCGCTTGTCCTGGCTTGGTTCATGGCACAACCTCTCCTCCAGCTGATCCCCTTTCCCAGTATCTATACTTCCTTTTGTGCTGCCTCTTGATGGTCATCCTTTCTGATTTAGGCATTTCCAACCCTCTCTCTCTAGTCAAGAACAGAATAGAAGCTTGGTCTAATCTGTCTAGTTGTTGAATATGTCCATAAAGACACTCCATGTGTGGGTCCTCCAAACCTACCTATGCTTATAAGAAAAACACCTGGATAATACCTCTGTACAATACTTGAGCATCTCCTGTATCAGCTATTCAATGGTTAGACATGAATGGAAAAGGGGGGGATCCTTTGTACATAAGACCCTAATGGCAACAGACCACCCAACAATAAGTAGAAGCTGAGCTCAGTCCTTGAGCTGGCTTTCCTGTCTCCAGTCAATGGAAGAGAATGGGCCATTCACAGGGTGCCTAGACACTATTTTATTACTAAATGATCTCATTACACAATCCCAATGATGATATCCTAGGTGAGAATCATGCAATTAGATGTATTCCTTATACTATTTCTGTCCATTTATATTTGGTGTCTTAGTTATTACTTATTCCTGAGAAGAGATACCATGACCAAGGCAACTCTTAGAAAGAAAAGCATTTAATTGGGGGCTTATTTACAGTTTCAGATTATTAGTTCATTATCAACCTGTCAGGGAACATGGTGGTATGCATGACACTTGAGCAGTAGCTGAGAGCTACATCCTGATCCACAGGCAGGGGAGACGGGGCAGTAGAGGTGTGTGTGTGTGTGTGTGTGTGTGTGTGTGTACATATGTGTGTGTAAATATTGTGTACATGTGTGTGTATGTGTGTGTGACTGTCATGAGCTTTTGAAGCTTCAAAGCCCAAACCTAGTGATACACTTCCCCCAACAAGGATTTTCCTAACTGGAGGATCCAACAATACTCCTAATCCTTCTAATCCTTTCAAAGAGTTTCACTCCCTCGTGACTAAGCATTCAAATATGTGAGCCAATGGGGGCCATTCTTGTTCGAGCACCACAGTGAGGTGCTGGAACATAGTCCAAGAATAGAGTTCTATAAGGCGAACTCTGGGTGCTTGTGAGAAAATTCCAAGAAAACAAGATGAGTCTTGTGATGTCAGTTTGTGCCTATGGGAAAACATGTTTTTGCGATTTGCGGATTGTCTATCACATGTGGATTGCCAGCCACATGCAGCCTGTCCTGGTGACTGTACACTTTACTTATGTGACTCTTCTTAACTCACAGAATATAGATTGACACTCTGAATAAAGCTAGCTATTGCATGAGACTTGAGTTCACCTCATTTATTAGCTCTATTCTCCCAGGTCCTTGCCCCTAGAGCAGTGACTGTAGAGTAACAACACTAAAGTTTGCAAAGCAAGATTTTTCTATCTGAGCATCTCCCCTGTCCTCCCCTTTGCCTCCAAACAGCATGCACATAACCACTCAGCATGGAGAGACCGCTGGTAATCTGACAAACAGAACTCTTGTAGTTAAGTGAGACCTCACTTGTCCCTTTTCATCTCTGGTCTTTCAAAACCTGGCTTACCAAATCCCTCACAATTACTCCACTTTTGAGTAACCTCTGTGTAGAGCTGAATACTTTCCTGGTATGAGGTCAAAAGGATTCGATCCCTGAGGCCCTTCTGTTACTGCCAACTCCAGAGCCTATTGACAGGCCGCTTTTTATGACTGGATTAAGCAACCTTAAGGGAGAAGCTACAACTTTCTACATGGCTCCAACTTATATTTGCCTTTGCAGAGAAACGATAGGATGGCCACGCTGGATGCCCAGATTTCTCATCTCCCAGCATTTTCAAAATCTAGGCTCTTTTCTGAAATAGGTGCTCTTCTTACCTCCAAGCCCCATGCCACAAAACAAAATTCCAGAATTGTCTGAAACCCCCCATTTTGGAGTGCTAGCCACAAACAACCTGTTAAGGGAACAGGTGGCATTGGGCTATTCTACTTTCACAGGTCTCCTCTGACCCATGGGAATCTCAGAAACATCTCTCTTACACAGTGTCTATAAGGCCACGCCGGCATCTATAGGGGCACAACAGTGCAGTTCTAGCTCCTTAGCAGGAGTAACCTTCCAAACTGCAGGTTCCCAGACAGCCTTAATGCAGGAGTGGGAGGCACATGAGTTCCTTTAGTGACATCTGTGCTGCTAGGTCAATACTTACGGAAAGGTAGACAGAAAAAAAAATATTGCAAAATAACCTCAAACCCCCAAGAGCCTAAATCCAAGTTGAGTGCAGAGCTTGGGTGGGACAGCTCCTGGACATCCTGTCACGATGGGTCTAGAGGACTGTTTATCAAGATGGGTCTAGAGGACTGTTTATCAAGATGGGTCTAGAGGACTGTTTAGCTCCCAGGGTCTTTTTTGCTTTGTAGAGTGTATTCTTTATCTCTGGCCCCTGCTTGCTTAACCTTCGGTTACAATGGTTGTCTTATGGGTTGTGATAATAGGAGGGCATTAAACTCCAAATGTTACTGTCTCAGGGATATCAATCGTCAACTCCATAACCTGTCTCCCACTGAGGGCTTCTCAGACTCCAAGAATGTCACACAGTCTAGACTGCAACCTCCTACAGTAATCATTACCTTTCCCCTCCCCCAAATATGGCTTGATCCATTGATGATACTATGACCCCATAACAGGTCAACAATGCCAACCAGCCACACACACACACACACACACTATCCCTTTTCAACTTCGAAGAAGTTCCAGAATTTAAACAAACAATGGTTCATTCCTGATGCACCCCAACATCTCACCTTAAAAGAGCAGTCTTGGGATGGACAAAGGCATAAACTTACTATTAACAATGGAGATAGTTGGGCACCTCTTGTCTACTAAAATCTGTCTCCACGCCAATGGCCCACCATAATACGAATCACTAAATTTGCTCTTCTAATCAGATCTCACTGTCCTTCAGGAAAGCAACTCATAATCTCTCCCTCTTGCTTCCCCCTCCACCTTCTGTGTTTCTGTCCACAGCATACACACTTCACTAAACCCTTTATACTGACTCTGGTCTCATAATACTTGCACCCTTCCACCTTGGGCTCCATTTTCTTACCTCTAGAGATAGAGAAGAAGTAAACAAAATATTTGGAGGTAGTTCCTTGAGAAGGAACTGTGTGCTGTGTATTCCCAAGGGCTGCTGTATCCAGGACAAAGGGTGAGCTACCCTAGAGAGATTTGGGAATCTAGAACAAGGAGCGTTGGATGGACAGCCAAGGTCACAAAATCCCTTGTGTGTAGGGAAGTACAAGAAACTAAGTAACAGTAAAGAGCAGGGAGAAAGATGTATTCAATGCGGACACACTGAGGAGAGGAACAAAGAGATCTAAGGACAACCCTGCCAAGTCCATCTTTAGGGTCCAGACATGAGTCTTAGGTTTAAATAAGAGCAAAGAATGCACAAAGCTGTTCTGATTAATTGTGGTTCCACTCGTCATTGTCTTGGCTCCAGTCTCTCCTGTAAGATGGTCAGAACTGTGTGACCTCTTTCCAGGAGACAAGTTCCTGCTTTGGTTGACTCTGGGGCTATTTCTTTTCCTTCTGACATGAGATTCCAAGGGAAGTTGCAATTTCTTTGGGCTTTGTTATCTAATAGTTTGAGAGACAAAGAAAGGGGCATTTAGAAAACCTTTACTCTTTCCAGGGGAGAAGGCTTAGTCAGTCAAAGCACTAGCTACATAAGCCTGGTGGCCCAAATTCCATCACCAGCACCCATGTGGTAATTGAATGTGGAGTATAAGTTTGTGACCTCAGAAGTCCTACAGCAAAACGGGACACAGAGACAGAAGAACTATCCAGAAGTTCACAGTGGAGCTAGCCTGGAACACACAGTTCATCATCAGAAACAAGACAAAGCTGGCCTTAGTAAGGCAGAAGATGGGCATTATACACATGCATGCAAGCACACACCATCTTCATTTCTTCCAGGAGAGTTACTAACTTTTGCATCCTCTAGTTGGGAAAAAATTTTAGTTCCAATGTTCATACCTACTTCAGAAGGGCTGGGGAAGCCTGGAAAGGCATACGATGTCCTTAGAGTTGTGTAGACAGAACAGAGGGCCAGCAGATAAAAACAGTATAAAAGCCACAAAGCAATGGTTCTGAGCAGATGGTAAAGGGCGTGTGTCAACAGCCACTATTTTACTTTATTGCACAACACCAAGCACTAGCTCTTCCCTTTGCTCAATCACTATAAGAATTTACCAGATTTAAGGAGGACAGAGAGAGCAGAGACCTGGATTTGACAGAGATTGTTTCTGGCACTTGTTATTCAAGATCATGGGTAGATAAGCAGACCACAGTTCTAAGGACCAGAATAGTTCTAAAAAGAAAAAGTGTGAGCCGGGCGGTGGTGGCGCACGCCTTTAATCCCAGCACTCGGGAGGCAGAGGCAGGCGGATCTCTGTGAGTTCGAGACCAGCCTGGTCTACAAGAGCTAGTTCCAGGACAGGCTATAAAGCTGCAGAGAAACCCTGTCTCGAAAAACCAAAAAAAAAAAAAAAAAGTGTGAATGGCCAATAAATACTTGAAAAATGTGTCCCAATATTTGAATTAAAACTGCTTTGACAGTCTGTCTCACCCTGGTCAGACACTATCTTTAAGAAATCCAATGACAAAATGCTAGCAAGGATGTGGGAAATGGGAATGCTTAGACATTGCCAGTGAGAATGGAAATTGATGCAATCTCTTTGGGAATCGGTATAGAGGTTCCTCAAAAGTTCAAAACAGAATGACCATATGACCTTGTCCTTGCCTGGGTTTGTCCATAGCAACACCGACTCCAAAGACTAGATGTAGTATAGTATTGCTCTTTCCTTTCTACCACGTGGAATACTTTAGGGGCATTAGTGCTAGCTACTACTTAGAGATTTGGTAGACCTGAGCAGAGTGCACCCAGTCCTGGGAGACTCCTGTTTGGAGACTGTGACTGCGCCAGTCTCACTGCTTGTTAAGAATGTGTTGGAGCTGTTTCACTGGTTCTTTGTATTGCGTTTTATTTTAGTTTCTATTTTATTAATTTCTGTCCCAGTTTATATCACCTTTTTAAATTTTATTTATTTATTTAGATGTTTTTGAGACAGGGTTTCTCTGTGTAAACCTATCTGTCCTGAAACTCACTCTGTAGACCAGGTTGGCCTCGAACTCAGAAATCCTTCTGCCTCTGCCTCCTGAGTGCTGGGATTAGAGGCGTGCACCACCACTGACTGGGCAGTTTGTATGTTTATCTGTTACTTTGGAATTTTGCTTATTCTCTTTGAGTTACATGATTAGGATATTTATTTGTAATCTCTCTATTTCTCTCTCTCTCTCTCTCTCTCTCTCTCTCTCTCTCTCTCTCTCTCTCTCTCTCTCTCTGTGTGTGTGTGTAGATGTGTGTATGACTTGGCATATATATATGGAGGCCAAAGGAAAACACTCAGGAGTTGGTTTTCTTCTGCCACCTTGTGGGATTCAGGGCTCAACCTCAAATCATCAGGCTTAAGCACAAGAACTTCTATCCACGATATAAACACTTATACATACAAAATTTTCTCTCAGAATTGCCATGTCTCAAAGATACTAGTAAGTTTTTATTTCATTTGATCATAGGATTTTTTTCAATAGCTCCTAGATTCCTTAATGATTCCATGGGTCATTCAGGAACATATTGTGTGGGGCTGGAAAGACGGCTCAGCAGGTAAGAGCATGAGCTGCTGTTCCAGAGCACCCAGGTTCAGCACCTATAGAGTGGCTCAGCACTGCCAATAACTCCAGTTCCAGAGGACCTGATGTCCTCTTCTGTCACTAGGATCACATGTAATGCACATACATACATACATACATACATACAGGCAAAACATTCACACAAAGAAAATAAAAATAAATAAAATTTGGATTTTAAAAACAATATCTTAATCAATCTCCAAATGATTTTAAACTTTCTGGGTTTTTTTTTTCAGATTTGTTTTGTTTTGTTGTTTTTGATTTCTCGTTTTATTTCCCTATGCTGTGACAAGATGCAAGAATTTGCTTCAAGGAGTTTTTCTGCATTAGTTAGCATTTGCTTCATGGGCTAAACTGTGCTGTTTTAGAGAAAGCTCCGTGGAAGAGTAACAGTTTTGAAGGCGTTAGATGTAGTATTCTGGAGGTATCTGTTAAGTTCTTTTGGTCTATGGTGAGGATTAACTCTGAAGTTTCCTTTTGTATTTTTAGTCTGGATGACCTATCTACTGATAAGGGTAGGACTTTGATATCAACTACTTATTGATGTCAACTATTATTACTAGTTATTACTGATGCTATTAGTATCAGGGCCTATCCTTCAAAGTTATTAGTGAATTCTTTTGTTTAGTTTTGCTTTTTATTTTATGAAATCAGGATCCCTACCATTTAGTGCATACACATTTACAACTGTGTATTCTTGATGAATTAGTCTCTCCAATATCTCATATAATTTCAATTTAAAAGTCACTTTATCAGTTATCAGAATTGCTAAGCCAGCTTGTTTTCAGCATCCATTTGCTTTTTGAATTAACTATTTCTGCCAGTGAAGTATGTATATTAGAAATAGAGATTTGTATCCTATTCTTTTTATCTAATCAGTTTGTGTCTTTATTTGGAGAGCTAATATTTAGAGATATCACTGAGAAAATTTTGCTAATTCTATTTCATGTTGGTTGTTTTCTATACTGGTTGGATTAAGTTCATTATTTTTTTTCTCCATCACAGATGATAAAGTTTTATTGGTTTATTGTATTGAGCACGATCAATTCATTCTTAGCCCCTTAGTGAAGGGTTTTCTTTTTGTGTTCTGCGGTGGAAACACCTCTCTAAGACATAGCAGTGATCGTCTGTGTCTCTCACAGACTACAGTGTTCCCAAGGGTCATCCAAAACGGACACTTGTGCTCAGCTCACTTGCTCGGTCTTCCACATCCCAGGATCCCATCAGAGGCAATAGTGCATCCAGTCCACAGTAGATAGGTTTGCCTATCAATCAACCCAATCAAGGTAATCCCCACAGTCATGCTCAGAGGCTCACCCCCATCTCCAGGACATTCTAGAGCTCATCAAGTTAACAGTTAAGACTAACCATCACAATGTGTTACTTGTGTGAGCACAGGAAGGAGCTATTTACGGTAGCACAGGAAATTTAGCAGTGGCTACACCACTGAAGAAAATGGCTTCCTCTCCCACCAGTAACCATTAACTTCCAACAGCTTCCCAGAAAGGGGTGGGGCCTCTCCCTCATCCATGGTAGAATACCAACAGGCCCCATCTTGGACAAGCCTTGTGCAGGCAACCACAGCTGCTGTGAGTTCATGAGTGTAACAGCCATGCAGAAGACAGTGTTACACGGTCCTGCACCAGCCACGTCACATGCAGGATGGAGTAGAACCAGAAAAGCAATTAGCCTTATTTCCTCTTTTACAATATAAGTGTTCTTCTCCTTCATTCAGCCCTTCCTTGCCACCCTCTCATTTATCCTTGCTGTATGTTTTACTGTGCCTCCATATACATTTGTTTACATGTATATGAAAAGTTGCTGCACCCCATAAGCCTCTCTGTGATGCAATAATCCAAATCAGACCAAACCAAACCGAATTAGAAAAAGCCCAGATTTAATAGATACAAATGCTCCTGGAAGGCTCTCCAGCACCCGCGCCCCCAGAAGAGACAAGAAAGGAAGACCGGAAAAACACATGTTTTAAACTGGGGGGCAATTTAAATACCCTATGGGAGTGGCCTTAAGCATCTCTGTGGAGGGGTCATCGTTTGGCGGGCTTTCTCAGGAGTGGGGTCTAGACTGAGGCAACTCCAAGGGGGAGGGGGCTTGGGGTAGAGCCTCCAACCGAACATTCCAGACTCTTTGGATACATGGATGCCAGGAGATGGAGTGACACTTACACCCAAACAGAATACATATATATTATAGGCCACAGTCCTCATGTGAGGAAGAACATGGAGTGTTTTTTTTTTTTCTTTCTGAGATTGTGTGACCTGGCTTAACATTTTACATTCCAAGTCCTTTGACTTTTTTTCTGCAAATTTTTAAATTTCATTTTTCTTCAGCGCTGAATAGAATTCTATGTCATATATGTACCAAACTTTCATTATCTATTCATTTATTGATAGAGAAGTAGGGTGGTTCCTCTCCCTTGTTATATAACACAAGGAAGCAATAAATATGGGGGCACAAATCTCTCTATAAAAGGGTATGAAATTCTCTGGGTAAATGCCCAGGTCAGAAACAGCTGGGTTGTATAGTAAGTCCATATTTAATTTTTTTGAGAAACCGCCAAACATTTCCCCATAATGTACTAGATTACACCCCACCAACAGTGAATAAGGGTTCCCCTCTCCCCACAACCTCGCCAACATTTGCTGTAAAATCTCTTGATGACAGCCATTCTGACAGGGGGTGAGGGGGTATACCAAAGTAGTTTTGGTATAAAATTCCCCGATGGAGATACCCAGCACTTTTTAAAATAGTGATTATGCCTGTCTCTATTGTTTTAAATTGTCTATTCAATTCGTTTGCATATTTGTTGGTTAGCAAAACTTAGGACTTTGCTAAGCATACGTCATTGATATTGTAATTTTCTAATGGATTACTACGTATATAAAACACACATACACTTAGAAATATGTGTGCAAATATAAAAACTAACACTTCGAAGAGATAAATCTGTCTCTGGAGGCAGGACTAAAGGAGACCGTGTTGTTGGTAGTTTTTGTACCATTGAGTTCCTAAAATGACACAATATTATTTTAGTAGAAATAAATTAATACTTTTAAAGTAAACCCACCCACGCAGAGATGTAAGATGTCAAATTTGCTTAGCTACAGTTGATTTCCCTGAGAGTATTTTCCTTTTCATATTTCATTTTTAATTGACGCGTATTTTTTATCTGGTATGGTATATTTTGGTCTTAAATACATAATTTGTCCTAGCTGAATTTATTTACTTCTCCAAATCATCTAAGTACTTTTTTTTTTTTTTTTTTTTTTTTTTTTGGTTTTTCAAGACAAGGTTTCTCTTTAGCTTTGGAACCTATCCTGGAACTAGCTCTTGTAGACCAGGCGCCTCGAACTCATAGAGATCCTCCTGCCTCTGCCTCCCGAGTGCTGGGATTAAAAGCGTGCGCCACCACCGTCCGGCTGAGTACTCTTAAATCAGTTATTTATATGGGTTGTTTCCACATGATCTATCCACCAGGCGACACCTGAGGTCTGCGACAGACAACACTCACAGAAGCAGTAAGGGGGACTCCAGCGGGCTCCCGTACAGCTTGAAAACGGATGTGGACCAGTCAAAATCACTTCCGGGGGCAGCCAAGAGCTATGAGCGCCAACGCGGAGCCGAGGCGGCGCCCCGGAGTTGGGGTCGGCGTGGTGGTGACGAGCTGCGAGCATCCTCGCTGCGTCCTTCTGGGGAAGAGGAAAGGGTCGTTTGGAGCCGGCAGTTTCCAGCTTCCTGGGGGCCATTTGGAATTCGGGTGAGCGGGTCGACCTCGGGAAAACGGAAGTTGTGAGAGTAGCACCAGTCCTCTCGACAAATGCGTCCGTGTGGCGCGTCAGTGCGCAGTTGCGTTCCGTGTGTTCTCTACGGACTCGGGGTCTTCCAGTCTCCCGCCGGGAGGGGGCGCTGTGCCAGGGTCCTCGCTCCCTCGGTCCTCGCTCCGCCCTCCCCTGGCTGCAGGTGGGAGTCGTCTGTATGTCTTGGTGCTGACAGAGAAAGTGGATGTTTATGAAAACCTGGGAGTCTTCGCTTTGCCCCCATGTACTTTAGATATATTTCATTTCTGGCCGCCTTGCCTGTGGGAGTGTTTTCCGCGGTGGATGTCCCACACCCACAAAGTGGGAAGAGTGGTTAAGTCGGTTTCAATACAAGGCAAAGAAATCCTGACCTAGAGTTCATAAGTGTGTTCTAAACAGAGTGTGGTTAAACAGAGTGGGGATAAGAGTACCTAAATCCCCAAGATCCAGGGTTGCTCATTTTAGTAATGTTAAAGAATATAAAACACTTTATATGGAAGGTGGATGCTCAAACTTACGCCTCCTTCTAGCCAACATGTACTTGATTTTCTGGACTGTTTAAAAGGAAATCCTAGACTTCCTATTATCTATAAATACGTGGGTCAGTATTATCTAATAGTTTGTTGTTGTTGTTGTTGTTGTTGTTTTGGTTTTTTGTTGTTGTTGTTGTTTGTTTTGAGACAGGATATCACTATGTAGCGCTGCCTGACCTGGAACTCACGGAGATCTGGCTGTTTCTGCCCAGGACTCTTCCTGAGTGCTGGGGTGAAAGGCATGCGCCACCGCACTAGACCCTACCAGTCTCTTGTGGCATCTGCTTAGTCGGAAGGGAACATCCATTCCAAGGTGAACGTGATGCTTGTTCGTGCTTGCCCTTCTCTGTTTTAACCCTGGGGACCTATGCCACATAGCTGTCTCCTTCCAAATTTCCACTGTGGAATTCCCCCAGTCTCTGTGTTCCCGTGCAGTCAGATTTACCAGTGAGTTCCACTCTGAAGCAGTGCACTGGGCAAGCCTTATGAAGCTGGGCAACTCAATGTGCCTTTGACAGGGGACGTAAGGTACCAGTATCCCCCAGCTTCTGTGACTGACTCTTTTTCTGTTTGATTTTGTGTTTGGGAGTTTTGTTATTTATTGGTTTTGTTTTTGAGACAGAGTCTTATTCTGGCCCATGTTGGCCCGAATCTCACTGTAACGGAGGGTGGCCTGGACTTAACATTGGTCCTCCTGCCTCAGCTTCCTGAGCGTAGTGATTGAGGCATGACGGATTCATTGGCAGTGTCTCTCACTGGCTTGCCATCATAAGGAAGAGAACTATTTCTACTAGGCTAAAAATGCACAACTTCTTTCCTCTTGAAGGTAACCTGTCCATCCTATGTGGCCTGGGAGCCCACTGTTCTAGCTTCCTGCTCAACCCCCCAAACTCTGAGCACTCCAAATGGCCTCAGTTTTGAGGCTTAAACTGAAATTCGGAAGCCATTTAATACATTTGTGAAGGCTAAAAACCCCATGTGAAATTTAAGGTTTCCCTTGTCTATTTAAGATAGAAAGAGCTTGGGTACAGCTGACTTAAAAGCCTGGGCTTTTGCCAGACACACCAAACCACCCCCTAGCTGCCTAGGTCTAGCTCCAGTCAGAGATATTAATGTTGGTGGTTAAATGCTGATCTTCATCCAATATAAAGCTCTTTGAGTCTTCAAATCACTAAATATAGAATATGCAAACTGTCAATTCAGGGTTTTCCTTATTTTAAAGCATAAACTAATGAGTGTTGCTTCTATTTTATGCTACCACGTTTCCCCCAAGAATCTCATGTTGTGTGTACACTGAACAGGCTGTGTTTCTTCCTCCAGTGAGACCTGGGAAGAGTGTGCTCAAAGGGAGACCTGGGAAGAGGCTGCGCTCCGCCTGAAGGACGTGCGTTTCGCCTCCGTGGTGAATTCCTTCGTCGAGGAGGGGAACTACCATTATGTCACCATACTGATGAAAGGGGAGGTGGACACGGCGCATGAGTCAGAGCCGAAGAACATGGAACCGGAAAAAAATGAAGGTAAGAGAATCGTATATAATAAGGTGTTTCTTCAAAGAAACACATCATTACGAGTATCATTGCTTTCTGAAGAGAATTGGATTCTCAGATTTCTGTCTTTGCCCCTCCAGAAATTCCCGAGTTGGAGCGAGGGGTAGTGACAGAGGCCTTTAATCCCAGCACTTCAGAGGCAGAGGACAGATTTCTGTAAATTTGAGGCCAGCCTGGTCTACATAGCAAGTTCCAAGCTAGCTAGAGCTATGTAGAAAGATACAGTCTTAAAAAAAAAAGACAGAAAATTAAAAATGAAAACCCCTGTGTTGACATTGTAATCCTCAAGGTGATGGAAACAGAAGATGGGGAGTTGGGGGCGTGGTTATGTCATGAGGGCAAAGCTTAGCCTTTGCAGTGCTCTGACAAAACGCCCAACACTAGCAACATAGGGAAGAAGATTCCTTTAGCTCTGGTTTCCTAGGTTTTAGTGCATGGTCCTGGGCTTTATGGATTCTGGGCCCTCTGTGAGGTGGAATGTCAAAGAGACGCTATAATAGAGGCCTTCTCACCTGCCAGCTCCACAGCAGAGAGGCAGTGTGAGAAGGACCCGGTGTAGCCATCTGAGGCACATCCCAGTGTCGTCATCTACACAGTCCACACTTCTTAAAGTTTCCATCACCTCCGAAAATAGCAGCAGGAGCTGGGATCCACAGTTGACCCATGGAACTGTGTATGTAAGTATAGCAGCCATCACAGATGGGATTAATGCTCTCATGAAAGAGAGATCCTCACAGCGTCTTCCATATAAGCATACAAAACGAGTATGGCTGTCCCATGCGCCAGTATTAGTCCCAGATCCACAGAGTCCAACCCCCCAAAACCAACAAGGAGACCGAGTCCCGAGTCCTGTATATAAAAGCAAAGAGCCTTTATTTTTACACAAGTTCGCAACTCGGGTTCTCTGTGTGCCCAAGGTAGTGACTCAATCGGAGCACTCTGAGCCCAGTTGGGGTTGGGTTTTTATAGTAGCAAAGGTAGGGGTGAGGGATTTCTAAGGTTCAGGACTCCCGATTGGCTGACATTTGTCTAAGCGTGTCTGGTGAAAAGCGATGGGTGTGTGCTGGCAGGTGATCCTATCTGCAATGGTTGCATATGCCCCATATGGAGCTGTAGGGGCAGATATGGGAAACAATGATCCTATCTGCAATGGTTGGAACATTAGGAATTTCCTCCTTGGTGAAAAGGGGACATGTGTGTGCTGCGCTAAGGGACTTCAGTTCCTGGGTAGAGCATGGGTGGTCTCTCAGGTGTGGTCTTTCTTAGAACCAGGTATTACCTTAGGGTAAACTGAGACTCAGGCCTGCCTTCCTATTGATCTATAGAACCTGTCTTGGCAGGTGTGTACCAAGCTGCCCTGGGTCCTACATTAGGAAATGGGTCATTACCAGACATCATGTCTTGCCAGCATCTTGATCTTAGTCTTCCAACCTGCAGAACTGTATGAGATAAATAACTTTGTGTGTAAGCTACTTAGTGTAGGCTATCCCGTTACAACCATGCAGACAGAGACAATGTAGAGATGTGAAAATACATAGATAAAATACAGACTGCCTGGGTTTATGTTATGGATCTTACACTGTGTTCTTGTGAGGACGCAGTAAAACCACTGAGCTGGGTCACGCCATGTGTAGAAAGAAAGGATTATTTGGAGAAATGGCTGTCTCCATGGGTAGGAGGGAGGACAGAAGACAGCAAAAGACAGAAAGCTTTGACAGTTTTTAAGAACTAGGCTGTGATAGGAGGGAGCCTAAAAGCAGGAATAGCCTGGAAGTTTAGAGTTGGGGCACCCGTGCAGGGAAGGAGAAGGAACCGTCTAGTTTAGAGACTTCAGTGTGTGTTACAGGGTTGTGTTAATATGGAACCAGGTGCCCCATATGGAGCTGTAGGGGCAGATATGGGAAACAATGGCTCTTCCTGACAGAAAGAAGTCTTATTCACAGGTTTCTAAGCCGTAGTTCTCAACCTGTGGGATCGACCCCTTTGGGGCCAAACAGCCCTTCACAGGGGTCACCTAGAACCACCAGAAAACACAGATGTGATGGCGTAAATCACAAACAATCCCACACCAGTTTGGAATTGTGATTAATAGAATGGTTATTTATTTAAAGGGGAAAAACTTACAGATTACCGGCCCAGACAACAGCCCTCTGCGCAATCAGGAAGAGAGCCTAGTCATCAGAAGAAGAGCCGGAAGCCAGAGAGCGAGCGGAGGGAAGTGGCTGCATTTTTAAAGAGAGAGACCATGCCCCAATGGGCTGGTATCTCAGCGGCTATTGGCTGAAGGAGCAGAAGGAGCTCCCACAACACAGATGTTTACGTCAGGATTCTTTTTTTTTTTTTTTTTTTTTTTTTTTTGTGTTTTTCTTTAATTATTTTTTTTTTCTCATGGTTTATTTTTTTTTATATTTAAAAATTTCCATCTCCTTCCCTCCTCCTCCCCCCTCCCTCCCCTCCTTCTCCCCTTTCTCTCCCCTCCTTCTCCCCCTTCCCTCCCCTCCCCTCCACCCATACCTCCCCTCCCTCCCTCTCAAGGCCAAGGAGCCATCAGGGTTCCCCACTCTATGCTAAGACCAAGGTCCTCCCAACTCCCCCCAGGTCCAGGAAGGTGATCGACCAAGCCGAGAAGGCTCCCACAGAGCCCGTCCATGAAGAAGAATCAGAGCCCAGAGCCATTGTCCCTTGCTTCTCAGTCAGCCCCCGCCGTTGGCCACACTCAGAGAGACGGGCCTGGTCGCATGATCCATCAGTCCCACTCCAACTGGAGTTGGCGATCTCCCATCAGTTCTGTCCCACCGTCTCCATGAGTGAACGCACCCCTCTCGTTCCTGACCCTCTCCCTCATGCTCTCGCTCCCTCCGCTCCTCATCGGGACCCTGGGAGCTCAGTCCAGCGCTCCAACGTGGGGCTCAGTCACCCTCCCCATCTGTCGCCAGCTGGAGGCTCCCCCACGGTCCTGACCTTCCCCCTCATGTTCCCTCTCCTTCTGCTCCTCATCAGGACCCTGGGAGCTCAGTCCGGTGCTCCAAGGTGGGGCTCTGTCATTTTCTTCATCTATCGTCAGGTGGAGGTTCTATGGTGATATGCAAGAAATTCATCAGTATGGCTATAGGAACTGGCCTTTTCAGGCTCCCTCCTAACACTAGCAAAATGACTGCTGTGAAGCAGCAGTGAAATAATTGTATGGTTGGGGGTCACCGCATCGTGAGGAGTTGAATTAAAGGGTCGCAGCACTAGGAAGGTTGAGAACCGGTTTTTAAGGAATGCTGATCTTAGACTTTTGTTTATATACTGGCTGTTATGGTAAAAATAAAATGGCGTCATTCCCTGAGTGGCCTGGACCAAGATGCTACAGGTCCCCAAGTAGCAGCAGTAGGCGGTGGGCCACAAGGCCACAGTCATGAAGGCAGCTGGTCTTAGGGAGGGAGCCACACGGCGGGTGAGTGACAGAGATGGATAGGCACATGCCATGCAGAGTGAGGTTGGATATTTATCTAGTGGATAATGGAAGGGAAGGGAAAAGAGGGAAGGGGAAAAGTGGAGAGAAAGGAGCGAGGCAGAAGCTGCCTCTTTGGGTGAGAGATGGAAAGGAAGGGACTCAGGCTGGAAGTGGAAGGAAGATCTGCCTGCCTCAGCGGGGAGTGTGGGGGTGTGGGGTGGGCTTGTCTCTTAAAGGGACAGGACAGACCATTACACCAGCAATCCTTCTGATTACCTGGTCAGAGACCAGCCTGAGGTGAGCCCAGATTGTAATTGCCACATAGTCCATGGCACTGCCATTTTGGGGGCCCACTTTGGACCTAATTGTTCTCTGTGACCCTGGCCAAGTTACGTATGAGAGCAGTAGACACCTCACATGAGTTCATCTAAGGACTAAATGCTTTGATGCATGAAACCCTGTCTCCAAACTTGGAAACAAAACAGCCCAGGGTTTCACCGATCACCCTTCTCTTCCAGCGGTCTTCGCTCTAAACAAGTTTGATTTGCACAGCCAAGTTAGCCCTAGGTCGCTGCTGCTTTGATTAGTGCTAGGCCACTTGTAAAGTCGACTAATGGTTTTCTGAGTAAATAATAGCTTAGTTCGCCAAATGAAAGCTCCTTGCTCTCTGTGTGCACTGATCACCCCTCTCTTCTAGGTTGGGAGTGGACTCCTTGGGAAGAATTTCCTCCATCAGACCAGCTTTTCTGGGCTCTCCGTTGCTTAAAAGAGCAAGGCTATGACCCATTTAGAGAGGACCTGAACCACCTGCATGGGTACAGAGGAGAGCATCTCGAAGGAGCCAAGAAAATTCCTTGATTTAAAACAAAACTTTAGTAAATGAAAGATTCCATGTTTCAGGACAACTCCCATTTTATCTGCAAAGCCGCATGGTCGTTAGTTTGTTTAGTCTCCTAAAGTAACTGGAACCCTTAAGAAAACCTTCCTGGAATGTGTCCCTGAGTAGGGTGAACAGGAGCTTGTGGCTAATTACATCTACTGCTGTAAGTTACTCTTGTCAGCTGCATGGAGGCAAGTGTGACAGATTCTGTCTTGCTGTTCTAATTCAAATAGAGGTCAAAATTCAAATACGGTCATTCAGATTTGGAAGCAATTTGCCCACTGCAAAATTCGTCTGTGCTTGTTGCTGTCCTTTCTCCTCTTACTTGAGAAGAATTTTTAAACGATGATGTGACAGTCATGACGTGTGTTTGGCTGTACTTCCCCGATTTCTGACAGGGAATCTGTGCTAAATGTGAGACAGACTAAGTTTGGATCCTACTGCTAAAGGTCAAGCTAGCTGCGTTTCCCTCTCTCTGCCTGAGATCTTGTATGTGTCCTTGTGTGGTGGCATTACACAGAGCGATGCACTGGGTCTCTGAGTGTGGGGGATCTCCCAGAGGTCATCCAGAACTTTGTAGGGGCACCAAGGGCAAAAGCTGGTTGGTTGATTGCTCTCCCCTCCATTCCCCCACCACCCCCCAGCAAATTGTAAAGCTTTCCTGTGAGAGACTGAACAGTGAATGTCTCACAGGGCTGCATGCACAGGGCTGCATCCTGTCTGCAATGAAGGCTGGTTTGGATTTTAACCTGCTTCTGGCCTTGGGGGTAGGGTGGGGGTGGAAAAATCACCTTCTTGGTGTAAGGATCACCCCGGGCACAGCCAATGTTAATAGCGGAAGCCCACGGTGATCAGCATCCAGCCAAGCCCTGGAGTGCATGTGCTGTCTCATCTTAGTCAGGCAGAGCATGGTTTTCTGGCTGATGTTTCTCCAGTCACTGGCTCCCGCTGCTGCCCAGGGCCCTGGGGAGCTCTTCCTGTGAGGTTATTTTCCAGTCCCCTCTGCTGCATCGATGCCGCCTGAGCTCTGTATCCTGTGCTTTGGGCTCTTGTTCCTTCAATAGCAATCCTGGTTTACCTGTTTTCTTTCTTTGGTTTTTATGAGACAGGGTTTCTCTGTGTAGCCCTGACTGTCTTGGAACCTGTTCTGTAGACCAGGCTGGCCTCGTAGTCAGAGATCTGCCCACCTCTGCCTGCCAAGTGCTGGGATTAAAGGCGTGCACCACCACTGCCTCCCAAGTGCTGGGATTAAAGGCGTGCACCACCACTGCCCAGATTAATTTCTTCTAATCAGAGCAAAAACAAAGAAGATGGTGGGGGAGGCAGCAGCACCTCCTGTGCACAGCCCTGGCAGATGGTTGAAGAATGTTGTTACATAATCCAGAATTATTTTTGTAATATCCAACTATCGCAAATTTTTGCATTCTTACTTTTCGACAGTCTCATATAACTCAGGTTGGCTTCCAACTCAGTGTCTGAAGCTGAGGATAACCTTGAACTCCTGATCCTCCCACCTCAGCCTCCCTGATGCTGAGTCCAACTGCATCCCTCCTCATCCTCTTGTTAAGTGTGCAGAGCAGCTGTCCAGAGCCCCTGGTGCATGGTTCATTTCTGAATGGTTTAGGTACTGGGGTTTGAACCTAGCGCTTCACATGTGATGGGCAAGTGCTGGAACAGACTGTGAAGGCAAGAGAGCCAGCTTCCTGCTGCCGGGAGATTTGCTCCAGGGTAAGATGACGGCTTTCTCACTGGCAAGTTTTTGTTAGTTTTTGTTTGCTGTTAGCATGGATTCAATTTTTATGTGGTCAATAAACTTTTCTCGTTTTAAATTTCTAATGTTAAATATCATTTCATAAAAGCTTATAAAAATAAAGTCTGATTTTTCAGGAATTTATAAAGGGATCAAAAACCTAAGGGCTCCGGAGATGGGTTTAGTTCTGTGGTAGAGAATTTGCTAGGCGGGGTTCAGTCCTCAGCTCCAAGAAAAAATTACAAAAGACTAAAAAAAAAAAAAAAAAATGGCAATCAAAGGTGTTTTGAATCCTTGCCCAAAGATTCTAACTGAATTTTGCTCTTTTAAAACACTATTATTCTGATGTTTGTTATGGAAAAAAATTTTTAAATTACACCTATTAATAAACCCCATTTTATCTTACTTACACCTACATTGTCTCAATGTTTGTGTTCAAATTTGATCCATGTATGCTCCTAAGACTTCTGGGGCCAGGGAGGTGCTGCTGGGTCTTAAAGAGCCAGCTGACCTGGAACTCACAGTGTATACCAGGCTGGCCTGAATATACATACATCTGCCTGTCACCATGCCTGGCACATGTGCATTTTTTTAAATTTTATGTGCATTGGTGTTTTGTCTAAATGTCTGTGTGAGTGCTGGATCCCCTGGAACTGGAGCTATGGACAGCTGTGAGTTGCCATGTAGGTGCTGAGAATGGAACCTGGGTTCTCAGGAAGAGCAGTCAGTGCTGTTTAACCTCTGTGTCATCTCTCCTACACATTTTTTTGTTTGTTTGCTTTATTGAGACAGTTTAACAGCCCTGGCTGTCTTAGGACCCACTCTGTAGGCCAGGCTGGCCCAGAACTCAGTAATCTGCCTGCCTCTGCCTCCTGAGTACCGGGATTAAAGACATGTGCCACCACTGCCCAGCATGCACATGTGGATTTTTAACTAGAATCTTTAAATGTTAACTGGCACTAATGCTGGTAGAAGACCAAGTGTATGCTTTATGCTAGTACTTTTTGTTCTTGTTTTGGTTTCTCAAGACAGGGTTTCTCTGTGTAGCTTTTGGTGCCTGTCCTAGAACTAGCTCTCGTAGACCAGGCTGACCTCAAACTCAGAGATCCTTCTCCTCTTCCTGGGATTTAAAGGTGTATACCACCACCAGCCCAGTTTATGCTGTTTCTTAAATGTTCTAAAATAATATATATTACATTTGCATTAATAAAAAACTTGTCTAAAAAACTGATAATTATACAAATATCTTAGACACAGACGGTAACTGATTGAAGTTAAAAACAGTTTAAAGTATGGGACTGGAGAGATGGCTCAGTGACTAAGAGCACAGACTGCTCTTCCAGAGGACCCAGGTTCAATTCCCAGCACCCACTTGGAAAAAAAAAAAGATATAGTCAATTTATCTTGTATGTTCTCATATACACCAGAATCTTATTTGAATATTATAAAATGCAACTCAATTTTTTCCCCCAAGACAGGTATTTCTCTGTGTAGTCTTCACTATCTTGGAACTCACTTTATAGACCAAGCTGGCCTCCAACTCAGATCTGTCTACCATTGCCCTCTGAATAAATGCTAGGATTAAAGGCATGTGCCACCACTCTCCAGTTTAAATGCAACTGGGTTTAAATGTTTCCTTCCTACACTGAAGATGTACCTAAATACATATAAATAAATGATAGACAATTGAAAAAAAATACAAAAAAGAGTTTATTTACACAAATTACAGTATTTACCACATATAAATAGTGATAGTTCTGTGGCTGCGACGCAGCCGACTCCGCTCTCAAGTGAGCACTCTGACTTTGCAATAGCACACTCAGAGCTCTGCGGCCTTGTTCTGCAGGGCTGCTCTGGCTCAGATGGCTCAGCGCTTACTATATAGGTCAAACTGGCCTCGCACTCACAGCAATCCCCCAGTCTCCCGGGTGCTGGGATTACTGGTATGCACTGCCATGCCTGGCTCAGTGTCCTTTCAAGTTATGTGTCATGTCCTTCAGTCTCTTTTCCAGAGCTGCTATGTACGAACCCAACACAACAGTAATTCTGACTAATCGGCAAACAGCTGCCTGGTAGATGAGACAGAAACCCCAGTTGGTTTGCAGAGGGCTGCTCCTTAGGGGTGTGTGGTTTGCATTTCCCTCTGGAGAACTCTGCAGCACTGGAGCCTGCATAAGCCACACACCTTCTTCAATCAGAGTCGCTACTGCTGCTTGACGAGTCTGTAGACATAACCTCGACATCATCTTCGTTCTCCTTGTTGTGCCCAGGAGGCTCCAACAGAAAGTCACTGCTGTGATTTGGTGGTAGCATGTTCACGGACATGTCATTTGACTGCCATGGGTACTGTGGAGCAAGGACATCTGGAGAAAAGCACATGGGATCAGTTCTATTTGTAATCCATTGATATGTAATCAATCACCCTCCCATTATGCAAGTAACTTAATTTCATCTACCCACCTACTTTGTAGTACCAAAGATCTAACAAGATTAGGGTTTCACACATGCTAAACACAAACTACATCCATCTAACCCCCCAGGGGTCCTGCGCCATGGTTCTCTCTATGATAGCTATTCATCCATTATCTGTTACTAGTTAATAGTTCTTTCGATTTTCCTTTTCAAGTTACTGGTGTGGTTTGTCTCTCAAAGGGATCATAACAGTGTACTACAATTGCAGTGAGAACGACAATATCTGGGATCAATAAACAGAGTTCCCAAATTCTCACTTGAGCACAGAAGTGATAGCTAAAGCTGGGTTTCAGAAAGCAGTCCCCCCTTAGGTCCTTTCTCGTTTAGGAAGGTTCTTCCACATTAAAACATGGCACCTACAAAACATGCTTGGTCTATTTGGGGAGCATGCCTCTCAACTGCAACAATGTTCTTCAGAGTAGTAATAAGGGCAGGTCCAGAGCCTGGGGAGGGTGGCGGAGATGCACAGGGACAGAAGTGCTTAGACTAGTGTCATGCACGCCACTGCAGGGTCTTTGGCACAGAACAAATGGGCAAGGAACCTGGACAGGCAGACAAGGCTGGGCCTGGACTCAAGGGTTCGCTGTGAGACGATGCCCCGCGGGCCTCTGAAAACCTTGGTCTGTCTGAGCACACCACCCTTGCCGTCAGCAGTACCTGGCAGCCTGCCTGCTGCAAGGGCATCCCCTGGGAGATGGCCATTCACACCACTTGTGGAAGGATTGTTCATCTGACCCAACAATCCACTTCTCATCTCTAAATCAGTTGGGTACGGCCTCCGAGGGTCTCCTAAAACAATAAAGACAGCTTTTAATGCAGGCTTAAAATTTTTTTTTAAAGAATACCAGCCTACAAATCACAATCCCAGAGAACCTAGACAACAGTGAGGACCCTAAGAGAGACATACATGGATCTAATCTACCTGGGAAATAGAAAAAGACAAGATCTGAGTAAATTGGGAGCTTGGGAACTATGGGAGAGGGTTTAAAGGGAGGGGAAAGGATGGAAGGGGAGCAGAGAAAAATGTATAGCTCAATAAAATCAATTAAAAATTCAAAAAATAATTATGTTCTTTGAAATATTAACTTTCCTTGGTGCACACTAAAAACCTCAAACTCTTTGAGACAGGGGTCTCACTACATAGCCCATGCTGGCCTCAGATTTGCAGTCCTGCCGAGGCCTCTTAGCTGTTGTCTTTACAGTGATGGACTACCACACCTTGCCTGGTTACATTTAAAATTCTCAAGCTGGGCATGGTGGCACATCCATTAATCCCAGCCTCCAGGAGGCAGAAGTAGGTAAACTATAGCAATCTCAATTCTTCCAACTTAATTCTATTTCTTAGTAAGAAACATTAACAAGGATTCATACTTGAGGTCTCAGACGGCATTACTATGACACTGAAGAAAATCCCTTTATTAGCAGGTGTTATTTTAGGGAAGTACATTCCACATTTAAATCATTTTATTCTTACATAAGAAGCATTGTTACCTGGAACCCAAGTCAATGGTGCACACACAGCATTGCTTGCACTAATCCTATGTGCATATTTAATGATTTCTTCCGATGAGATAGCACCTGAGTTGAGGGGGGAAGAGAAAGTTCACACCAATAAATACAAGTTTAGAAGAGCATACATCACAGGCACACATTATACTTAATCAGAAAATAGGCTAATTTCAGCTGTCTCTCTTCCCTAACCCCAGCACACACCTTGAAAGTGTTAAAGATTTCCAAACTAAAGAACCAAGACACCATTCAGCAAAATCAGCTAACATAAATTCGAGAGCTGCATTGATAATGCTCAATAGTCTCAATTACTAGCCGCCAGCAAATGCAGAACTCTTCTGACCACCACAGCGAGGAACAAAATGAGGGAAAGCACTCCGTCCCAGCTAAGTCAGCAGTGCGCATCCTCTGTGACAGCTGAGAGGGTTCTGAATGGACCACGCACCAGAGTCCAAGGAACGGGAAGAGTTCTTCATGCTATAAACTTCAGGCCCGTTTAAAAGGCACTATGAACCTCACTGACAGACTCAGCCATCTCCCCTAAAGATTTGCTTCTTGCTATAGAGGTCCACCCATCTCTCAATAACAGTCAGAAAGCAGATTCCAAATGGGCAGGAGGAAAACAAATCAGAGACGACTAACTGTAAATCAAATGCACAAGCATTAAAGCCAAGGAACCATAATCTCCCTCTAAGTATCTGAAGATCCATAGCTCATGACGTAAGGCTTTAAAGTGGGCAGAGGGCAGGCAGGTGGTTCTCCCATCTCAGTTTACCGTGGTCACGTGTTCTCTCTGCCTAGCCTTCAAACACTTATGTAAACCCCACTCCTCTTTCTTTCTCAACAGTTTTACAGATCATTGTCTTTACTATACGGGTGAGTAAAAAGCACAAGTTCTTACAACTAGAGGAGGGTTGTAAGGTATGTCCACCCTCTCTGGGATGCCAACTGCAATACAAGAACACACTTTACAATGAGAACTACTAGGCACCCTTTTAACAGCTTCATTAGCAGTATTTCTATCAGCTTGGTTACGAGTATACACATGAGAGAATGTACACGTGCGAACAGCTTTAGATGGCTCTGGGATCACACATGAACAAAACGCTTTTACCCACTGAACCATCTCCCTGGACCTTAATCAGCTTCAGCTTCAAGAGACACAACACAGCCTTGCTTTAAGTCAGCAGGTTGCCATGGTACCAACCTTTCCTTGCTTTCTCTATTGACTTGAGCTTCTCCTTTGCTTGGTAAACAGCTGTTGCCTAATTTAAACAAAATTTAAAGTACAAATTATTCTTAACTATAACAAAGCAGTTTTTAGATTCATTCACAAGGTTCCTCACCCACAGAAACAATTTCCAAGGCTTGGAAATCCCTGAATTTTTTCTGTGCTTTTCTGAAACACCACTTGGTGTCATTTACATCGTAGTTATGTTCAATGAAAGAAATATACTCATGAGTTAGTCTCCCACTAATAAGCAGCTGCTAGGAATATATGACATCAAAGGACAGGAAGGAATACTAGCGATGGGAGGGTTTAAGTAGAGATGGGGTAGGAGGATGGGGGCAGAAAGGTGAAGGGATGGATGTCAGTAAAACTATGCTTGGAACCCAAAGATTAACCCTGTCTCCAAAAACAAACCAAACAAATATAGCAAAAATGTGGATTGTGCCATTGTTCGAGCTATGAAACAAAAAGCAATTTTTCACTTTTCTACTTTTCTGTATTTTCTGATTTTTCCTGGCAAGTAAATATTACTTTCACAAGGAAAAATAATCAATTTTTAAAAAGCATTTTATGGTGGAAGCCGTGAGCCTATTTCACCTTGTCTGAAGGCTAGAGTTTCAGCTTGCTCCAAGTTGTTGCCATTCCACTCGGACCAAAGGTCAGAGAGTGGGAATTTACTTATATTCCTTCAAGGTCACTGCTTGTTTCTACCTCAAAGGTCCCACCTAGTTGTAGTCAGAGTTCTTGTCAACAGGTGTGGCTAACATCCAGCCCTTGTATACCCTTCCCTCTCCCCCAGAAAATCTAAGGATCCAACTCTCCCTGAGGGAGATTAACAATGAATTCCACCCAGGGAGTGTGTAGTCCGCAACCTTCAACTGGTATGTTCATTTCTTTGTATCATGCTAATAAAGGCTTTTTTTATTTTTATTTTTTACTCTTACTCCTACTTTTTGGGCAGGAACCCCTCCTGGTACTATCCTGTGCTCTGGTACTCTTTACTTACTTTTCTAATCCCCATGTCCCTACCCTGGTAAGTGGTATCTTTGTTAAAGCTGGTCTCCGACAATTTATTTAAAAGTCAAAACAAAACCCCCAAAGCATTTACTTGGGGTTTTTCTGTTTTGGGGGGCTCTAAGTTATCCTAAACCACCGAGGCACCCTTTCCTGGAGCCCACTGTGACACACTTGGAAGCTGTACATCAGCAACAAGAATGGCAGTTCATTGAGTCATATGAAAGTCAAACTCAGTTGTTTCTGTAATAAGATCATAGGACAATTATGATTGCAGCTAGCAAAATAACTGGACTTCTCAGAGCAAATAAATTACTTCTTCAAAAGAAGTAGCCAAGCTAGGCATGGTGGTACACACCTTTAATCCTAGCACCCAGGAGGCAGAAGCAGGTAGATAGCTCTGAATTTGAGGCCAGCCTGGTCTAGAGAATTCTAGTCCAGCTAGAGCTACTTAGGGAGACCATCTCAAAGCAAAAGAAAAAAGACAAAGAGCTGAGAGAGATGGCTCATCAGTTAAGACCAACTGCAGAAGGCCAAGTTCAGTACCCAGCAACCATACCCATAATGCAGCTCAAATAATCTCTAAGTCTAGTTCCAGGGGCCTGATGCCTCCGCCAGCTTCTGCCAGCCTTGCACACATCTGGTGCATTTACGTGGACAAAACACTCATATACATAAAAATATTTTACTTTTAAAAATGTGATTAAAATTTGTTTTAAATAGTAGAGAACAAAGGAAAACCTAGTCTAGAACCTTGATCAATAAACTTGCCTACCTTAAGATGGAAGGCAAAAAATAAAATTTTCAAGAATTCATAAAACTAGTACAAAATGTTTACTGACCCCCAAATATTTCATAAACTAGAGATTTTAACTACTAATATCAAACCCGGATTATGCCAAAATAAAAGTAAAGCTTCCTAGTTCTATAATTTAAAATATTTGAGTAAAATAAATAGCTGAAAGCCGGGTGGTGGCGGCACATGCCTTTAAACCCAGCACTTGGGATTAAGGTGGATCTCTGAGTTAGAGGCCAGCCTGGTCCACAGAGTGAGTTCAGGGCAGCCGTCAACTCACCAGGACTTGCTCCGCCTCCTTCAGCTGTCTCTGCAGCTGCCGAATGTCACTGTCCCTCTTCTCTGCTTCCTCCTCCAAAGCCTGCATTTCATGGTGGACGTTCCCCTGATGAAGCGCTAATTTCATCAGTTCTTGAAAATCCCCATCTCGCTGAATTAGCAGCTCCAAAACCTGTCAAAGAACAGTTGATTCCATCAGACAACAGGATAATCAAGGCCAATGAGACAAAGAATCCATATTTGAATTAGCTAGGTTGTCAATTTTAACACCTTAGAATATTCTTAATCAGCATTAACAATATACATAGCCCATTTGTGGTAATATGGGGAAGAGTCTTAATATTAATTTCCATTTATTCTATTCCTTTTCCATGCAGAACAAATCTTTCAAAAGTAATACTGTGCAAAATTTTGTGTTTATTCATCTTCCAGAGATTAAAAGCTCTTCCAAAATCTAATGGTTTTAAGTGACTTTAGCTGGTACCAAAACTTTAAAAACTTTGAGATACAAGTTATACTATGAGAAGCTATTAGAAGTTAGGTATTAGAAGCTAACAGAGATACATTTAAAGCCATAATTTCACACCCGTATGGGTTAGTGTGCAGAGAGCCTAGAAAATGAGGTGGTTTAAAAAAATAGTAAAGTAAGTTGGATGGTGATACACGCCTTTAATCCCAGCACTCAGGATGGGAGACAGGTGGATCTCCATGTTCGAGGCAAGCTTGATCTACAGAGTTCTGGGATAGTCGGGGCTACATAGAGAAACCCTGTCTCGATAAACAAACAAATAAGAAAATAAAATAAATAGATGATATGCAGATATGGCAAAATGCCGCAAATTTAATTTGCAACAGAAGTCTGGGGTTCAGTCTGTAGCCCTGCATTTACTAGCAGTAAGACACAGGAAAAGTCACCATCCTCAACAAACCTATTTTCTCCTCTAAAAACAAGGATTCCCTAATAACACCTACTATATGCCAGACTGTTTTAAGAACTCATGATATAATGCATATTACAACACACGAGAACAGCTCAGCAAGCCAGGCATGTTGACCACATCTGTAATCCCCACACTGAGGTACAGACAGGAGAATCAGTAAGTTCAAGGCAAGCCTTGATACATAAAAACCCATCTTAAAAAAAAAAAAGAAAAAGAAAAAGAAACAGAAAGAAAGAAAGATGGAGGTGGTGGCTCAAGCCTTTAATCCCAGTGCTTGGGAGCGGGGGCAGAGGCAGATGGATCTCTGAGTTCAAGGACAGCAATACAGATAATCCCTGTCTCAAAAAAAAACAAAACAAAAAATCATTTGAGAGTTTGTTTATATTTATGTTGTGTGAAAACAGAATGTTACTTGAAATCTTTAAACTGATATTTTAAAAGCACTGTTTCTTTACTTCATTTTTTATTTCTTTTTTTCCAAGACAGTGTCTCACTCTGTAGCCGCGGCTGTCCTGGAACTCACTCTGTAGGCCAGGCTGGCCTCACCAAGATCCCTGCCTCTGAAGGCGTGGGCCACCACTGCTTTTTAGATTTAAAAAAAAAAAAAAAACAACAACAACAAAAAAAAAAAAAACACGTTTACCTGGTTTTCCTCATCCAGCTGTAACAGCTTCTGATTTCTTGAAATTGCCAGCATTTCTATAAGTTCCCTAAAAGAAAAACGACCATCAGGGCATGGTGGTGCTTGCCTGTAAACTGCGTATTTGGGAGGACTTAGTGAAACCTTTTAAGAAGGCAGTAAGAGTCTGTCAAAGTAAATAAAATCCTCCCAGCATGCTGGACACTCATGGTGACTGTACACACAAAGACTCAGTTGTGGTTTACAAGAAAGCTCCCTGCCTTGGACTGTGGGTCTTCAGGGCAAATCTAGAAGGGTTGCAGTTTATGTAAAATGTTTCCTTGTAATAAAGCACTGACAGCCGTGATGATGGGGGCTTTTCCCTTACAAGGCTCCAGCTGACAGATTTAAAGCTGGCACGGCAATGTGGAGAATGACACCCTATTTAATCTATCGCTACCACACACCAGCCATCCCACCAAGTCCTGGATGTTTCCGGGTTTTGTTTTGTTTTTTCAGATGATGGGTTCATCTATCGGCCGCTCTGATGACTTCGCCAACAGCCCATTTTGGGGGGAAAGCTTGCCTTGCTAACACTGGCATAGGAGTCCCATGTGTGGGCTCCAGAGGGTTGCAGCTCAACCCTTATCAAACTGCTCCTCAGCAGTTTTACACATCTGTCTCCCTCTTGACCCTGGGCTCCTTCGTGACTACAGCATCCCTGCCCGTCGCACCCCAGGGAACGTTCTATCTGTTGAGTGTCCGTGAATCGGGTCCTTTCTTATGGGCTACTACAGTTTTGACGGTCCTGGGGGTGCCAGGTCACTGTCACACTGAGATGTCCCCTTGGTGGGGAAATGCTGCCCCAAACTCCGGAAGGCAGCAGACCCCAGGTCCACTACACTCGCACTCCGGAGACTCCCCAGCCCGCCTACCCTAGTCAGTCCCACAGCCGTCCCGGCCCGAGCAGGTTCCCAGGCCGCGGTTACCTCGACAAGACCTCCAGGTCGTCCAGCGCAGACAGCAGCCGCTCTCGTGTACTGCCGATGCCTGCCATGACAGAGACGCCCACCAGCCGCTCCTTCTCCTTCTCCCCGCTTGAAGAAGCCGCCATCGCCCAGTCGCTCACCAACCGCCGCATGCGCAGTGTGAGCTAGCGGCAGAAGGGGCGGGACCGGAAGGCGGAAGGGAGAGTCAGAGAGGCGGAGAGAGCGAGCGAGGTTCCCCACTAGAGCGCCGCCTACGTTCCTGGAGGTGCACTGCAGCTCTGGCGCCATCTGCAGGGCGGAGGAGGACTTGTGTCGCGTTCGAATCAGGCTTGCTTCTGCTGGACCCAGGATGAGAGACAGTGCCCAGTCTCCGGGGTCTTCTGTTTCCTTAGCAGCAATGGAAAGTATCTAACAAATGGATTTTTTTTTTTTTTGGTTTTTCGAGACAGGGTTTCTCTGCAGCTTTTTTAGAGCCTGTCACAAATGGATTTTAAGAAACTGGAGGAATTGCATTAACTTCCATTTTGTCTGTATTCCCACAGTAATATCCCAGGCGGCCATCAAGTTTGTTCCCTCATGAACATCTTACGGCAGGAACTAAAATTCTTTTGCTGTACCTGAGTCCTAGGACCCCCAAGGAGACCACCACGGAGCCGCACTTCTGAATGCAAAAGCAAGGTTTCGTTTATTAAGTACAGGCTAGCACGGGTCCTCTGCCTCACAGTCTGACACAGCAGATGGAGGGAGAAGGACCTCGTCTACTATTGTAAGGGGTTTATGAAGACAAAACCCAAAAACAGTTACAAGGTTACAGTCTCAAAAACAAAATTACATATCCTATATCATAATTGTCTAAAGATTAGGTAAAGCTAATCTTTACCTAAGCTGTTAGTTTCTAATAAGTTATTATTATCTAAGGGGGATGGCAATAGCTCCCCCACCACGTCCTCCAGACATTTACTGACCATTTGCTAAGCGCAGGGGCTGTTTGAAATGTTACCCAGCTGATGGGGAAGTTGGGTGGTCACCATTCTCTGTATGACTACAGGTGGGGGAATGGGCTGCAGTCAGCAACTTTGTGTAATTAGGTTTCTCCATTAGCTAATACGTCCCCTAAAGAGGGGTCCCCCGGTCTTTAGCTTATCCTGTGGGCTGGGGGAAGGGGTCGGCCTTCAGTTCTTCTGCCGCCTTCAGCTTATCCTGGGGACTGGGGTGTAATTCAAGGTCCCCAAAGGGCACAGCACAGAAGTGGAATCTTTTCCGGCCTTTTAGGAGGCACAGGCAGGCGGATCTCTGTGAGTTCGAGATCAGCTTAGTCTACGACAGCTAGTTCCGGAACAACTAGTACCATTACACAGAGAAACCCGGTCTCGAACCCGCCCCCCCAAACTGCTGTTAAGTAACATCCCTCTCCAATTTTTTTTTCTTGTAAGATGTAAATCTTATAATCACTAAAGACCGACTCCCCATTCCTGAAAATCCCATTGTACTTTGAGAGTCGTTGCTTGCTCCCTGATTTTTTTTAGAAGATTTTTTATTTATTCATGTATTATGTATACAGTGTTTTGCCTTCATGTACATCTGCAGGCCAGAAGAGAGCACCAGATCTCATTACAGATGGTTGTGAGCCACCATGTGTTTGCTGGAAATTGAACTCAGAACCTCTGGAAGAACAGCCAGTGCTCTTAACAGCTGAGCCATCTCTCCAGCCCCCATGCTCCCAGATTTTTAAGAGGAGATGCGTAGACCCTCTATCTTTATTGAACTCCTATACGTATGTATTTCTTTCCTCCGATGATGAATCAGAACTATGTGTCACCAACGTCCCATGCTCTTCTTCTGTCCTAGGTTAGGGTGATCCATGAATATTAAATGTTCTATGAAGCCCAAGCCCACGTTCTTTGCTGTTATTTGCACACTTCTCTCAGTTATTATTTACATCAGGTGTCTAGAAAAACTGCAGGGCTGGGGGCTGGAGAGATGGCTCTGAGGTTAAGAGCACTGAGTTTTCTTCCAAATGGACCAGGGTTCAATTCCCAGCACCCACATGGCAGCTCACAATTGTCTGCCACACCAGTTCCATGAGATCCGACACCCTCATACAAACATACATGCAGGTGAAAAACTATGTCCCGAAAATAAAAAATAAAATAAAATAAAATAAAAATTCTTCAGAAATTTTTAAAGAGAAAGCCTCAAACGACCAGGTACGTAGCTCTGCTCTAAGAAATTTTTCTCAGACATTTATGATCTGCTTTTTAAGGCAATTTCTTAACTAAATAGTTCTGACTGCTCTGGAATTCTCTATGTAGACCTGGCTGACCTATCCCTCTGCCTTTGGCTCCCAAGTGCTGGTATTAAAAGTGGGCCCCACCATGCTTCACTATATTATGAAAGTCTTACTGTGGGCAAGAAGTGCGAAAAGTTTAAGGACAGGGCCTTTAAAGCGGTGATTAAATTAAATGAGGGTTATTAGGGTGGGGTGCCCTAAGGAGAGTAAGATGTGCCAGAGCTACTAGGAAAAGGCCCTGTGAGGACACAGTGAGGTGGCCCTTTGGAAGCTTAAGGGGGAAACAACAAGCTAGGATATGCTAAAAATTCATTACTCCAAACCCTGAATCTCCAGTGACCCTCACTAAGACTACATAATCATACCACATCCATGTTCTAAATCCTCTGCACATCCTTGGCATTATTACACATCGCTGCCTGCCTCCAAGTGCCCGACACCTCCTTTTCCCTTCCCTCCCAATTCAGGACCTCGCTTCACTCCACGCACTAAGAGGCAGAATGAGAAGACCAGGGCTTCCGTAACCTGTCTCTATCGTGTGTGGACCCCCCCCCCCACCTGTCCACTCACATCACACCCACAGACGGTCTGTCTGACACACAAAGCATCCCAACAATGCTGTGGAGAACCCAGCCTTTCAGGAAGTGAGTGGGAGCCCTTGTGACTGGATTACTGCTGTTATTTCGGGAGTGCGTCAGTTACTAGGGAATGAGTCATATCATGTGTGTCTCCCCCACCCCCCAAACCCCCAACCTTCCAACCCGCAACCCCCCAACCCCCTAACCCCATTCCCTCCAGCAGTCAAGCCGTCTGCCTTTTTGTCATGGGCCCTCACCAGACTCAATCCCTTGGTCCCGGACTTTTCACCCTCTAGAACCATGAGACAAAAGACAGCTTTCAGGAGCTGGTTCTCTCCTTCCACTGTGTGGGTTCTGGGGACCGAACTCGGGTCTTCAGGGTTGGCAACAAACACCTTTCTAATCCAACCAAACTTCCGCTCCTCACACATTATCCAGTGCCAGATATTTTGTCATAGGAGCACCGCATGGACCAAGACACTCACGGCTCCCCAGCTACTAGCATATCTGTACGCCAGTGTTGGACTCAGAAATTCTGCCTTTTTGTTTCGATTCCTCCATATGTGATACTGCACAACGGTAGAATGAGCAAGTGGGCACCAATAAATACCGGATTGACTATTGATAGGGATGCTCACATCAACAAAGACCAGACACAAAGGGAAATTAAAGACACTAAAAACAAATTACGATTCTTTACGGCTTGCCTTAGAAAAATGAGAAAAAGCTTATTTTCCATATTTTGCCTTTATATAGTCTTTGCCATACTTTAAAGCAGGTTCCACACTGTGAAATGTTCTCAGCCAAAGATGGACGGTCTCATAGTCAGGGTGCTGGGTGCGGATGTAGAAACGTGCTCACGGCAGTCCTGATGTAGAAGCTCCTTTCCCAAGCCATTTCCCAAATTAAGTTTACAGCCCCCTGTTCAAGATCAAGGGCAAGGTAGAGAAGCAGAATTAGACAGTCCTCTCCCAGTAGCCTGGGACTGAGGGAAGGAAACCAGGCCCACTATATTCATTAACTCCGTTCTCCAAGGAGCAGAAGCATTGAGACTCTACCTGAAGTCACAGACCTCGGAGCCTCTAATCGCAGGTAAAAATAAAACCTGCTTTAACATCAAGATTCAGCTTGTGCTTACCCAGGTGTCTTAGGGTTTTATTGCTGTGAAGAGACACCATGGCCACAGAAAGTTTTTATAAAGGAAAACATTTAGTTGGGTCTGGCTTACAGGTTTAGTCCATTATCAGCATGATAGGAATCATGGTAGCACACAGGTAGACATGGGCTGGAGAGGTAGCTGAGAGTTCAACATCTAAGATCTGCAGGCAGCAGGAAGAGACTGAATCACACTAGGCCTGGCTTGATCTTCTAATACCTCAAAGCCCACCCCAAGTGACACACTTTCTCCAGCAACACCACAACCCCTACAAGAAGGCCACACCTTCCAATAGTGCTGGTTCCCATGAGCCTATGGGATCATTTTCATTCAAACTACCATGCCAGAGATGACCCCCCAAAAGGTCAAGCTTCATGATTACTAGTTACCACTTATGGTATCTGAAACTCTGTCAGCTCTCAACCGGGAGCCAAGTGTGGCAGCATATGCTTGGAATGGCAAGACTCGGGGGAGCTGAGATAGTAAAATCACAAGTTCAAGGCTAGCCTGGGCTATACAGTGAGATCTCTCAAAAAACAAACAAACCAGAAACTACTGGATCAGGGTACGGTTCTTTAGAAAAAACAGCACCAATGTTTAAAGTCAATTAGACAACTTCAAAATGTTTAGATTTTAGATTGTTTATATTGTTTTTCATAAACCAAGATACCCAGGTAAACCTAACTCAGACGTCTGTGCATTAAGAAGATTCAGTCAGAAAGAGCTACACTGTGAAACCTTCCTCAGAAGAAACCTACCTCCTCGTTTCAAAACCACGACACAGGGCAGGCGAGATGCTCAGCGGCTAAAGACGCCTGCTGCTGGCCCTCATGGCCAGAGTTCCATCCCCAGGACCCACAGGCTGAAAGGAGAGCACTGAGCCCCCAAATTATCCTTTCACCACAGAATGCACACACACACACACCAAATAAATAAAGATATAACTTAAAACCCTGAAGCCCATGATACAGAAAAAAAGATCCCAACTGTACCACATTCTATGCTAATTAAAGTCATGTAGCCTTGTGGCCAGTATGGCGTTTGATTTTTAACTCCCTACATTCTTAAATTTTGGAGGATAACGAATTGTTTAGGATAGACCTTTCATGCTCTTTAAATATTTGCAGTTTGGTTTCAGAGGAAAGGTCAGCTGGAATGAATCGGATCTAAAAATAAAGTCTCACCGACTCGGTGGAATTCCAGGCCTCATTGAAAATTTACTGGTTGTCGGTAACTAAAGACAGTTGAGTGTCTTTGGATCCCCCTCTGATGGGTTCACCTGTTCTTTTGTTTGTTTTTGTCTTTTTTGATAAAGGATCTACTGGAGCCCAGGCTGGTCTTGAACTTGTTATGTTGCTTACTCTGGCCTTGAGTCCCCGATCCTTCGACCCCAGCCTTCTGATTGTGGAAATTATAGGCATGTGCCTCAACGCACAGGTTCATTTATTCTCTAGCACGTTTCCCAAGCTCAATGTGTGTTCTGGGGGTGGAACTAACACCAGGCTTATGAGGATGAACAAACTAACAGTAGACAAGGAAGGTCTTAAAGGAGTTTAGGGAGATGTCTTAATGGATAACAATGCTTACTGGGGAAACAAGAGGTCCTGAGTTCAAATCCTCAGCACTCGTGTAAAATCTGGGGGTGGCCATGTGTACCCATGACCCTGGTGTTTGGGGTGCAGAGGCAGGTAAGATCCAGAAGTTGACTGGCCAGCCAGACTAGCTAAGACAAGAGCACATTGGGCTGAGTGAGAGAACCTATCTCAGAAAATAAGGTAGGAACCAATAGAGGAAGATGCCCAGCATCCTCTTCTGGCATCCAAATGCACAGAAAGAAGAAAGAGGGAGATGCACAGTGAGACGGGGGAGGGAGATGGAGAGTGACACACAGAGACAAGTACCTAAAACCTTTCTGGTTTCTGCCCTAAGTAGAAGTGCAGTTGGGCTTAGTGGTAGAGGCAGCTAAAAGATGGGCAGAAGCAGAGAGGACCAGCTGGAGAGACAGAAGACTCCATCACTATCACCGTCATTCCTGTTTGTTTTTGGATAAGGTCTTGCTGTACAGCCCCGCCGATCTGCTACTCACCATGATGGGAAGCAAGCTGGTGTCAGGCCCGTGGCAACCCTCTAGCTTCAAAGGCAGGAGTCACTAACCACTTAATTTAAATGTGGAGCAAGATGGTTCTTGCCAGAAGTGGCTCCAAAATCCTGTTCTTCCCAGCTTCAAGGTCACAAACCCAAACCATTGCATTTCTGTTTAGTATAGGGATCCAGCCCAAGGCACTCCATAATAGTATCACAAAATGATCGAAGACAGACTCAGCTCGCTCAGAGTCTTCAAGAACCTTTTAAATTTAAGGACCCAATGTGGAGACTGATTGCTCTTAGCGGCCATCAATCAATAAACACGGCTATAGTACAGCCAATTAACCGGAGCAACTGCCATTAACCACCACCTGACCACAACAGACTTGGCTAAATTCTAATTCACAGATTTCAATACAACAACCTTCTTGCTTCTTTCTTCCTATTCTTCCTAAACAGAGAAGGATGAGGAAGAAGAGAAAAAGAAGAGAGAGAAAAAGGATGGGGGAAGGAGGAAGAAGAAGAAAAGAAGAAAGAGAGGAGGAATGGGTGAGGGAAGAGGGAACTAAAAAGGAAATTGAAAGAAAAGAAGGCAAAGAAGAGAAAGAAAAAAGAAGAATTAGCCTGGTGTGGTTAACTCATACCTGTAATTCCACCTACTTGGGAGGCAGAGGGGGCGATGATTCCCAGTGTAAGGGCTGTCTGCACCCTCTAGCAAGTTCTGCCAGCCTGGAAGACCTAGCGAGACCCTCAAGAAAAGAGGGTACTGGGGAAGCAGCAGAGAGGGAGCGTGCTTGCCTGGCACATGTGTGGTCCTGGGTCTAACAGCACCACCTGAGGAAATGACTTGTTTTTCACAGAATAAGATGTTCAAACTGCTCTTCTTGTGCGTCGTCTGTGTCTTTTAACCTTTGTACGGTTTGTTCCACACCTAGGCCACGCTCAGCATCTTGTTGTCGCTGTGGGATGCATCTAGCACCTTCAGGTGAAGGTCACTCTTGCATTCATTTCAACCTTTGTTTTTTCCCCCGATCAAAATATTTGCTTTGGCCGTGCTACCGGACGGTTCCCAGAAAAGCTTCCTTCAGCTGTGGGTAAGTTCTTGCGCTTCCTGTCTTTCACTCCGCAGAGACAATTCAGAGAAGACTGCCCGCGAACCCTTTGTTTTCAATTTCCTCGCCTTTTGGACCACTTTGCTGTGGACCAGCAGCTCTCACGTGAGAAGACAGCTGCTTGGTAAACGTATAGGAATTTGATTTAATTCCTGAGACACTCGATGAGCTAAGCAATAGAGTGAACTTGGCCCAGTTTGCCTAGGACTGCCTTAACCTTGTGTTTGAATGCTTGCCACAGTCCGGAAGTACTATATGACCCCATGCACAAATGAGTCACTATAGTCTGCCCTCAAAGGCAGGGAGATAAACAAAAGCCCAGGGTCAGCAAGTGCGGACTTGTATCCACCTCAAGGCCCCACATCCCAGGCCCATCCAGTCTTCCTCATAAAAACACTATGACTCCCAGTTTTCCATTTACTTTCAGACGCATCCAAAGGTGTGCTCTCTGGTTCCTAGTCTGCCTAGATGTGTATCATTAGGTGAATTTCCTGCTAACTGTTTGAGTAAAAGCAACGAGGTTAAAGGAGGCTTCTTGGTCCTTGTTCCTGCAGAACAGCCGGCTCTTTGTCCTTCCGGAGTCTCTGGGGCTTGGCCCCAGCCTCTTCTTGGATAACATGTTGCTCTTCATCCTGCTGGGCCGCAGCCAGGTCTAGTTCTCACCCCCCACCCCCAATAAGTTATTCCCTTTGGGCAGGCCCAATGCAGACATGCACACAGTGACTCCCTGTCCTCGGCAGTCGGGCTTCCAGAACATTCTCTGCCCAGTTTGTGAATCTAATACCTGATATAAAATTTCTAATTACAGGCACTCAATTCTCTCTCCCAGGAGATCTGAAGCTTCAAACGCTAGCTCTTTGCCAGATCTTTTCTTCTCCCTGGAAAGCCCTTGCCAGACAGCCACATTTCATTCTGTCCGATCCAGGCTTTTTATCTGCTCTCCACCAGACGAGCGCAAAATGCTTCATGTGCCGGCTGTGCAGGCAATCCACTTCCAGTATCTGCGTGTGCACACTCCCACCATACCAGCGTGCTGTGGAAAGCGCCCCCAGAGGTATTTCTCAGGTTCTGGCAAAACCACCGAGATGCTTCTCAAACAAAAACCTTTACAATTTCAAAGAGTGTTGGGACAGCGGGAGTTTAGAAGCATCAGGGGCTTTTCTCTGTGCCTTTATATCAAACCCGCAGAACAGTGGGTGCCAGATTCAGATGTGAAGTGGTGAAATTATGAAATGCAAATGTCATTTGGCAAGAGGGAAGTCTGATGGATTCATATTCAAATGTTTGCAAAACCGAGCTCTTTGGCTTGTGTGTGTTCTGGAGTGCTGGCCAGAAACTTTAGATCCCCAGAACTGGCGAAGACCCTGACCAGCATCATCAAGGCAATAAAACGGCTTAAAACCAAAGACCATAAAACTCTGATCTGTCCTGTTTATTCTGGATACTAATGGACATATTTGCAGTTCCTGTATGGCATGTCCTGCCCGAGACCTAGGTAGGTTCAAGGTGACCCTAGGAAATGTGAAGCCAGAAAGGCCATCAGCGCTGCCTTTGGCCTGACTCATCATGAGAAAGGGTCAAAGGTGGAGGCAGAGAGAAGGATCCTGGGAAACTCTAGGGCGAGCAGACCACTCTGGAGCCTCTGTTGATAGACATTTGGCTGGATTATCTCCTGGTCTGCATTTGAGGTGTGTGTGTGTGGGGGGGGGGTGCACAAGAGAGCCCAGACAGAAAGAAATCTTGCACACAAATCTGAGCATGAGCCTTTCTGTGCATTTAATCCCCCCCTCCCCCCAGTACAGTGACTGTGGTCCTGAGGACGCTGACAGTGACTTTTTGACACAATGGAAGGTGACCCAGAGGGTCCCCATTTCCAATGGGGAGGCCGAGCTTTAACAAGCCAACGTACCAGATAAGTTTAGTTTATGACAGTTCTCAACCTTCCTAATACTGCAACCCTTTCACACAGTTCCTCATGTGCGGAGACCCCCAGCCATAGAATTATTCCCTTGCTACTCCACTACTGTAAGTTTGCTCTTGTTATGAATCCTAACGTAAATATCTGATATGCAGGATATCTGACACGCGGCTTCCAAAGGAATCAGGACCCAGGCTGAGAACCGCTGGTTTGCGGTAGATACCGTGAAAGGGTGAAGGCAGCCTCGCATGGCAGCCACTGAAACTTTCTCTAAGGAGAGCAACGCTTTAGCTAAACACCAAGGGGTGACAAGGAGAACACAGGAGCTCTGAAATAGTGAGGACTAGAAGGTCTCTGAGGAGCCAGGGTATCTATCGTGCGACAACACTTTCCTGGGGGACACTACACATGGTCATCTACTTACACCCCCACCCCGCCCCCATAGGAGCCGCGACAGACCAAAGTACAGACACCACCAAAGACTGACTTGGTGAACTAATGAGTTTTATTAGGGTTTACCTACAGGAGGATGCATGGGTGAGGGGTTACATACAAGGAGCAGAAACGGCTCAAATACAGATGCTCCACTAACGCCCACCCCAGCATGGGAGACAGCTCACAAAGCTGGGAACACGGAGCACACTGCACAGTCTGCTGGAAGCTCAGCAGGTTGGACAGTGTCCTTTCCAAATGTCTCTGGTCCCAAAGCTCTTCCAGGCAGCTCAGCTGGTCTCAGAGTCTTCTTGGCAGCTTTTATTGCTCTCGCTGGGAGGGAGGGGCCTAGAGAATCTTGTCAGTTGTGGGGGGACTTCCTGAAACTATTTTGAGTTGTTTACCTTCCTGCTTAAGAAGCATCCCTGCAGGAAGGAATTTTCTATCTCAGAGTAAATGCTTACACAGCACAAGGAAATAGCGGGACAGAAATGAGAGAGACCAGAGGGGACAGGTGAGCATCTGACAGAGGCCTTGTGCAAATCGTGGCAGGGTTAGTATTTTACTCCTGTTACAATAGGTGTGCAAGGGGCCGTAGATTACTTTGGGTGGATCCTCATTGCCCACACGCCGGGGTTGGGAAGCTATATCCTGCAAAAATCTTTTTATACCCAGGGTCGTGTTTTGTTTTTTTTGTTGTTGTTGTTCACAAAGACAGATCCCCTTGCAGTGCCAATCATGTTGCCCACCTGTACCCCCAGCCCTTGCAAAAGGACTCTCCATAGATCTCTCTCCACAGATCTGCTCAAGGTGTGCCAATTAGAACTTAGGTGCAGGCCAGTGTCGTGAACTGTTCCACCTGTGATATGAGGGCACTGGTTGTCTACCAGGGGTCTTCATGACAAACTAAATATTTACTGAGTCCTTCATAGACAGAATGGGGATGGCAGCAAGGGAAGCACAGTCCTGACATAGGCTTGGAGCTTGACCCAAATGAAGGGAGTCAGCAGAGGGCCACCACACTAGCATAGGTGGGACGTGTAATGGTTTGACCCAAAATGAGGACTGTAAATTCCTGCCCCTGTGCCCCAAGGAGAGTCAAGGTAGCCCGCCAAACCTTGACCCCTCCCCAGAGGAGGTCAGGACCACTCTCCTAGTCTATTTAAATTGCTCCCCTGAAAGTCAACACCTGGTTTTCCCTCTTTCCTCCCGGTGGTCAGTGGTCGCATTGGCAGCTTCCTGGTTCCCGGGGGAGGGGGAAGGGGGGCACCCAAGAGCACAGGAATCCTATTAAACCTGAGTATCTTTTAATTTGGTTTCTTTGGATTCTGCATGATTGGGATTTTTGCGTCGATAGAGAGCTTGTGTTAGGAATATATTTCTAACAAGGACTGAGAAGAGTTGACCAACTGCTGGCATCTGTATGCACAGCTTTAAAAGATGAGAGGATTCGTGTGTATGCTTGCAATCCTAGCATTTGGAAGGTAGATGCAGGAGGATCAAGAAGTCAAGTTCATTCTTGGCTACTTAGTGCATTTGAAGCCAGCCAGTCTGGGTTACAAGGAAGTCCTGTCTCCAAAATCAACCAAACAAACAAATATGAGCCAGAGCCATCTCTGTCTCTGTCTCTCTCTAAAGAACTTGAGTCAGAAAACAGAGCTATTGAAACCGATGCAGAAAAAAGCTGGACAGGTCATGGCAGGTTGTGTAAACCAAATTTACAAAGAAGTCGGCCCAAGAATATGTAGAGGCTGTAGCAAGAAGAACGGTATGAAGCGTGCTGTGTAGGGGAAAACAGAAAAAAGAGAGACCGTGTGGCCAATGAAAGGCAGAGTAGGTAGCAGTTCCTGGGGCTGGAGAGCTCCCCAAACCTTCCAGGTTCAGTTCCCCTAAGGTTTAATGTCATGTAGCCTAGTCACGAATTACCATGAGTCTTGTCTGTCTTGTTGCTCTGCATAAGGGCGTCTCTCTCCTTCTTTGTATAAACTAACTTGATTTTTTTTCTTACAATATAAAAAACATGAGTACCAGTGTAACACGGCTGGGCATGGAGGCACAGGCCTTTAATTTGAGCCCTTGGGAAGCAAAGGCAGGCAGATCCCTATGATTCTGAGGCCAGGTTGTTTACACAGTGAGTTTTAGGACATCAAAGACACACAGTGAATCCGTGTCTCAGCAACAAAAATGGCAGTGACAACCAAATTGTAAGGATCATTTTTTTCATCTGTTAAAATAGGTCTCAATATGTACCTGTAGCTGTTTGTCTGAGAACTCACTCTATAGACCAATTGAACTTGCACCAATCCTCCTGCTTCAACCTCTCAAGTGGATTATTGTATATAAACCAGTTCTTCAAGAAGATATAAAAACAGCTGGTGTGATGGTAAATGCCTGTAATCCCAGGACTTGGGAGGCAAAAGCAAAAGGATCAAGAGTTCAAAGTCATCTTCAAATGCATACATGGCAAATTTAAGACCAGCCTTGAATACGTAAGACTGGGTCTCAGAAAGAATAAAAGGAATACTGTCGCCTTTGGTTGTCTCCCAGAGGTGGAAGGTAAGTCCTTAGTGCTGAAGACACTGTGTCCTCAGACCCAGGAAGCAGAATATTTGAGCTGGATCTGAAATGAAAGCCCCCTCCCTTGCTTTCATGGCACCAGAAGATGCCACACAAGCTGCCAAGGGGAGAAGCCACAAATCGTCCTACCCAGCTCTGAGGTTTGTGAACCACAGCAACTACCAGCCCTGCACAAGACACCCAAAGCAGCAATAATGGCATTCATATCTTGGCAGTAATAAAAAGTTCTCTAATTGGATTTAAGACCAGCTCAAGAGAAGGGGATTCATGCCTAGTACTAGAAACCTTGCCCACTACCTGAGGCTTAGAGGAAAACCTAGTAAAGCCACTTTACTAGACCAGCATAATCCCTAACAGCATCCTAAATACTCATATTTATACCCACAGATCTGTGTAACCTCCCACCCCTCGTCAAAGAGGTTTCTCTTTGCACCTGATGGAGATCACCGCAGAACCACAACTAGTCAAAATACAGAGATCATGGGGTGCCCAACCCCAGAGGATCTATCTACAATACAACCCAACATCAAAGGCTCAGGGAGCATTGTGGAAGAGGGGCCAGAGAGACTATAAGTGTCAGAAGACCGGGAAGTCTGCAGCCAGACTGTCTCCTAGAAATGACAGGAAAGCCACACCCATGATCCCTCCACAGTATGGCTGCCAAGACAAGACCCAAACAGTGGCAACACTATTGGATGTGCTGCCATGCAAGTGACAAAGCTCAGGGAGGCCCTCCCCTAGACACAGAACAGCAGACAGCTAGCAGCTGCTGAGAGGGGGAATCAGTCTTCCCCAGGAACGAATCCTCCCAATCGGTTATCTGATACCAAGTGGTCAGAGCTGAATCATGTACATACAAGCAACACTAAACGGGCTCAGCAGGCTGTGTTTATATACTTACCTGTGTATATGTGCACACACACGTGTACACAACACACACACACACACACACACACACACACAAGCCAAAGAAAAAGAAGCCATGAATTTGAGAGGGAGTCGCAGAGGACTTGAAAGGGGTTGGAGGGAGAGAACATAGGAGGGGTTGGAGGGAGGAAAGGGAAGGAGGAAAATGAAATAATTACATTTGAATTAAAATTTTTTTTGTTTGTTTTTCGAGACAGGGTTTCTCTGTGGCTTTGGAGCCTGTCCTGGAACTAGCTCTTGTAGACCAGGCTGGTCTCGAACTCACAGAGATCCGCCTGCCTCTGCCTCCCGAGTGCTGGGATTAAAGGCGTGCGCCACCGCCGCCCGGCTTTGAATTAAAATTTTTAAGAAGGAAAAAAGTTCATGCAAACAGAATGCAGGTTAAGACAGGTATACTGAGAAATATAAATTGTAAGTGATCAATGATGTCTACTGTGTACAGAGCAAATGCTTTTCAATATGGGGACCACATGGAGATCAAAAAGTGGTGTGAGGGTCAGTGAGACAGTTCAGTGAGTAAGGTTCAACATAGTACAAGGAGAAAACCCACACACGTACCCTCTGGCCCTCACAACTACCCTGTGGCATATGTGCCTCCTCCCTGCACAATAACACACACACACCACACACACACACACACACACACACACACACACACACACACACACACTGAATAAATGATAAATGTAATACAAAATTACGTGGCTTAGGAAACTCAGATTCAGAACCCAACGCACTGAGTGTCTATCATGTCTCCTGGATCCATCTCTGGCCAACCTTGTCCCTAGGGAAGCATGCTGGACGACAAGGAACCATTCCGAGACAGCAGAACACAAACCCAGAGGCCAGGACTAAAAAGCCAAGGGAAGAAGCTGAGTCTTGGCTAAGAAGTGCTCTGTTCTGGAGTCACTGATTAAACAACCAGAGGGGAGTGAAATGCCAATGGGAACGCTGGATGGTCCATGATACCAACATCAGTGGGTGGAAAGGGCGGGGCATGAAGATGAAGTTGGTTGGCTGAAGAACATTCCAGGTCTGATTCAGGTTCGCCAGGACTCAAGCTCCAGTGACAAGTTCACAGGCCTAAAAAAGAAAATAAAAGAAAGAAAGAAATTTTAAAATTCACTATCAAATGTGTGTACTGCCTGACGGTTTTCACTGACATATTTATAAAGACATGCCATTCCTTGTTTGTGTATATTCTCCTCCCCATCCCTTTGCCCCACTCCTGCGAGGCCTGTTTCTCCCCCAGGTCCTCCCTCTGCTCTCATATCACATGGATTCCTTTACCCTCCGTATCCTCTCCCCTCCCCTTCCCGCCTCTCCTCTTTTATGGTCCCTTTTCTATTTTCATAGCCTAAACACACACACACACACACACACACACACACACACACACACACACACCATGCACACAGTTAAAATCCAGATTCTGCATATGAGAGAAAACAGTTGTCTCTCTGGGTCTGGCTTGTTTGACAACATAGTGATCTATGTGACTCCATCCATTTTTCTGTGAGTATTGTGATTTTCTTTTTCTTTATGAAAAAAATTCCATTGTGCATACGTCCATTCTCTTTATCTGCTCATTTTATGCTGGAAGAAGTCTATGCTGGTTCCATTTCCTATTTATTGCAAGTGGAGATGTAATAACGATAGGAAGGTCTTGTGGCTCATGTTCAGGAGTTACCAGCGTAGCTTGGTCAAACGATAGCTCCATTTTTGGTGTTTCAGGTGGATGCGCAAGGCTGTATGTCACCAGCTCTGTGGACTGTTCCTTTCCCACACACCCTCACATTCATTGGTGTCATTCATCTCTTTCACATTTTTTAAAAAGAATTCCTTTTAATTTTTGAATGTGTGGGTATGGTTGTCTGCCCATTCATGCCGGTGCCCGTAGAGGCCAGAGGCCTCTGAAGCTGGAGTTACATGAAGGTTGTGAATTTCTTGCCATGCATGATGGGAACTGAACTTGAGTCCACCGAAAGAATGAGTGTGTGCTCTTAACTGCTGAGTCATCTCTCTGGGTCCCTTTCTTGTGTGTGTGTGTGTGTGTGAGAGAGAGAGAGAGAGAGAGAGAGAGAGAGAGAGAGAGAGAGAGAGAGAGAGAGAGAGAGGGAGGGAGGGAGGGAGGGAGGGAGGGAGGGAGAGAGAGAGAGAGAGAGAGAGAGAGAGAGAGAGTGTGTCCATGTTTTATGTACAACTATGTGTGTAGATATGCAAGCCCAGGCATGTATGTGGAGGCCAGAAGAGGACACTAGGTGTCCTACTCTGTCTTAGTTAGGATTTCTTTTGCTGTGATGAAACAGTGTGACCAAAAGCAAGTTGCAGGGGAGGAAAGGGTTTATTGGGCTTACACTTTCACATTGTAGCCCATCATTGAAAGACGTCAGGACGGGAACTCAAGCAGGGCAGGAACCTGGAGGCAGGAGCTGATGCAGAAGCCGTGGAGGGTGCTCCTTATGGCTTGCTCAGCCTGCTTTCTTACAGAACCCAGGACCACCAGCCCAGGGATGGCACCACCCACAATAGGTAACTAAGAAAATGTCCCACAGCTGATCTTTTGGAGGTACTTTCTCAGTTAAAGTTCCTTCCTTTCAGATAGCTACTTTGTGTGTCAAATTGACATAAGACTACCAGCACTCCCTCTTACCACCCTATTTTCTCCCTTAACCTGGAGCTATGCTGGTAGCCAGCAGCCCCAGCGCTGCCCCAGTGTCTGCCCCCACAGGAACATTCAGCCACGCCTGGATCTTGTATGATGCTGGGGATTTGAACTCAGGCTCTCAGGCTCAGCTACTCACTCTCCCAGGTCTTTTTTCTTTTTTCTTATAAATACACACTTTTCTTTTTTAAGATTTATTTTAGTGTATGGGTGTTTTACCTGCATGCATGTCGTATGTACACCATGTTTGTGCCTGGTGCCCTTAGATGCCAGAAGAGGGCATTGAATGCCTTGGAAGTAGAGTTACAGATGGTTGTGAGCTTCCATGTGGGTGCTGGGAATTGAACTCACTCGGGTCCTCTGCAAGAGCAGCCAGTTCTGTTAAACACTTAGAAACCTCTCTAGTTCCTGTTTTTTAAAAATATTTATTTTTATTTTATGTGTAAGTGTTTTGCCTGTGTGTACATCTGTGTCCAAAGAGGACAGGAGAGGGCCTGAGAATTCCCTACAAGATTCCCTACAAGAGCAGCCATGTTTTTAATTGCTGAGCCATCTCTCTAACCCCTATAAATTTGATCCCCCCCACCTTTGCATGTCCCATTTGTTCTGTTCTTAGTTTCTTTAGGACTTTTATCAAGAAGGGGTGGTGACCTTTGTAGTTCTGCATCTACTGAGAAGAACGTGTGCATTCTGTCCTTAAACCATGCACAGTGTGTTTATGGAGTATGTATGTTGAACCAACTGTTTATCCTTGGATGAAACCTTCTTGCTTGCGGTGTATGATCTTCTTACTGTGTTTTAAGTTCTATTTACAAGTATTTTGTTGAAAATTTTTATGTTCACCAGGACAATCAGTCTCCAATGTTCTTTCTTTTCTCTTTTTGGTATCACGGTAATATTGGCTGCTTAGAAGGAGTTTGGTAGTGTGGCTCCCCTTACTTTTTTGTAGAACAGCTTGAAGAACGTTGCTTTCAGTTCTTCCTAAGCGTTCTAGCTGGGAGGTTACTTCGCACTTCCCAGATGGCCTAAGTACAGGTGACTCAGCTGGAGGGATGCCCTTCAGAGCCCTCAGACTCTGCAGCACTCAAGGGCAGACAGGTGGCTCCAGAGGTTGAGCCATCTGCTGACCCCAGGATCAGGCCTCTCAAACCTCCAGGGCTCTTAGTTGATGAGATCTGCTTCTGGCCATAGGAGGGAGGGGGAGTGTTATATCACTACTTGAGCCCAGCCTTCTGCAGTAGCTTTTTGGCTGGCCACTGTAGTGAGGTGCTGCGGGCAGGCCTGCTTTTCATCCTGCCCAGCTCCCGGCCACCGGCTAGCTTATACCCCGAAATAACATCACACAAATTGTATTCTTTTAAACACTGCCTGGCCCATTATTTTCAGCCTCTTACTCACATCTTGACTAACCCATATCTAACAATCTGTGTAGCACCACAAAGTGGTGTCTTACCGGGGAAGGATTCTAGTGTATGTCCATCTTGGGCTGGAGCTTCGTTGCATCTCTCTCCCTGAGGAGAGGCACGGCAGTCTGCCTAACTTATGAGAGGTGTGGCATCTGTCTGAGCCATCTACCTCACTTCCTTCTTCCTGTTCTGTCTACTCCACCCACCTAAGGGCTGGCCAAGGCAGTTTCTTTATTAAAATAGAAGACCCTCCCACATCAGGCCGCCTTATGCTCCCCAAAACTGCAGCCCTGGACTGTCTTCCCCTGGGGCTGTGGAAGGTGAATTCAGGCTCTTAAATTTGTGACTATATCCCGTTTTCGGGTTCCACAAGTGTGCCTGACTTCCTAGTCACACAGGGTAACAAAATGGGAGTCCATTGGACAGCTGACCTCTCAACATAAGGACTCTCTCTCACCAAAGACAACAACTTGTGGAGATGCAGGGACTTGTGTGAAGGCTAGCCTCTTTTCACCAGGGAAAGTGTAAACTTTGACGTTTGCATGACGCTTCTCGCCATCCCTGTACTTCACTGCACCTCTGCTGGCTTCTTTCATTGTGTGGTGCATCTTTGTTTTTTGAGTGTCCCAGCTGTCCTTGTGCTGCCTTCATGGACTGCTCTTTCCCTCTTTTTAGTAGAATCTGTTCCTTGGTGTGTGGAGTCTTCTTCCTGACTGGATGACCCAGAGGCAGATTCTAATCTACCATTTTATCTGGAAAGCCTCAAAAGGTGAAGTGTTGCTGAGCTGGTGACTTAAAGTGGTAAATCTAACACTTCGGAGGCTGAGACAGGAAAATTGTTGCCATTCCAGGCCAACCTGGACTTTATAGTGATTAAGGGCTGGCTTAAACCACAGAGTGAGGCCTTATCTAAAAACAAAAACAAAACAAAATTTAATTTATAAAAAGTTGAGCTTTGGCACATTACGTTGTTAAAGTTTAATAGGGTTAATAATGAAGCACAGTAAGCAAGTATTAACTGGTTTAAGTAAAACAGCTATCTTATTAGTACGATTCTCTTAGGGTTTCTATTGCTGTGAAGAGACAGCATGAACATGGCAACTCTTATAAGGAAAGCATTTAATTGGGGTGGCTCACAGGTTTAGAAGTTTAAGATTACCATCATGGTGGGAAGCAAGGCAGCATTCAGGCAGACATGGTGCTAGAGATAGAGCTGAGAATTCTTACATCTTGACTCGCAGACAACAGGAAGTAGTCTGAGACACTGGGCATGGCTTGAGCATAAAGGAGATCTCAAAGCCCACCTCCGCAATGATACTCTTCCTCCAACAAGATCGTACGTACTCCAACAAGACCATATTCCCTAATAGTGCCATTTCCTTTGAGGGGTATTTTTTTTTCAAACAACCACATTCTGCTCCCTCTTCCCCAAAGGCTTGTAGCCATATTGTAATGCAAAAATGCATTCAGCCCAACTTCAAAAATCCCTATAATCTCATATAACAGTCTCAAACTTATTTAAAACTCTAAAGTTCAAAATCTCTTCTGAGTTCATGCAATCACTTAACCGTAATCCCCTATAAAATCAAAATAAAAAACAAATCACATACTTCCAATATATAATGGCAAAGAGTATATATTACCATTCCAAAACGTAGGGAAGGGAGCATAGTGAGGAAATACTGGTTCAAAGCAAGACCTAAACTCAGTCTGACAAACTTCAAACTCTGCATCCCCATGTTTGTTGTCAAAATTCTCTTCAGATCTCCAACTCCTTTCAGCTTTGTTGACTGCAACATACTTCTCTCTATTGGGCTGCTTCTACTCCCTGTTAGCAGCTCTCCCGGGCAGGTATCTCACAGCTCTGGCATCTCCAACATCTTGGGGGTCTCCAAAACAATCCAGGCTTCAACTTCACACCTTCACACATTCAGGGACACCCCCGACACATGCCTGGCCTCAAAGGCTTTCTTTCTTAGTTGCAGAGGGAGATTCCAGCATGCCTTTCTTTTATCCCTGACTCTAAAGCCAGAACCAGGTGGCTGGAACTGCCAAGTTCTGTTGTGGGAAGATGTGTCTCTGCCAAGTCACCTTCTGATTGTTTTAATAAAGAGCTGAATGGTCAATAGTTAGGCAGAAAAGGATAGGCAGGACTTCTGGACAGAGATAGGAATGCAGGGAAGGAAGGAAGAAGGGGATTCACCAGTGAGATAGGGAGCAAGTCAGATGGAAAATATGGAAGAGAAGTAATAACCACGTGACAGAAAGTACATTACTATAAGATTAATAAAAATGTGGGCTGGTTTTCTTTGCTTTATGTTTAAAAACCACTTATGAGTGAGTAAATGTGATAGTTGTCTTCTGTAAATCACTCAAAATGATGTTTTCTAGCTCCATCCATTTGCCTGCAAAGTTCAAGATGCTGTTATTTTTTCTGCTGTGTAGTTCTCCTTTGTATAAATGTACCACATTTTCCTGATCCATTCTTCGGTAGAGGAGCATTTAGGTTGTTTCCAGGTTCTGGCTATGACAAACAATGCTGCTATGAACATAGTTGAGCACATGTCCTTGTGGCATGATTGAGCATCCTTTAGATATATACCCAAAAGTGGTATTACTGGTATTATTATTACTGGGTCTTGAGGAAGGTTGTTTCCTAATTTTCTGAGAAATCACCACACTGACATGCAAAGGGGCTGTACCAGCTTGCATTCCCATCAGCAATGCAGGAGTGTCCCAGAGAACCTAAACAACAATGAAGACCCTAAGAGATCTAATCTACATGGAAAATAGAAAAAGACAAGAATTCCTGAGTAAATTGGGAGCATGGTGACCTTGGGAGAGGGTTGAAGGGGAGGGGTGAGGCAGGGAGGGAGCAGAGAAAAATGTAGAGCTCAACAAAAATCAATAAAAAAGATTAATATAAATGGGTTAATTTAAGAGCTAGCTGGAAACAAGACCAAGCTAAGGCCAAGCTTTCATACTTAATAAGAAGTTTCTGTGTGAGTTTGGGAGCTGGTGAGCCATAAAAAGACCTGCTACAAAGTTCTGCTGCTTGTTGGGGCTGGAGCATGGCCCCCTTGTTCAATTCATCAGCTTTCTGCTTCACATGGTTTCCTTCATGGCCTAAGCTTGGCTGCCTTGGAACTGGATCTGTAGATCAGGCTGGCCTAACCTCAAACTCAGATCTGCCAGCCTGTACCATTTAGACGCTGGGATTAAAGGCGTGCACCACCACACCCAGCTCCAAGCTTTTCTTTAATTCCTTTTCGCAGGTTGGAAACTTGGCTGGGTGGGATCTTTCCCTGAGTTCACTGCTCATTTTATTCCGTCTCTTAATCTGTTTATCTCCTTGAACACAAGATTCAGCACCATTCTCCTTCCTGGCTCCTTTTCTCCTTAACTTGCTCCTTTTCGTTATAAATCTTTCTAAGCATAAACACTAGTAGCCACATGAAGTCGATACTAGGCTGTTTTGAGATTTCCTCTGCCAAAGGGATTAATCCAAATCTTTTTAGCCTCGGGCAGACTCTTTGGACAAGGGCAAAAAGCAGCCACTTTCTTCATCAAAATATTGTAAGAAAGATTTCTAGACAGCATACTAAATGCTACTTTTATCCTCTGAAACTTCTTGAGCCAGTCCCCTGCCCACACCACCACCACCCCCCACACTTCATCAAATCACATTCAACACTGCTATTGTCCATACATCTACTAGTGTGGCCCATTAAGGAACGCTCAAAGTGTTCAACTGCTTTTCTCCTCCAGTCTCAAGGTCTATATTCCTTCACTATATCACAACAATGCTCCAGTCCCTGGTACCAACTTCTGTCTTTGTTAGGGTTTCTACTGTTGTGAAGAGACACACACCATAACCACAGCAATTCGTATAAAGGAAAACATTTAACTGTGGTGGCTCACTTACAGTTCAGAGGTTTAACCCATTATCGTCACAGCAGGAAGCAAGGCAGCACACAGGCAGACATGGGGCTAGAGAAGGACCTGAGAGTTCTTACCTCTTGACTCACAGGCAACAGGAAGTGTTCTATCTCACTGGGCATGGCTTGAGCATATATGTGACTTTAAAACCTGCCTCTACAGATCACTTCCTCCAACAAGATCATACATACTCCAACAAGGCCATATTCCCTAATAGTGCCACTTCCTTTGGGGGGCCATTTTCTTTCAAACTACCACAGCTGTCCTACCAGAGTTCATGAAAATATAACTTGTGGCTAGGGATTAGGTTAGTAGTAGAGCCTTTGCCCAGTATGAGCGAAGTTCTGGTTTATGTACCAGTTTGCCCAGTTTGGTGATACTGCTGGGGTTTTTTTTTTCTTAATTTATTTTTCTTTTTAGACAGACTCTTACTATATAGCCCAGAATGGTCTCAAACTCAAGGCAATCACCCTGCCTCAGTTTCCTGAGTACTGATATCGTAGACATGAACTTTAAATGACTTTAAATTGGGTTTCTGTCTTAGTTTGGGTTACTGTTGCTATGGTGAAATACCATGACCAAAGAAAGCTGTGGAGGAAAGGGTTTATTCGGCCTATACTTTCACAGCACTGCTCATCACTGAAGGAAGCCAGGACAGGAACTCCAACAGGACAGGAACCTGGAGGCAGGAGCTGATGCAGAGGCCATGGAGTGGTGCTTCTTACTGGCTTGCTTCCCAAGACTTCTTCAGCCTGTTTTCTTACAGATCCAAGGACACCAGCCCATGGATGGCACCACCCTTAATGGGCTGGCCCCTCCCACAACAATCACTAAATGAAAACAGCAGGATCTTATGAAGATATTTTCTCAATTAAGGTTCCTTCCTTTCAGATAGCTCTAGTTTGTGTATCAAGTTGACATAAAACCAGTCAGAACAGTTTTTTATTTAATAAGCCCAAGACCTAAGCCACCTCCCTGTGATGGTTAATTTTATTTTATTTTTTAGCAATGGATAATATATAATGGGTCATAAGGCAGGTAAGCACAGGCGTTCTGGCTTAACAAAGAACATTTAAATTAACCTGTGGGTTCAAGATATAGCACCTGAGGTCAGATAGAAAGATAACCAGTAGTTATACATAGGCTTTTGGAAAGAGTCAACTTTCAGATGTGTTTAGAAAGAGTTGGATAAGTGAACTATAGAGCTAGAAAGTAAAATAAAAGGGAGGAACAGCAAAATAAATGGCTGGAGAGTAACAGAGTTGGACTTAAAAAAAATAAAAAGCAAAACTGTTGTGGGGTAGCCACCAGAGAAAACTGCTTGGACATGGGTTTAAGCCAATAACTACACTGGGTGTCCAGAATCCCAGTGTAGCCCTGAGTCTTTCTCAGGAGGAGCTCTTAAGTACAAAACCCATGCTCTGGGTGGACACACTTCAGTTTTACAAGAACAGTTAGTCAGAAGCCAAGAAACAAGGTTAGTGCATTTAGAGACTTTCCCAGAACTATGGACCTTGATGGGTTAGGTCTTTGCTTTCATCTTGACTGGTGATGCTGTCTGTGTGCTGGGTTTTATAGCCTGGATGGTACTTCTATCATGGAGTCAGCTGTGCTGAGGTCTGAGGTCATTATAAAAACTTCAGCTTGACTTTAGAAAAAGCCACGAGTTGCTGGCTTGTTGTGTTTGATTCTGACGCTGAGACTGAGCCCAGGACTTTGAGCAAACGAGTTGGGGGAATTAAGGTAAACTCAGCTGAATGTTTCAGATGAGCACACGAAATAGCCAATGGAGATGGGAGTCCAAGCCTGGGTGTAATGAGGAAATAGCCAATGGAGATGGGAGTCCAAGGTAATGACATGGGCCCATCATTCCAACACTCACCAAGCAAGCAGAAGAATAGTTACCAGCCCTACACAGGAGAGTTTCAGTCCTGCTAGGGCTCCTTAGCAAGACCGGTATAAAGAAGGATAAAGATGGCAGGGGTGTCTATACAGGGGATATTACTAACATTCAATAAAGCTATAGCGAGCAAAAGCAATCATCAGGAAAAGCAGATGAGGCCTGAGTCTGTCAAGTTCAAGGACCGTTTATCAACAATAGCTCCATAGATGGGAGGAGGACAAAGACCCAGGGGATGGCAGGGAAGGAGTAGGCATGGAGAAGGGCTTCCGAGGGATCCCAAAGCCCAGGGAGGAGTTTGACTTTCACAAGGCAGCCAGAGGGTGACATGTCCGAGATTATGTCAGTACTTCATGAGTCCTTACATGACCGACAGTCATTCCAATTAATTTTCCCTTCTGAGTTTCCCTGGGCATGTCTCCACACTCCTTTAGATAATTGCTATCCCAGACAGAGGAGATGAAGGATGCTCTCTTATCCAGAGCAGATAGAAAGCTAGTGTCTTGCTCATCACTTTCACGGCTGAGGATTAAAGGGCTTTGGTTATCTGGGGGGGATTAGTCAGTGTTGATTGTGATGATTTAGGAAGCCCCGGGGCTGCCATCTGATGACACACGTGGGCTGACTTCAAGCTATTTAACTTTTACTGCTCTGAGGGCAAGTGGTACAGAGGGAGGGGGCATGGGCAGGGAAGAAGGGAGCCTGGAACTGATGAGATTTCTTTCATCTGTGATCTTCCTTGCCTCCTTTGCATTCCTTTCACCCTTCCCCCTTCCCACTATATATTCAATCCCTGGATACACTCCCCAGCATCTCCCCTAGCCCAAGCTAACTTTAAACTTACTGTGGCATAAACTGCCCTTCCTGCTTCAATTTCAGTGCTGGAATCACAAGTGTGTGCTACATACCTGGTTCGTGTATGATTTCTCTAGTATGTAAAATAAAGGTTTGAGTCCTTCATTCATTCAACAAATGTCTTATGGGCATCAACTTTGTGCCAGTTACTCTTCTGCCCACCGTATAGTTATTTTGAAAACTTGGTCAAAAAGCATAGGTGAAGATGCTTGGTCCAGTGTTTAGAATCAACTGGGAGCTGATTGTATCAGCTTTTTTGCCCAAGAGGCTTTGTGACTAGAACTAGATGGAGATCTGAGCCATTACTGGGTCAGGCCTACAGTGGGTCAGGGCATTCATAGCGTTTGTGATATCAGGATGTTCCACAAAGGGAAAGAATCAAAGAATTGGTTAAATTGGGTATTCAAGAATCAAAAACAAACAAACTTCTATTTTAAGATGCATGTTGAAGCAGTGAGATTAAAGGCAAAATATTGCCCAGGGGAAAGCAAAGCAGGCCCATGTCAAGGTGGTTCTGGGAATCTTCAGAGGATGCAGTGAAGCCCATTGGGAACATGAGTGCGGTGCTGTGTCTAGAACACTGGGAGCAGGAGTGTGATGCTGTGTCTAGAACACTGGGAACACGAGTGTGCTGCTGTGTCTAGAACACTGGGAACATGAGTGTGCTGCTGTGTCTAGAACACTGGGAACACAAGTGTGCTGCTGTGTCTAGAACACTGGGAACACAAGTGTGCTGCTGTGTCTAGAACACTGGGAACACGAGTGTGCTGCTGTGTCTAGAACACTGGGAACACGAGTGTGCTGCTGTGTCTAGAACATAAAGAAAGAATTCCAGGGGTGTTCACTGTTTCAGCGGGCTCAGAGTTAAGGAGCATAACAAAATAATGTGCAACGGGAGCATTCCAAAGTAAACACTGCAGTGCTTCATCGGTCTAAACCTCTGAAAGGGAATTTAGGATTCAGAATATATGTTTTGAATTCATTAGCTAAGGACCCTGGCACTTCAGATACCAACATTTGCCAATGGTCCAAGCTAATTCTTTTTTAAAGAGAAAGGAACGACCCTGACACAAACTGGGAGTCGGTATTTCTCCCATAATCCCTGAGAAATTACTTTTGCTAGTGAAGTGAATTGATCCACTAGCCAAGGGAACAACATATTTCATTTCCCTCTCTGAAAAGTCTGATGCCATCGGTGGACCAGAAGTCTACAGGATGAGAAATGTCGACCCCGAAGAAAGAAGGGAAAGTTCAAGGTCATTTGCGTGTGCCTCCCTCACTGCTCAGAAGGGCAATTCCATTACTACTATACCGTGTGGGAACTCTGCCTACTTCATTTTCTTTCTTTCTTTCTTTCTTTCTTTCTTTCTTTCTTTCTTTCTTTCTTTTTCAAGACAGGGTTTCTCTGCAGCTTTAGAGCCTGTCCTGGAACTAGCTCTTGTAGACCAGGCTGGTCTCGAACTCACAGAGATCTGCCTGCCTCTGCCTCCCGAATGCTGGGATTAAAGGCGTGCGCCACCACCGCCCGGCTTGCCTACTTCATTTTCAATTTTCCAATCAAGGCTTAGCTTCTGAAGTACAGAATTATATTGTTGATCACTGTAAAGAACCCACAGGCTAGGAGGGTTTCTGCAAATATGTTTATAATAAGGTGGAAGAAGAAACAGAAGGATGAATGAATGATTGATTAGATAAATGGATAGCTGAATCCCAGATTTAAAAACTCACCATGAGAAAGTGGTGCTCCAAGATCAAATCAGTCAACAATCTAGCAGGGAATAGGAAGGGGGGTTGTGAGCCCCCACCCCAACTGATGGCTTCTGGGAGAAGAAGAAGCAGTTTTCTTCAAGGGTGTGGCTCCTGGTAGGTTGCGTTAGGATAGGATGTAGGACAGCCCTACATCCAGGAGTATATGAACAACAAAAATTGGAGTCCATGAGTTATTAAATCATAGAGAAGAGGATATGAAGTTGGGATAAATCTAGAAGGCATTCAGGTGAATATAGTTCATATACACTGTATGAGATTCTCAAGGAATAAATAAAAATGTTCATTTAAAAAATTGTCCTCATCTCTCTGAATGTGGCCAACAGTGGGGGCTGACTGAGAAGCAAAGGACAATGGCGCTGGACTCTGATTCTTCTGCATGGACGGGCTCTGTGGGAGCCTTCTCAGCTTGGTCGATCACCTTCCTGGACCTGGGGGGAGTTGGGAGGACCTTGGTCTTAACATAGAGTAGGGAACCCTGATGGCTCCTTGGCCTGGAGAAGGAGGGGAGGGTATGGGTGGAGGGGAGGGGAGGGAAGGGGGAAGAGGAGGGGAGGAGATGGAAATTTTTAAATATAAAAAAAAAACCATGAAAAAAAATTGTCCTCAAGTAAAGGGAGAAAAAAATTAATTGACATGGGGTCAAAATGGTCATGGGGGAGACATTTAATTCCAGAATCATTGAAAAGAAACCAAAAACAAAAAGCAGCTTTTTCCCCTAGTTTCTTCTAATCAATTATCCTTAGAAGTCAGCTGTACCTCCAGTAGAGGAAACTGCCTTATAGGGCTCAAGAATAAGAATAAAAATAAGGGGTAGGGGTGGGAGGATTGATGATGGTGTATCTGCACAAAGAATAAGAACAAGTATAATTGTGTGTTTGTGTAAGAAAAAGTTGTAATGAAACCCATTTGTTTGTATGCTAACAACAACCACCAAAAAGAAAAAGAAAAGGAAAGCATCTTTACAGAAAGAGCTCACACGTGTTCTGAGAAGGAAAGAGGCCTGGGTACCTTGATCTTGTCCTTGGAAAGCAGCCTTGGAAAGTCAAGGCCTTGGAAGTAGAGAGAGGCTCAGGGGTTAAGAGCACTCTCTGCTCTTGCAGAGGAACCGAGTTCCACTCCCAGCATCAACATCAGAGATCTGAAGCCCTCTTCTGGCCTCTGGTGGCATCTGCGCACGTGTGGCACATACTCATAAACACACACACACACACACACACACACACACATACACATACACACATACACATACACACAACACATACACACATGCACACATACACACACATACATAACACATACACACACGTACACATACACACACATGCACGCACACACAGAGACACACACACATACAAGCACACACTAAATAAAATCTTTAGAAACAAAGAAGACAGGACAGATAGATAAACTACTTCCTGAGGTAGTCAAGGCTATGCATTTCTTGGGCTACTGTGCAACCATCGTGATGAGAGAGTGGAGTGAGCATGCGCTCGTTTGCAGGCTTCAGGGAGCTTCTGGTTGGGCTAGGTCAGTAGCCATGAGTCACCAGGAGTGTTCACCCTACGGACACTAAGTTGGAGACTGATAGGACTGGACTGTGAAACAGCTTCCCATCCACATCTGCAAGAAATGGACAAAAGCCCCGAGAGGAAGCCCTGCAAATGATAAAGAGCAAGGGAGGGCACCTCCAGGAACAGGTTGATGGTCTGCAGAGCAGCTCGGAGCTGAAAGGATTTGGGGACAGAATGGTACTTCCCTTCCCAGAGCAGTGTTGACCCAGGAGCCTTCAGGAGGTGGTTGTACCCAAAAGGGTCACAGGAGATCAGCATCTTTACTAACCTGCTGGCCAGAAGAGCTTGGGAATGTAGATAGACTGTCAATCAAATTCATGGAAAACAGCTCCAGGGCTTCTTTGCACATGGGGTATCCACCCCCTGGGACATAATTATATTGGCACACCAGACTCCAAGCTTGTCATTTGTATTCTTGTCATAGTGAAGCCCTGGAGGGAGAAGCCAGCTTACTACAGTTTGCAGAAGCTTATTCCACTGTAGTTGCCTCCAACTTAAGGAAGTGGCACAGTATGCCACGTGAACTTCATGGGCTACTGAGACAGCTTGGGGTAAAGATGCCTGGCACCATGCCGGGCGGTGGTGGTGCACACTTTTAATCCTAGCACTTGGGAGACAGAGGTAGGCGGATCTCTGTGAGTTCGAGACCAGCTAGTTTCAGGAAAGAAAGAAAAAAAAGGAAGGAAGGAAGAAAGGGAGGGAGGGAGGGAGGGAGGGAGGGAGGGAGGGAGGGAGGAAGGGAGGGAAGACGAGAGGGAGGAAGAAGATGCCTGGAACCAAGTGGCACCAAGTTTAATGACCTGAGTTCGATACCTGGTACCCACATAGAAGGAAAGAACTGACTCCCATAAGTTGTCTTCTGATTTCCTTTCATTCTGTGATATGCACATGTGCGCACACACAAGCACACACACACACATACACACACACACACACACACACACAGAGAGAGAGAGAGAGAGAGAGAGTAAACAAATATTTTTTAGTGTGACTTTCAGAGTCCCATGACAGCATTCCCGCTGTGACTCAGCTTTCTTTTATCCCCAGACTCTGAGTGGGCTTCTTCACTCTTAACCTCTAAACCTCATTGTAGACAGAGCTGATGGCTCAACGTGTTCCCATCTTGCCAGAGCAGAAGACACAAGCTAGACTATAGCAAGGGCCAGCTTGCTTTCTGCTTTATTTGCAACGGAGTCTCACTATGTAGCCCTGGCTATAGCCCTGGAATTCCCTATGTAGGCCAGGCTGGCCTCGAACTCACAGAGATCTGTCTGCCTCTGCCACCCAAGTGCTCTGATTAAACTGTGTACCGCCAAGCCCAGCAGGGCCGTAACTTTCAAAAGGCCAGCTCTATTGCCGTACTTCTCAGTGAGGCTTGATTTCACTCTTTTTTAAATAATATTTTTTTTATTCTTTGAAAATGTTTGAAGTTCTCTGAGCCTTGCATAGTGGGGGGCTGATGCATATGCCCATCTTGAGCTGAGCACTCAGAATAATTTATATGTCCCACTGAACCAGCACCCCCAGATGGAGACCAAGTGTTCAGATACAGGCGCCTGTGAGGGACATTTTACATTCAAACCATAACAGTGTGTCATGGCATAAACACATGACAGAAACAACTTAAGGGGCAGGTTTATTTTGGCTCCTGACAATTCTGGTTCATGCAGGCATGGGAAGAGCTCCTTGTGGTGTAGCAGGCCGCGGCAGCAGGAGTGTGTGGTAGAGACGAATAACGTTGTAGCATACAGAAACCGAGGCCGGGCTATACCATTTGAAAGCCCACCCCTAGGGCTATGTGGATAGCTCCTTCAGCAAAATCTGTGCTTTGCAAACACAAGGACCCGAGTTTGATCGCTAGAATCCATGTATAATAATAATAACAACAACAACAACATAATAATAATAATAACAACAACAACAACAGCGAACAGCAGCAGCAGCAGCTAGCTAGGTAGGTGGAACCCATAACCCTAGTGCCTGGGAGGTAGAGACAGGTTAACTATGGGGCCAAGTCTACTTGGCAAATGTAGTCAATGGGAGACATTTCAAAAAAAGAAAGGGGGGGCTGAATACCCAGTGGGCCACTTCCAAAGTGCAGTCCCTCCTCCCAAAGGCTCCACGCCCTCCCAGTGCAACAGTCCCGGCAAGGCCGAAGGTTCCAATGACCCCTAGAAAGAATGTTGAACTGTGAAAACATAGCAGCAGCAGGACTCTGTTAAGGACATTCCTGCCAACCTTTGTGGTGCCTGTGTAAACTGTTATTACCCTGGTACTATTTGAAGGGTGTGTGCTTAACACCGAAGAACCTATTTAGTTAGGAGGCTGGCTCTGAGGAAACAAACCCTATGACTGACAGCGTTGGTAGGAACATACAAAGACATGTTAAACGTATGTATTCCAGAGTGTTGATGAGCTAGTGAATAAAGATGTCAGTGCCCGCGAACCTCACAGGTAAGTCTGAGTTGGTGATGAACTAAATGCAGCAGCTGCGCAGCAGCCGGATCCGAGCCAGTCTCCCGTGATCCTCTGGCTTTTTCTCTAAAGTTGCAAAGCGGCTTCCACAACCCCAGTTACATAATGACACCCCAAGGCAGGAAACAGAGACACCAGGGCAGTGAGAACCACCCCCATTCGGTTTGGCAGGGGAGAAAACATCTTCCCATAGGCACTGAGAACCCCACTTCCCACGTGTCATGTGATGGGGCCATAGCACGAGTCTCAGTGAAGGGCATTAAGAAAGGACACTGTGGTTGGATGTAGGCACAAGAAAGGGCTCAGGGGGAAAATCTAAATAATGGAGTTGAACTAAAAGCTATGAAGAGAGCAGCTCAAGGGTGGGGCGCAGAGGTAGAACTGTATTTAGCACACACAAAGCCGGAGGCTGGATCTCCAGGTGGGTGGGAATAAACAGAAGACGATGAACCAGTGAGAAGCAAAGGCCAAAAGATTCAAACGCATCTCAAATGGTCCCCAGCCTACAAGAAAACTGGCCAGTGTTGCTGATGCATTATTTTAACATCATTTAAAACTGCTACATAGATGCTTGCCTTTTCTTTTGGTGTAAGGGTGTTCATGTGTGTGTGGCGTATATGCACATGTGTGTACGCATGGCTGTGTGTCTTCATGTACATGCAGAGCATGCAGGGACCAGAGGAAGATGTCAGGAGTCCTATACTTATCCCCTGATTGCTGGAGACAGAGCCTCCAAATGGACCTGGAGCTAGGCCAGCTAGGCCACGCTCACACCCAGATTTTTATGTGGTTGCTAGGGATCCGTGTTTGAGCACTCAATGTTCTCACCTGTTGCACCATCCCCGCAAGTTCTACTATCTGGTTTTTTTTTTTTTTATCAAGAAAATAAAAACTTTTACAAGGTAGGCTGTCAATCAGGTGTGACTGGAGTGTAAATATGAGACTCACAGCTTTTTATGCCTGTGGTTTTAAAGATGACGGTAAGAGTTCAGGGACAGGCAGGAGACACCAGCATCATCATCTCAGGTCTCAGGAAAACACCGTTTATTTAATTTATTTGTTTGTTTATTTGTTTATTTTGAGACAAGGTCTCACTATGTAGCTCAGGCTAGCCTTGGACTTCTGACTTACTTTGTCGAACTCCTGACTGCTGAGATTATTGACGTATACCCTTTCCAAATAAGGACTAATAAGGTAGTTTATGTATTTAATGATACAGACCATATTATTATGCTGGCAGGTCATTAGGCATAATTACTAAGCAATCATGTACATAGCCAGTGTTACTTTTATATGAGAAAAATCCTATTTTTATAACTTCTGTCATCTCACTTTGAGTCTATACAATATTATCCTATTGGCCAGGGGTGAGGAGGGCTAGGCCAGAAGTCCCCAGGATAACAGAGGACACCTGAAAAATGGGTTCTGGTGACTAGGGGGGGAGGTCTTCATCTAAAGAGGAAAGAAAATGAATATTACGGAGAAGAGAAGAATGTGAGGCTGAGGCTAGAAGGTGGTGGCACAAGCCTTTGATCCCAGCATTCGGGAAGCAGAGGCAGTCAGATCTCTGTGAGTTCGAGGCCAGCCTGGTCTACAGAGTGAGTTCCAGGACAGGTTCCAAAGCTACAGAGAAACCTTACAGAGTAAAAATCTTGTTTCAAAACAAACAAGTAGATTTGTAAATAAATGAGAACAAAAGATACCGAGTGTGTTACTGTGTGTGTCGGGTTCTAAGGGATGAATTCTTCGCTTTCTGAGGTACCCACTCTTGACGAGGTGGTTTACTATTCTTCTCCTTTCAGACGAGGAAACAGGCTCACAATGGGATGAGGTGGCAAGCTTACAGTCACAGTGATCAAGGCCAACGTCTGAAATCTGGCACTTCTTGCACAAGATTTCACACATTCGTGGTCTTTATCAGAAAGAAAGTTGGCTTAGGGCAAAGGTGGCTCAGGACAGCGCCCTTATGTGGGACAGTGTGGGCTGAAATCAGCCCCTCCCACGAGCCAAGGGTGAGGAGGTATTCTCTGGAAAGACACTGTCTATTATACAGCGTTGTGCCTTCCATTTAAAGGAGCCAGTCCCGTGCTGCAGAGGCTACCATATTTAGTTCTGTGGAGTGCTGTGGTGTCTTCCTGAAGTTACACAGAAGAGCAGAGAGTGGCACTTGAATTCTGCTTTGGCCCATAGGAATGCAAGGCACTGATGGGCGAATCCCAGATAGGCAAGGCCCCAAAGGCTTCGACTCCAGAATATCTCTTGCTACTGCTGTGCCTTTGCATGTTTGCTGCTGCCATTTTCCCCTGGTATTTGGCATGATATGGATGGGTGTGGGGGATCCCCACTGCCTTTAACGTAGTGTGATTATCTCGTGGAAATAACTCATTCTACTAGGTAGTTTTTACCTGTGGATTATAATGAAGATGATGTCTTCTTAAGATGTACTCTTTAAAGTACTGCCCCTGCTCCTGATAAAGCAGGGGCTGCAGAGGATAAAAAAACAGGAGCAAGGATGAGCCACACAGGTAGGACCTATGACTTTCTGGAGGAGCTGTATAGACTATGGTTTAGGTTAATGTAATGGTCTGGTTCTGTCCTGTCCCTTTAAGAAACAAGCCATGCCCACCCCACCCACCTCCCCACCCCCATCTGCTGAGGCAAGCAGATCTTCCTTCCACTTCTAGCCTGAGTTCCTTTCTTTTCAGCTCTCTCCCAAAGAGGCAGCTTCTGCCTCACTCCCTTCTCCCCACTTCTCTCCTTGCCCCCTCCTCCCTCCCTCTCCCTCTCTCTCTCTCTCTCTCTCTCTCTCTCTCCCCTCTCTCTCTTCTCTTCTCCCTTCTCCCCTTCCCCCTTTTCCCTTTCCCCTCCATAACCCACTAAATAAATACCCACTTTCTCTGCATGGTGTGCCTATCTCTGTCTCTCACCCACTGAGTGGCCCCCTGCCTGGAACCAGCTGCCTTCGTGGCCCGCGGTGGTCTTGTGGTCTGCTGCAGCCACTCAGGGAAATGGCACCATTTTATTTTTATCATAACATTAAGGGAAACAATCGAGTCCCAGGAGTTAACTCGAGTTCTCTTTGATACTGGGAAATGTGTTCATGGTTTTCAGTGTGGATCACAGTTAAAATAGAACTTTAAACAATTGACTTCATGAAACTAGAAAACAAAGAACTGGATGGTTAGTAAAGATAACTGGACTGGAGTCTCAAGTATGAAAAGTGAAACTAGTAACCTGGTTTTCTGGAAGTTATAAAAACTCCTTGCCGGGCGGTGGTGGCGCACGCCTTTAATCCCAGCACTCGGGAGGCAGGGGCAGGCGGATCTCTGTGAGTTCGAGGCCAGCCTGGTCTACAAGAGCTAGTTCCAGGACAGGCTCCAAAAAAAAGCTGCAGAGAAACCCTGTCTCGAAAAACCAAAAAAAAAAAAAAAACAAAAAACAAAACAAAAAAAAAAAAAAAAACTCCTGCCTATGTAAGTGCTTATGACTGAAAGGCTCTTGATCGATGAGAAGTCTCATAGATAAATAAATGTTTAAATGTATGTGGATTCTTGGAGATAATTTGTTTTTCACCTGTAATATGTAAAATGTTTAATGATATAAGGAAAACGGGAAACGTTGGTTTTCTTCTGTTTTTATTATTATTATTATGTTTGCTTGGTTTGGTTTTTTGAGACAGGGTTTCTCTGTGTAGCTTTGGAGCCTGTTCTGGAACTCACTCTGTAGCCCAGGCTGGCCTTGAACTCACAGACATCAATCTGCCTCTGCCTCCCAAGCGCTGGGATTAAAGGCATGCGCCACCGCCTCCCGGCACATGTTTTTTTTTTTACTTGTATTCATTGTAATCATTCATTTAAGAAATCAAATGAAACCACATGGTAATTTTTATATTGCTTTAAGTATTCTGCTGGGGCCTATAAGCTATAAGGGCAAAAATAAAGAGTAGAAGAGAAGGGGGCTATCAGAAGAGGGAGAGAAGGGAACATCAGGCTAAAAGAACAGAACCAAAAAATAGAGTAGAACAAGCAACAGAAAGAATAATAAGAGGAAGAAGAGAAGCTTTTATCCCTCAGACAAGAAGGCCGTGTGTTTTTCTCACTGACTCTGCATCTCCTTCCCAGTCTCTGAGACCTGCGGAAGGCTGGACCCTCAGCATTACGCATGCATCTCATTGCTGCCTGAATTGGTTATTTGAGGCCTCCGTGCTTCTCATCCACATTTGGAAGCTGGCTTATTTCTGCTTGTCAGCCCCCTGATCTGAAGGAATGCAGGAAAGACTACACACAAAGTGCTTCGAGCTGTAAATCGGAACTAACTGAACATTCAGAGAACAGCACGGCTTTGGCCGTGGTGTTTAAATGGACAGGGGTGGTGGAATATTCTTCCCCTGCCTTTTTTAGACATTCCCGATCTAAATGCCAGCTCGTCTTTGAGCACAGCAGCCGTTGGTCTGCCGTAGCTGTCCACATTCCTTTCCAGACACAGAACACAGGTCCAGGCAAGGACGGCTGTCTGGTAGAATTGGGAGACACCAATATTGTCCTGGGCCTTTCAGACGTTCAGAGATAAGCATTCTTAATTCAAAGGAAGGATCTTCAAGCCAAGATTTTGAAAGCAGTTTCTTATTTTCAAAAACTGATTAAAAGAACTGGGCCCTCTCCAAGGAAACCTTTAACCTAATAGCAAGCACCAAGCCCTAGTATTCAGTTCCACCGATAATGATCTAACTGATAACACTAAGGGCAAAGCCAAGTGCAAAGTTGTTTTTTTTTTTTTTAATTTTTTTTTAAGCATGATGATTGACAAGGAGAGGTAAGAGGACATCTGCACCAAACAGAGTGGGGGAAGGAGTCTCAGCTGAAGATATGACAAATGACCTGTGACCACAGACGAGAGGTACTGTTTTCACAAAGGAGGGTGTCCAGTCAATCCACACTCTGTAATGCGATGGAATTTCCCTTCAAGTTTCCCAGCGTGGGGATGGGAACTACCAAACTATGTCTTCGCCAAACAAACAAGACCAGGAGAGAGGTCATGGCTACTCAGCTCGATCCCTGAAGTTCGTGTTCTAGGGCGCAGGATCAGAACCAGGGCGGTCATCCATGCCTAAGCTTGAGAAAGGAAGTAAGGCCTGTGGGCTAACGTGGAAGCAGTCAGCGGGGGCTGAGGAAGATATTCAGGTCGATCAAAGGGTGGACGGAAGTCGTTTACAAACAGGGTTGAGGGCTGGAGAGACGGCTCAGAGGTTAAGAGCACTGGCTGCTCTTCCAGAGGTCCTGAGTTCAATTCCCAGCAACAACATGGTGGCTCACAACCATCTGTAATGAGATCTGGTGCCCTCTTCTGGCGTGCAAGCATACAGGGAAGGAATGCTGTATACATAATAAATAAATAAATCTTTAAAAAAAAAAAAAGCAGGGTTGAGAGGAAGGAAGAAACTGGACGAAATGACGAGAAAGATGGATCGGGCAGGCGATCAAGGCCAGATGGTGTAAACTGCCTCAAATCTCAGACAAGGTCAGCAGCAGGTGCTATGGTTAAAGCAGCGTCTAATGGGGGGCCAAAGCACATTTCAGCAAAATCTGAATGCAAGATGACTTACAGGCAGGAACCACCGTACCCACCTCTAACAGTGGAGCTCTCTCACCTCCTCTGCCCCGAGTCTCACTGAGCCGCTCTGTCTGGCCTTGAACTCGCTGAGGTCTACCTGCCTTTGCCTCAGGAGTGCAGGGATTAAAGGTGTGCACTACCATGCCCTGCCTTCTCTCTTAAAAAAACATTCTTGAACGGTTTCATACATGTATATAATACGTTCTGTTCATATAATCTCACCTTCTGATATCCCCCTCCTACCTCAGCCCCGCCCCCAAACAAGTCCCGCTACCCACTATCATATCCTTTTGGTTTTGGTTTATGACCCTAACCTTGCAATTCTTCTAAGGAAAAGGGCATTTTTGGTAAAACGGTGCTGTGATATTTTGTTACTTTGCTACATCCATTCGTTACTATGATCACTGAAATTCTGCTCTTGACAAGTTCTTTCTTGCTTCATTTTATAGTTAGAGATTTTACAGTTTATTAGCTTTACTTTTATGGATATGGATATCTAGTCTGCATGTGTGTATGTATACCATGTTCATGCCTGATACCCACAAAGTCAGAAAAGGGTGCTGGATTCCCCGGACCTAGAGTTATAAATGGTTGTGAGCGGCTGTGTGGGTTCTAGGAATCGAACTCAGGTCCTCTGAAAGACTGCGTTCAACTTTCCAAGCCTCTTGACAAGGAGTTGGTAGTCATCTCCAGCCATTTCATGTGGATACCTTCACACATTTGCTGAGAACAATAACCACGGGCTGGTGCTCCAAGTTATCTGGGCCAGCATTTATTTATAGGAATGAAAGATGGCCTTCCCCATTCATATTCCCAAGACTGACCCACCCAGTCCTGGACTCAATAGAAGGAAGGGTGGAGTAAGTACACAGAGCTTTGACAATGCTCAAGTTCTGTGCACCCCAAATATCAAGCATGGCAGTTGAGCAACTCTTTAGAAAACACCAGGCCTGAGCTGGCAGAAGGGATGGGTTGGAGAACTTGTGTCCTGTGTGGGAGGCTGTGTGCACTAAGCCTATAACCTCCGAAAAGCAACCTTGCAGAAACACGGGCTTATGTACGCATGCCCTCTTTAAACTGATCAGATCACTGGAAATCTAGTTTTGACAAAAGCAGCCCTTGCAGCTCCCACACTGGTACTCGGGAGCCTACAAGAAGCTGTTTCTTCTCCTTGGGAGGGCTATTCTTCTCAGCCCAGGCTTTGTTTTACCTTTGGATTCCTCTCCTGCGCTCCCCACGCACCCACTTCCTGTGTTCAGCCGCTCCCAGTTGTCCCAGCCCACGGCCCTCGCCCTCCTTTGTTCTTTGGCCTCCTCCGCCCACACTCTGGTAATTGTGCTGGCAATACCTGCTCATCCCTGCAGTTCCTCACTCCCAGCTACCCAGCCGTACCGTCTTCTTCAGCCTGCACGGTGTATGCCCACAATAAGACTGAGGTATTATGTAGAGCAGTAGAGGGCTGCCTGTCTCGAGCTAATGTCTGCATCATTTTTTAAGCTCACGTGTACAGGTTTCCATGGTTGAAACCTTTCGATTGAGGTTAACTCCTTAAGATGTCGCTTTTTTTTTTTTTTTTTTTTTTTTTTTTTTTTTTTTTTTTTTTTTGAGTAGCATAGATTTCACTATGAAACACCAGGAATAACGCCAGGCAGGCACAGCCATAAAGGAAGAGTAATTAACCAAAGAGAACCAGAGGACCTGTGAGCAAATCACCGGCTTTGCTTAAAGTTCTTCCTCATTTAACAACCAAACATGTGAAGGTGGACATCTCTGGAAGGCTCAGACAAGCCAGGAAGGCCATTTGTCCTCCAAGGTAGCCATCGGACATCCCAGCAAGGAGCAATTGCATATTTAAGGTGCCGGCCCCAGGCTCTGTCCAGACAAGGCTGTTCCACCTTTTGAGGACAAGGGCAAGTTCAGCCAATCATTCGAGGTGTCAAGCAGGGGCCCAGACTTGATTAAACTCTCTCTCTTCGGAAGCTGTCTCTGGCCGAGGAGGACAAACGGTCAAGGGAAAAGGCTTTTAGCAGAGTTCTCACAAAGCAGAAACTAAAAGGAATATTCTGAACTGGAAACAGTGACCTTTCTGGCAGTATTCCCAAAAGGAAAAGCCAAAGGCACGGCAGCCTCAGGAAGGCACGGCGGTCAGCACCCACAGGAACACCGGCTTCCAGGGAACATTCCATCCAGGCCTCTGCAGCGCCCAGCCTGAGCGTCTGTTTTGATCATGTTCCGTGCAGCCGATCAGCTTGAGAAATGCGTAGCGATCCTGACAGGCAGACTAGCCATCCTGGCTATGGACACATTCTGAATGTTGAAGCACAAACCAGAGTGGAACCATATCGGGAGCATCAAAAAGAAAAAAAAAAATCCTCACACTGGGACTGGTGAGATGGCTCAGAGGGGAAAGGTGCTTATTGCCAAATCTGACCACCTGAATTTGAACCCCTGGGCCTGCACTGTAGAAGGGCAGACCTTCGCATGCCTGCTTGCATGCACACACATTCTTACTTGCACTCACGCATGCACACATGAATACACACACTGAATAAATAAATCGACTACAAAAATTAAACAAAAAAAATTCTCTAAGCCTTTTGAAAACTAAAAATGGGTCCGCAGCAAACCCAGCCATAAGCAGAGCATCCTCAACAACAGGCACAGAAAACGGTTACGGCTCTGGATACTGTGTCAGGATAAGGATCTCCCCCCATTGTGAAGCGATGTGGTAAATTTCAGAATTTGAATCTGCGTAACGTATTACACAAGAACTCCGAACAAAAGAGGCCTTCATTCAGGAGCGGGTCTCCTAAGGCTGTACCTCTCTGCGTCAGCTTCTCTACGCGTAGATGTTTGTGTCCAAAGGTAGATGTGTGTGACTCCAAGCGCAGGTAAGCGACTTGCCTGCAAAGGGAACTTAGGGGATTCATTGCAGACATCAAATTTTATCACCAGAGGGTATTCGCCTCTCTCCTGAGCGGCTGGCAAGTTTGTGTAACCGGGACTAGTCCCAAATCACCTCCAGTAAGAAAAAAAAAGGTCAGGTCAGATCTCAGAAAAACAGGTTCTCATTATTTTCCCCCATTCCCCTCTTGCCCTTCTGTTTTAGTGTTGTTTTCTTTCAACTGAAGCACGCTGGCAGCGAGCCAACCCACACAAACTGTGGGAAACAGAGCCCATCCCCCACCCCTGCCGGGCTGTTGAAAGCAAGAGGATGATCTTCGAAGAAGTTGGACCAGGTACCCAGCGATGAGGTCACTGAAGAAGCTGGTCCAGATAGCCTGCTATTTCGGACCATCTCTAGAGGGAGGGGGTTTCAGGCAACTGAGAATCCAACAGCCAGAGAAAAAGAACAGAAGGGACTCCAGGCCAGCGAAGCTGCCTGCTTGAATCTTGGTGGAAAGGGATTTACAGTCAAAAAATGCTGATGCCCCGTGAGAAACCAGGAAAGTCGAGCGCAGTCACCAGCGAGGCTCTGACAGCTTCCAGAGTCAGCCAGGGAATCCGTCCCAGCCCATTAGTATACCAAGTTTAGAAAAGCCGGGCCCTGGAAAGGGGCCCCGGGAGATGCCCCAGGGAGTTGGCTTGAATTGGCCAAAGGCTTCCTCTGGAAAAAGGGAGACTTTGTTCGGAGTGAAGGCGGTGAAGTTGAGAAATATGGGATATTAGGTCACTTGCCCAACTGAAGCAAGCTTAACAAAGGCGGACTTGAAGTCAATGAGCGGTTTCATTTCTTTCTCTCTTTAAAAAGTGTTTGTTTATGGTTATTTATTTATTGGCAGGACTACAGAGTAAACCTGAGGTCCCTGTGTCTACCAGACAAACCCACTATCCGCGAGCTACATCTTTTTAAATTTTCATATTATTTTGAGATTGTCTTGCACAGGTCTCTGCGGTTCCTGCCTCGGTCTCCCAAGAATAACAGAATAACAGGCCTGCATCACAGCTCTGACATTTGAACTCTGTGTGTGCGCGCATGCATGCGTGCATGCATGTGTGTTTGTGTGTGTGTAAATGCACACACACTCACGTGCATGAGTGCAGGTATGTGAGAGTGTTACAGTGCACATATTGGAGGTCAGAAGACAACTTCTTGGATCCGTCTTAACCTTTCATGATATTTGAGACAGGACCTCTCCATCTCCCATTTCCCTGTAGGGCTTTCTCATGCTCATACTACCTGTCTGGCTTTTAACCTGGGCTCTAGGGATTTGAACTCAGGTCCTCACACTTGCATAGCAAGCCTTTCTACCCACTGGGCCACCTCCCCAGCCCCTCATTTTGTTATTGTTTCACATTTTAATGTTAACTATTTATTGTTAATTTTATTAGATGTGTATGGGTATTTTGCTGGCATATATGTCTGTGTGCTAGGTGTGTTTGGATTTTCTGGAACTGGGGTTGTGAAGCATTCTGGGAAATGAACTTGGCTCTTGTGGAGAAACAACTGTGAAGAACACAAGCTAGTTTCATCCCAGCCCTCAGGAGGCTAAGACTGAAGAACCTTAGGTTGGGTGCTAGCCTGAGCTATTTAGTGAAATCCTGTCTCAAAAACAAAACAACAGCCCAAATTTTAAAAAAATAATAATTTCAGAAAGCTGTAAAGTCATTGCCTTAAGCTTGCTTTTCTGGGTTCACGCTACAACTTTTCCGGGTAATGTTAAAATTCATCAACTATGCCCCACTTAGCCCCCCTCTTTGTTTTCTACAGAAAGCTTCTGGGTCAATGTGTGCTCTTCAAGTCAAGATTGCCACAGAATGTTGAATTATTCTTGTTAACATCTGTTGCGATTTCTAGAGAAAGCCACTTAATCAGCCCATGAAATCCAACAGCATGTTACAGAAATCGCACCAAACAGCAGCAGCCAATCTCTGGGTCACAGAGTCCCAGGTTTCATTGGGCATTTTCATGCGTAGATGTCATTTTGCTGTGCTCTTCCTCACCCCGATGCCCTCTTCCACCCCCACCCCCAACCCCCGCCAACCTGGAGAGTTTTTATTCTTAAGCGACTTTTAATTAACAGGTCTTTTTCTTATTAACATCTTCAAAGCGCCCTGAGGTCCTCCCCAGATGAAAGGCCCTGAGCAGGGACAAATTATTATTATGCTTACAAAATATGCACACTGAATGCAGGAAAAGTGAGAAGGGTTTCATTGCCCAGCCTGCAATGCTTGCAATACTTTGATCTGCCAATGCAGCCACCAATTACTCCATACCCTCACTCTCTAAATGCAGGCATCAAAGTGTTCTCGGAGATACACCTTGTAAATCTAGCTGTTTATTCTCAAGTGACTCCCCTAAATTAACTCGTTTCCTTTCCCTTTGTTGGAACTGCTGATTCAGCTCCTCCAGGCCCCTGTTGGGGAGAAGGTGTCTACCGCTGTGCAGTTGAAAGTAAACCTCTTATTTCTCTACAGGGGTGACTGTGACCTTAAAAATAAACTGTCTGTGATAACTTCAGAAGTGTGTATGAGTGAAAAAGTATGCGAGTTCGAGGCCAGCCTGGTCTACAGAGCTAGTCCTAGGTCAGCAAGGATTACACGTAGAAACCCTGTCTCAAAACAACAACAACAACAATATTACATACTACAAAAATGTACAGGGTGTTATCACATTTATAGTATACACATAATTTCTAATGACTAAATAGAACCAAAACTAAATAGTAAATATGTGAGGTAAACAAAATTAAGAAAGAATACGAGTATGATAAGGAGATAAACATGGATAACATGTTAAGTTCCAAGTCCTCCGGGCCGCTACCTTATCTTCTAAATAAGGGGCTGAACCCACAGATCTCAAAGGTGCCTTTCAGCTCTCTCATAACTTTAAGTTCTTGATCTTGCCTCAGAGACACTGGATGTCTTCAGGAGCAAGTTGGTTTGTGGTCCTGAAGCCGCTCCAAGAGCTCCGCTGAATAGCAAAGGATGAGCCAGGGATCATGTCGCTGACATCAGCAAAGAGTGAACTCTTACTCGTGATAAATATTGAAGCCAAAATCTCACACAACTATTACATGACCGTTGCAAATAGGTTTTGGGGAATTGACATTTTATTGTATGTGTCTCGGGTGTACAATGGGGTGTTTTGATACAGAGTTAGAGAAAATAGTCCTGAGACCAAGTCAATGAACATCTGAGTTACCCACACAGGGATAAGCAGAGTCCCCGGAGTCTACTTTTAGCCAAACTCCTCATTACAGCATGATATCAATGCCCCTGTAGCGTCATTGAATCCATTAGACCCAGAACTGCTCATCCTCTTAACCCTTTGCTTTGTGTCTTCCCCTACCAGCCCCCCACTTGGCATGTTTTCTTAACCCTAGAGGAACAGACGGGTTGCATTGGAAGTCAGGGCAACTTCTCTGGGCAAGGTTCGGTTTGGACACGTCTGGGACGCCGGCAGAGCAGCTCTTTGAAACGCCAGGGCCTGGTGGGTGTTTCCAGCCGGGAAGAACATTTGATCTTTCTGTGGAAAATAAGTACCTGCACTACAAAGGAAGGCTGCTGGTGTCCAGGAGAGAGCTCCTCCCCAGAGGGTGTGTGGCCTCCACTGTGAAGGCAGAACAACCCTCTGTAGTGCTGTAAGTCCCAAGATTTCTGGGAGACGCAGGCATTTTTACTCTGGGTTGTACCGAGGACTCCATTTAATCTTTTCCTTCTAAGAGTGGACTCATCTTTACTTGGGGCTCGTTCTTTTCTGTGGCTGTGTTTCTCCACACAGAGACAGTTCATGGCTCAGGACACAGTGGGTGTTCCGTAAATATTAGCTTGCTTAGAAGAGAAGATTAAGTTTTTCAACGAACTTTTTAGGTTTGCATGCAAAGTAATGGGTTTCATCGTGGTGTCTTCGTCTGCATGTCTTATGCCCTAACCAGCAGTTTGTTTTATTTTTATTTATTTTATTTTATTTTGATTTTTCGAGACAGTGTTTCTCTGTAGCTTTGGAGCCTGTCCTGGGACTAGCTCTTGTAGACCAGGCTGGCCCCGAACTCACAGAGATCCACTTGCCTCTGCCTTTTGAGTGCTGGGATTTAAGGCGTGTACCACCACTGCCTGGCAGTTTGTTTTATTTTAAGGGTAAGGATTAAGAAGAAGAGCTTTTCTTTGAAAAATTCCAGTTTCTTCAGGTCTTAAAATCTTCAAATAAACCACCACTGTCAAAGAGCTTTCCAACCCATGGATCAAAGATTCAGAGATAAAATATGAAATATTTGATATAATTGTATGAAATATGAATACATTAGGAAAATGTGAAAGAATTTATTTACAGTCTTGAAGGAGGGAAGACCTCTTTTCTACCACCAAAGCAGTACTTCTCCATAAGTAATAAAATATTTCATATATAATATTTATATATGAATAAAACATATTTATATATATGAGTAAAATATACATTATTCCCCAAAGTGAGGCAGGTGTTAGGCGCTTTAGGCGTAAATGTTTATGTTTATAACAGAAAAATCCGCTACCTCTTTTAAAGACCTTTAATGGGTCCTCCAAGTTACTTTTTCTTTTTGTTTTAGCTAAAACCCTTTGGAAAAACTTAAGAGGAAATCAACCAAGGTCACTGAGTCACGGTGACACATTCTTTCAGGCTGCCGAGGGTAAACTTTGCTTCCTATAATGCTAAATCCTCTGTCGCAATGCCTTCGGGCTTGCCATCTGTCCATTTTGAAGTATGCCACTTGCCTTGAAGTGAGCATGCCCAGAAATCCCCACCGCATACGTGTGCTCGCACCCCCCCCACACCCACACCCCTTGTCCTTCCCTATGTGAGTGTGTATAAGCTCCCCAGCTAATCCCCCAAGCTTTCACTGCTAGGGGGAGCATGGGTTCACTGTCACTCCCAGTGTCTTCTCCCCAGGGACAGGGAACACAGCTGTCTTCTCTCATTTCCTGAGAGCCCATCACGTTCAATTGCCAAAGAGATAAAAGGAGCCTGGCAAGGCTTATCAAGATAACAAGGCTAATCTACCAATATATAAAATGTACCTCGCAATCAATAAGAAAGGGGCACTTCATGCTCTAAAAAGAGCAAAGAAAACAAACCGAGAGTTCAGAGAAAATGAGATAAAGCTCTTAAGCCCGGGATGCCCTTGGGAACTCGAGAGAGGCGATGACCACCTTTGCCAGGCTGCTCTGCGCTACCCGTCAGGTTGGCACAAGTCTACAACATGATAGCATGTTCTGCAGGCCAGACCTCAGAAGGGAAGCCAGCATTATGGGTGGGTACCCTCTGTTGGGACTAGCTTAGAAACATCTATCAACACATACATAGTGGAAGAGATTTAGCTTAAGACGCTGAAGCCTAAGATTTGGGGGCCCTCCTCTGTGAAAACCCTTCTCAAGACTCTGGCAGACACTTCCATAGTTTTCCAACATATATTTTTAAATATCGTAAAATAAATAATTTCAATCACATCTGGTTGACACCACTACTCCCTTTCCACTTGGCTGTCCCTCTACCAGTCTCTCCCCTGAAAAGTGTGCCATCATAGGGACACTGGGCACTTTAAATTTGAAGAGAAATTAAGTTTGGGTTTCCGAGGATATATTTATGTGGTGCGCAGTTACCGCACGTACAGCCAGGTTATTGCTTATGGTACCTGTGGGGGTAGGAATGATACCTAGAAACGCAATGCCAACCACCTGCTGTTCTAAGCAGAAGGTGCAGAGCCAGAGGTCACATTGAAAGACGAACGTGCTTTATAGTGCTTCAACAGACTGTACATAGCAGGGAAGAAAGACTGCTTCAAGTACAGGGGTAAAAGGCAGTCTTTGCAAGGCCATTTAAACACGAGGCATGCAAAATTGCAAGCAGCATGTTTCAAGTTCACAAGTATCACATCCTAATAGGTGCCTCAGCCTCGCAAGAGGGGCGCGCTAGTTATACATGTACCTTACATTTATAATTTTAATGAGAATTGTGTAAAATGGAATTCGCCAGAAGTCGGAAGTTCCAGGACACAACTTGAAAGCAGCCAACGTTGTTCTGACTTTAGAGGAGGGCAGAAGGCGCCTCTGACTTGAGTTTTGAAGGGATTCAGTCTGTCGTGGCAGGAAGGCACAGCGACAGGAGCGTGGGTCCCATTGGTCACACTGTGTCGTCAGTCAGACGATGCCCATACTCATCAGACTCCTTGTCCTTGCATTCAGTCTGGGCCTCCAAGCCATGGGATGGTACCACCCATGTTCAGGGTGGGTCCTTTCCCCCACAGTTAAACCTCTCTGGAAACATCATCATAGACACAACATGCAACATGTGTCTCCTAGGTGATTCCAAACCAAGTCCCACCAATAGTGACGATTCACCATTGCAAGTCCACCCCCCAACCCCCTGGTGAACTTAACACGCCAACAAATCCCACTAAGACATGCTGTTCCAGCCCTGGCCTAAGAAAGCTCATGGCCATCTCAGTGAAAACTGTATTTAGCTCACAGTCCAGTATCCCCCTAACTGTTCATAGTCTCAATACTGTTCAAAGGCCACTCTGATTTCCTACCCATGAGCCCCTGATGCTAACCTAATTAACAGGATCCCACCATACATTTTTCCAGTTAGATAACAGCGGCAAGTTTTCAATTGCACTTGGCATTTTTACATTCACATTCTCCCTCCTCCTCCTCTGAATCCCGATCATAGAGGATCCTCTTTTATTCGGTGGTCACTTTTGACTAGAGACATCCCCTCTGTGACAGATCTCTGAATGTCCGTTTCAGCTTCAGGATTCAGGACCAGGTATTCAGGGACATTCGGTGTTGCTATGATCATTGGAAGTCTTCAAATGGCAGCCTCGAGACAATTAGAGTTGGTATTATCCACTGATGAAAGGGAACTGGCGTTGCTACTGATGGGAAGAAGGGAACCCTTGTGCATCGCTGATGGGGATGCCGATCGTGTTCTTCATCACCATGGTTATGGAAAACAGCTAGAAGCAGGGGCCTGGAGAGATGTTTCCATGGTTGAGAACATGTACTGCTACGGCAGAGGATCAGCATTCCGTTCTCATCCCCCATGTCAGGTGGCTCACATCAGTGAATGACTTCAACTCCAGGGCAACCCAGCACCTCTTGGCCTCTGAAGGCCATATGTCCACAGGTACATATCCCCACACAGACACGTATACCTAATAATAAAAAAGAGCTGATATATGATCAAGCAATCCTACTAGTGGGTATATATCCAAAGGGAAAACATCATCATGTAGAAAAGATACCAGAATTCCTATTTTATTGCTGTTCTACTTGATAAGCAAGACATGAAATCAACCTAGATGGTTATCAACAGCTAGAGATACAGAAAATGTGATATGCAGATACATGTACACACGGGTACATTCACACACACAAAGGAATACTATCCAATATAAAAGGATGAAGTCCTGCCGTCTGTGACAGTGTGAAAGAACCTGGAGAATATTTTATTCGTTGAAACAACCCAGGTATGGAGACACAAATGCTGCACGATCTCGCTCATGAATGCAATCTTAAAAACTTGAACTAGTGAGAGAGGCTGCCTGGCAGCTTGCACTCAAAATCCAGCATTTGGAAAACTGAGTCAGGAGGAGTGACGCAGGGATGCACCCTCCCTGTCCCGGTTGCAGTGTGGGCTCCCGTCTTTACAGACTGAAGGACAGGGGAAGTAAGCTGGCAAGGCAGGGAAAAGCCTCATGAAGTGGCACCTGCCGCAACCTGCAGGCCTGAGTCTGATCCCTAGGATCCAGTGATGGAAGAACTCTGAGCAAGTTCTCTTCCCCTAGCCCCAAATAAATGGTGTGTGTGTTTAATAACAAGTAAAACAATAAAATAATTTTAAATAGAGACAAAAGCATGGCTGTCAGGGAAAATGATGGCCGTCAGGGGCTGGTGGCAGGGGCTGAAGAGATGTTGATTAAAGAGCATAGAACGTTCCTTAGGTGGGGGACTGAGTTCATGAGATTTAGCTACAGTCTAGTGACTCTAGTTAATAACGTGTTGGGGGTTTGAACGTGGTGGAAGACTAGATTGTCTTCTCACTACAAAAAAGGCAGGTGAATTAATGTCAGCCACTCCACAACGTATGCAGATTTCAAAACACACTGCATGCAATAAATATAGAAAAATTTCTCACTTACAGGAGGACTAGGAAGGCTGGAGAGAGAGTTCAGCAGCTGAGAGTATCCTGACCCCCACAGGCACTGGGGCACATGCCATGTATGACATAGACACACACACCTATACATACACTAAAGTAAGGAGTAGAACCTTAAAAAAAAAAAAAAAAGACGAGGTACTGCTTTCCTCTTCCCTTTGGCTCTTTACTTTGCATTCTTTACACTGTTGAGAACTCAGGCATTTTAAATTTTTGTTTTGATTTTACTTGACACAACAATCGTACATGTTTTATGGTGTGCAGGGTGACAAGGTGACAAGCCACAATAGCTCTGTATGACATAATGGCCAAATGAATGAGAGCACTAAGCATATCCATCACTTCAAGCTGTCGTTTCTTTGTGGCATGAGCGAAACATGGTTATTTTTAAAGGTACAGTATATTAATTATTGTCACCCTACTGTGCTCACCAGGACTTCTCTCACCTAAATGCTGACTTAGCTTTCCTCATCTTTCTTTCCTTACCCTCTTCTCTCCCCAGTCTCTGGTGAATACCATTCCACAGTCAACTCCTTTGTGATAAACTTTCAATTTTAATTATTTAATGATTTGATTATTTTGCATGGTTGGAGATCAATCCCATGTCAAACAATCATTCTACCACTGAGCTTCACGCCAATCCCAAGATAAGTGTTTTTAGATTCCGTGTATGTCTGGGTTTTTGTGGTTTTGGTTTTTTTTTTTTTTTTTGGTGCCTGGCTTACTTTCACTGAACAAATTTGATGCATCCATCCAAATGGCAGGATTTCATCGTTCCTTGTGGGTGAATTTCACTGATCTCTCACTTCATATAAGGATGCAAAAAAGGTTGAGAATTGGCTGGGCAATTCATAACTCAGCAACAAAGCAACTTGCCTAGAAGAAAGGGGGCTCTAAAATAAATTCCCAGTATTAAAAAAAAGCAAAGAAGACATGGTGGCTCACACCTTTAATCCCAGCACTTGAGAACCAGAGGCAAGAGGATTCCTGTGAGTTTAAGACCAACCTGGTCTACGGAGTGAGTTTCAGGACAGCCAGGGCTATGTAAAGAGACCTCATTAAAAAAGAAAGAAAGGAGCCGGGCGGTGGTGGCGCACGCCTTTAATCCCAGCACTCGGGAGGCAGAGGCAGGCGGATCTCTGTGAGTTCGAGGCCAGCCTGGTCTACAAGAGCTAGTTCCAGGACAGGCTCTAAAAGAGCTGCAGAGAAACCCTGTCTCGAAAAACCAAAAAAAAAAAAGAAAGAAAGAAAGAAAGAAAGGAAGGGAGTGAAGGAGGGAAGAAGGAAGGAAGGAAGGAAAAAAGAAGGAAAGAAAGAAAGAAAGAAAGAAAGAAAGAAAGAAAGAAAGAAAGAAAAAATTAAAAATTATCAGAGTGATGTCGAACATTAGTGAAACCTCATCCCAGGAGGGAGAAGCAATTAGATCTGGTATAAACTACTACACTCAAATACTTTTTAAAAAATTATTTATTTACTTTACATCCTGTCCCTCCTCTCCTCCCATTCCCTCCCTCTACTTCCCCTTTGTCCCCCACACCAATCCATTCCTCCTCTGTGTCTGTTCATAAAGGGGCCTGGTCGCTCATGGGTGGCATGGCATATCAAGTTGCAGTAGGACTAAGCTTTTCCCTTTGTGTCAAGCCTTGTTAAGGCTAGCAGTATGAGGAATCGGCTCCTCAAAGCCAGCCAAAGCATTAGGGACATCACCAGCTCCTGCTGTGGGTCCCACAGTAAACCAAGACACACAACTGTCACCCATATGTAGAGGGCCAAGGTTGGTCCCATGCAAGCTAACTGACTATCCGTCCAGATTCTGCGAGCTCCTATGAGCTCAGGTTAGTTGTTTCTGTGGGATTTCTTGTAATGTCCTTGAACTGCCTGGATTGTACAATCCTTCCTCCTTCTCTTCAGTAGGATTCTCTGAGCTCAGCCCAGTGCTTGGCTGCAGATCTCTGTATCTATTTCCATCGGTTACTGGATGACGCCTCTCCGGACAACAACCATGGTCACCCATCTATGAGTATAGCGGAATATCGTTAGGCATCATTACATTGACTTTTTTCCCCAGTGTGTTTGCTAGCACCTGGGTCCTGGCACGCAGCTTTGGGGATGGGCTCACTCACGTGGTATGGGTCTAAGGCTAGACCAGTCATTAGCTGGCCACTCCCACAGTCTCCATAGACAGATTGTAGGTCAAAGGTTGTATGGATGGGCCAGTGTCCCAGTCTGCCCATTCACAGGAGATGGCCAATTCAGGCTACACATCCACCATTGCTAAAAATCTGAGCTGGGGTCATCCTTATAAATTCCTGGGAGTTTCTCTTGCACCAGGTTTCTACCTGATCCTGGAATGCCTCCCCTCTTCCTGTCATTTCTTTCAGTACTCTCCCTCTCCACCCACCCTCAACCCAGTCCCTCATATTCCCATCTCCACTCACCCCCAGTTCACCCACGAGATCTCTTCTATTTCTCACTGTGTGAGAAGTGGTCAGGCTAGGCCTTCCCTAGACTTTACCCAGCAGATTGCTCATCCCCATGACCCCAGCACCTTGAACAGCATCTGCAACCTGGAAGGACCTTGGTACACATTTGTTGACTGTTACCGACGAAAGAAGACATAAACCTTAGAGAAACCAGACACCAATTAGACCTCTAAATTTCCAAAGATTTTAAAAAGAAGGAAGGCCAATGTCTACCTGTCATTAGCGGGGGTAGTGGGTGGAATGGCATGGGGGAGTGGGGCGGTGAGGAAGTGGGAAAGTGGGGGGCTTGGAGGTGCCGGGAATGGGAGTACAGAAACCTTTCTCTATGCCTTTTCCTTTAAATCAAGGTAACACCTATAGAGCATAAAATGACCCATTCTGGGGCTGGAGAGATGACTCAGTGGTTAAGAATGCTGGCTGTTCTTCCAGAGGACCCAGGCTTGCTTCCTAGCACACATAGTGGTTCACAACTCTCCAAAACTGCAATAGTATTTAGTACATCATAGGGATGGCCAATCATCTCTGGTCCCAAGACATTTTCACCACTCTGCAAAGAAAACCCAGAACTCATCAGAACCCTTCCGGTTCTGGCATCCCAAGCCCCAGCACTAACCAACCTGATTCCTGGGTCTGTGGATTTACCTGCAATGGGGCAGTCTGCGTCTTTTGTGCCTCCATCGCTAAACATAATCTGTTCCCAGAGCATCTCCATAGCAGCACGTTGTTCCTGTCTGTTGCTGAATAAAGCCCTGTTCTCTCTCTTCTGTGATTCGTACGTCTATTCATCCTCTGCGGGGTATTTTGGTTACTTCTGTCTTTGGCTACTGTAAATGGTACTGCTATAATATCTTACCCTTCTAATGCTTGTGAGTAGCTCTGGAGGGACCAGTCCCTGTGGCATCATTTGAGTATCTGGCACTTTAGCTGGGATGCAGCATTTAGTGCCTCTGGTGTTAGTGGTTAAATATTTTAAATCATTATTAGCAGATTATCATATTTCAACATGAGAGGTCCGGGTTAAATTCTCCTAATTCCGCAGAGAATTGAGACAGAAGTGGGCATAGAGCCAAACAGTCTGCACAAGTGACTAATGAAATATAATTGATTTCAAACAGGTATGAGTCAATGAGATCAATCCTGTAGGGAAAATGCGCTAAAGCCATGCAGTGGAGTTGGTGATGGGAACAGGAAAGAAAGCAGAGCAGTTTCAATGCCCAGTCTGGAAAGTGCCTCTGAGATGCTACACTGGGGAGCCTCCTCCAAGGCAGCCTGTGCAGTTTAGCCAGCTCACCCTTCAGGTTCCTCCCTGGCCTGTTTCTTGGATTCCTGCTCTGTGTATTTCTCACAGCTGTCCTTCCCGAGTGATTCCTGGTATCCAAAGAAGTTTAAGAGAAACAAACACCTCCAAGGAGCGAGGGAGAGTGTGGATACCCAGAGCTTCTTAATTCTTCACAGCCTTTGACTCGGGAGTTCCCTCAGGAATCCCTGGCAATGGCAAAACCCTAAATTCAGGAAATCTGTATGCATAAGAAGTCCACCACGGTCTTAGCTTAATATAAGAAATTAGAAAAATGTATTCAAATGGTAGAGGTGAGTAAGAAAAGAGAAAACAATGGAAGGACCTAAATTAGATTGGAGAAAAAAATGGAAGGACCTAAATTAGATTCGAGATTTGTAAATATTTGTGATGCTGGGGTGTAGCTTAGGGGGAGAGGATCTGCTTAGCATGCTCAGGTCACTGGCTTCAGTCTATCATTTCACACACACAAAAGAAGAATTATATAGATAAAAAGCTTTGTCTTAACATTGAAACACTATTCTGGAATAATCTTTATTTAAAAATAGGAAATAAACATCTATTCATGTGGAAAATATCCCCAGGAGAAATATGATAAAATTATCTTATAAACAGAAATTATCTTTTGATTTTTTTTCCCGCTACGCTTAAAACATTTTGAAGTGTATATGTGTTGTTTTTATAAAAGGGAAATGCTTCAAGACATAGGAAAACACCATGGTGCAGCTTCTAGATGGAAGGTACCCCTTCTACACTGAGATCCATGCCTGTCTTTGGGTGTCTGTTGCTGCGTCGAGCCACCGCAATCAAAAGCTGGGGAGGAAAGGGTGTGTATGGCTCACACTTCTACATCACTGTTCTGCATGGAAGGAAGTCAGGACTGGAACTCAAGCAGGGCAGGAACCTGGAGGCAGGCGCTGATGCAGAGCCCACGGAGGGGTGCTCCTTACTAGCTTGCTCACCATGGCCTGCTCAGCCCGCTTTCTTACAGAACCCAGGACCACCAGCCGAGGGATGACACCACCCACCATGGTCTCGGAGTCCCCCAACAATCACTAAGAAAATTCCCTATAGCTAGATCTTCCAGGGCATCTTCTCAACTGAGGCTCCCCTCTCTCCAAGACACTAGCTTGTATGGAGTCGACATAAACTAACCAGCACAACTTCTAGGAAAGGAGCGAGGGCAGCTTCAGTCCAAATAGCACACAAATGAGGAAAGACTCACCAAACCCTTGAAGAACCAGAACGAAGTCTGGGCTTTTAAAATGTATTTTATTTTTGTCCTGCAAGCTGATTTCTAAGGCTTCCAGCATGTCAGGCGATTATATTACTTCTTAACTGTATCTTTTATTATCTTCTGACTTTTTAATTAATCAGTGATTTAGTTAGTTTTGTCCTTTGAGCTAGGGTTTCATTGCACATCCCAGACTCATCTTGAGTTTGAGACTGACCTCAAACTCCTGGTAATCCTCCTGCCTCTGAGTACCTGGGATTACAGATTGACATTACCAGACTCTGTTGGGATTCTAAACTTTTGGAGGGACAAGGACAAAGAAGAATTTAGCATAGCTGGGATCTCTGTGACAAATCCAAGCCTTTCATGGCCAAGAAGAGGTCTGGGGATAGAGCCCAGCTGGTCCCTGACTAAGTCTGTGCTAAGCCCTGCAAAAAATTCCCTCCCCAGCACACATATGCCAGGCACGGTGGTGCACACTTATAATCCTAGCATTTGAGAAGTGGGAATATACGGATGAGAATTCCAGCCTCGTCTACTCAACAGGTTTGAATCTAGCCTGGGTTAGTTACATCAGACCCTATCTCATATAAAATAAAACAATAAATTAAACCATTAAAAATGACCCTGAGTTTTAGTGTTATTTTTTAACATAATATTTTTATTGATTATTTTGGAATTTCACAGAATGCACCCTGATCACCCTTACTTCCCTTTCTTCCCCGTTCTTTCCCCTCCCCCTATGCCCTCCCCCCACCAAATAAATAAATAAATAAATAAATCAGGAAAAAAAGCCAAGTCCAGGGGGATCTCTGGGAGTTCAAGGCCAGCCTGGTCTACAAAGTGAGTTCCAGGACAGGCTCCAAAAGCTACAGAGAAATCCTGTCTCAAAAAAAAAAAAAAAAAAAAAAAAAAAAAAAAGCCAAGTCCAATTGTGTTATGTTATCTATATAGTCACTACAGCATGGTCAAACTCGTGGTGCCCAGCTCCTTAAAGCTCCTTAAAGAGAAGTGAAGCCTTCCCCACTCCCACCTCCTACAGTGGCCATCTATTGTGGAGAACCACACTTCAGCATCCTTATCGCAGATTCTAAGAGTTCTCTGCTATGGTTTTCTGTCTAGGTTGTTACTTTTTAAGGGGGTAAGGGTGGGGTTGTCACAGAAACCTTCTCTGTCTCTTTTTCTCTACTATGAGTCTGTAGTCATGGATACCACTGCAGAAGCTTCCTTGTCTGGTGACAACATAGACCATGGACATCAACCTGACCCCTGGAGTCAGCATGTGCCATGCATCTCAGCACGGTCTCCAGGGACATCAACATGGGCCCCAGCAACAGCCCTGGCCACAGATACCAAAGTGACTTCAGGAGGCAACACAGACTACAGACATCCACATAGTTTTTGGTGGTAACACGGGCCACAGACAACAGGTTGGTCCCCAGCCGCAGCAGGACCACAGACCCCAACATGGCCCTCGGCGGCAGCATGAACCACAGACATCACCGTGTCTTCAGGCGACAGCACAGATGACAGACATCTGAATGGCTTTGGTGGTAACATGGGCCATCACGGACATCAACAAGGTACCTGGCTACTAGGAAACTGGACTCCAATAAAAGCCAGAATGGAGCTGGGTGGTGGCGGCACAAGCCTTTAATCCCAGCACTCAGGAGGCAGAGGCAGGCGGATCTCTGTGAGTTTGAGGCCAGCCTGGTTTGAGGACAGGCTCCAAAGCTACAGAGAAACCCTGTCTCGAACCCCTGCTCCCCCCCTCCAAAAAAAAAAAAAAGCCAAATGTGCAATATATTGTGAGCTGGTCAGGGGATCCACTAGCTTGGGGGAACAAGGCCCACTCCTGCACCGCTGGTTGATGGGCTTGAATGAGTTCATCCTGTGAGGCAGAAGACCAGAGACTAAACATGAAAGCTTCATGGAGGGCAGAAGTGGCAAGCATGATGAGCTATAAGCCGACTTTTAAAAAGCAAAGCAGACTCAAATGCAATTCTGTCATTCTAGCACTTGGAGATGGAGGCAGGAGGATTATGAGTTAGAGGACTATCTGGGCTGCATATCAGGACCCTGTCAAGGAAAGGAGAGGAAGGAGGGTTGAGAGAGAAGGACAAGGAAAGGAAGGAAAGGAGGAATCAAGGGTCAAAGGAATGTGCAAGCAGGGAACAGTTATCAGAACTGAGGATCAAAGTTAAGGCAGAGATACTTCTGATCTAGAAGTCCTGACAGTCCTCGGACATTAGCCTCCCTCCCAGAGGGGAGCCCAGGGCTCAGCCTGAAGCTGTTGCCGCCTGGGCCCAATTACAGAAACCAGAGTTTCCTTGAGCTAGCACACCTGTCCGAGACTGGTAGTGGGAATCCTCGGGGCAGGAAGATTTGGTAGACAGGCTCCTCAGGCAAATTAGATAGTCTGCCTCGATATCCCAAAGTCCTTCAGGATTCAGGCAACTATGCTTAACTTAACAGAAGTGTTCCTGAAAAGCAGTATAGCAGGTGAATTCTTATACACCAATACTTCAAGTGACCTCGGGAAATGTACTTTAAAGCAAATATTATTTGTGATCTAGTGTCAATCCATTAATGTTTGTTGGTGGTGCTGGGGACTGAACCTATAGCCTCATGCATGGCAGATGGGCAAGTGCTCCACACTTGAGCGTTTTCTCCAGCCATGGGGTTTCTTACAAAGGACATTCTTTCAATCTGATTATAATCTTCTCTCCATGAATGATAATTTTATAGATATGTGTGTATGTGTATATATGCATATATGTGTATATACATATACACATACACATTTTTCAAAAAATACATATTTCAAAAAGCAATAGGTGTTGATTTTAGCAAGGTTTAAATTTTACCCTTTACAACATAATTATTAAAACAAGTTATATGATAATTCCTAAATCTCTCCAGAATTAAGCTGAGATTTTTAGAAAATGTTGGTTCTTGGGCCCTGCCTCTTCAGCTTCTGCTCAATGGGAGAGGCACAAGAAGCCTCCAAGGGAGGATGTGACTTACAGCTCTCTGGGCAGCCATGCAGCCTGACAGCCGGTGGAAGCTGACCCAGAGATGACTCTTGCTACAGGTCCAGCTCTCTCTTCCTCTGATCACACCAAGCCACGAGGTGGGGTTCCTGGCCTGAGAAGGTCTTCAGCACCACAGGTCAATAGCGTTCTTCAGGCTGGTGTGAGAGTAGGTATCTGGGCTCCAGATTAGACCTACAGGTCCGAGTCAGGGTGTGTCACTTTGCCCCAAGCCAGAAACTTTCACCTGCCATTCTAGCAGGAGGGTTTTATAGTCACTTAGAACACACCTAAAAGAAGTTAATAGTGTCTCCGAGGTGTCTGTGTCCTATGCCCCGAAACTGGGGATAGATGATTAGATCATAAGAGAAAAATAGATGGCTGCCTGATGACCAACATAAACATGGGAGGATTATCCTGTGAGGGGTTCTGGAGAGAGAGAGGGAGAGAGGGAGAGGGAGAGGGAAAGGGAGAGAGAGAAACTGAAGGAGAAGGCTGACTCAGGCCTTGTTACTACAGAAACAGCACTATGACCCAAGGCGTGTGGGGACCTCCAGAGCAGGAACACTTGCTGCCCACACCTTCATTTTAGCCCAGGGAGACCTGAATTAGACCTGACCTCCAGAACTGCAGATGCTAAATTCATGTTGTCTCAAGCCACTAAATTTGAGGTAATTTTTATAGCAATAATTGGAAACTAAAAGAGTTCTAAAAAACAAACAAACAAACAAACAAAACTTGTTTTTCTTTAAGAATACAAGAAAAGGGAAAAAAATAAGTCTGACAGCTTTCCCCTCTTATTGCAAAGCCTTGTAAGCCAATGCCATATTTCCCTTTTCTTGTCTTTGAAGGAGCAAAGAAGAGTTTACATCTGATGAGAACAGAGTTCGAGACCAGCCTGGTCTACAAGAGCTAGTTCCAGGACAGGCTCCAAAAGCTACAGAGAAACCCTGTCTCAAAAAGTTAAAAAAAAAAAAAAAAAAAAAAAAAAAAAAAAAAAAAAAAAAAGAGAACAGATTTCCTTATTGGACCAATGTCTTAATACGGCTAAAGGAGTAAGGTGTGGTTATCTACCTTAAAAAAAAAAATTCTCCCTAGATGTCTCATCTATGCTGCCAAGTTTCAAACTACTGGTCTAAGATTTCATTTCTAGCCCACATAATTATAAGGTGGCTACGTGCCTGGAGAATGATTATCCGTGGATTATGACTAACCTTGAGGACGTGGCACGTGGGGTGGCCATGGAACTCTGGCCTAATCACACAACACTCTGCGTGTTACCGGCAGAATGGAAGGAAGGACATGCTCATTAAATGAGAATGCCATGCCGACACAGAGCACAGGCGGAGGAGGGAATTTTAATTAATTAACGAGGGATATTAGATGGAAGGCGTACAGACTCGAGGGACAGCTGGCAGCAGGTTGAAGAAGGCCAGAGGAGCTCCGGACAACGTAACGCAGTTCAGGGAAGGCAGTCGTAGAACACACTTTCTGGATAAGCGAAGTCAAGGGCAGGGTGGCGATGGGCAGGGCGGGGAAGGAGCTGGAGTGAGTCCTGTCCCAGAGGAGACCTGGTGCATCAAGGCCACTTGTTCTGGGCCTCCCACTCCCATAGGCCTTGGAATGTAGGCTTGTGACATCTTCTGGCATCCGATAAAGGTGTTCAAATGTTATCATAAGCGTGCAAGCATATAATCCCATTTTGCAACTCCTCTCTTCTGTTTGCCTAGGTGCCTCAGCCTCGCCGGCCACAGGTCCCAGGATTCATCCAGTCTCACTGGTTTTACCTCTGGCGTAAGGGAGCAGTAAAGAGCACCTTTCGGCTGGGTCTTTTTATGATGTATCTATCTGCAGGCCTCACAACTAATGCTGGGAAAATTATCCTTAGGTTTTTTTTTTTTTTCCTTTGTTTTCTAATTTAGCCATTACCAGTCTGGCTTTGTCCCCAGCATTAAAGGCTAAGATTTGATTCCCTTTTTTTCCAGATGACTGGCCATATCCACATCCTCCCTGCTCCCATCCCCTCAGTGTAGGCATCTGTAGTCTGTGCTACTGGGACTAACACACGTTAGAGCTGAGCCCTCTAACAATGCCCTTACCCACCCTCTCCCGTGTAACTCTGCGAGCCCCTGGAGCTCACCGTCTTATTTAACTTGGTTACGTTTTCCGTGGATTTGCTTTCCATTTCATCTGCACTCGAGACACTCCTACATTCTGGAAAGGTCATCAGTCTCCTGGGGAACATGAGAACCTCTCCTGGACTCTTCAGTATGTTCTCGTCTGCTCTGAGAGGTGGCTGGCCTCCTGGAACCTCACCACCGCCTCCCCCCCAGGGACTCTCCTGCATTCCTCCTGGTTAAACACGGCTCTCCTCTTTCTCGGGCTCATTGTTCTGACACTTGCTTGGGGGAATTCCTGAGGCAGGAGCATGTGTGAGACATTGCAGAGAAGGGTACGTGTTGCAAACCTTTCAATAGAACCGAAAACTTGATCACTCGCATATCCGTTACCTTCCTGATTACTCTGCCAAACCCCAGAACAAAACAAAACAAACAAAAAACCCTGGAAAAAAAATCAACCGACAGGGAGAAAAAAAAAGGTTTATTTTGGCTCCCAGGTTGAGAGATTCGCCAAAGCAAGGCCACCAGTCACAGTGTGTTTCATGGTCAAACCGCCGATGGATGCTGGTGTCCCATTTGAGTTTCTCCTTCGTATTCAGTGTGGAACTCCAGCCTACGATGGTGTCCCCACACTCAGGGTGGGTCTTCCTCAGCTAGCCCTCCCTGCAGACACCTCACAGACATGCCTAAGACGAGTTGTCTACAGGACTCGAAACCCACCACGTTCACAGAAGAGACTAACTGCCACTCCTTATTGGGGAAAGTAGGAAGTGACCATTGCTGTCTGGTCATTACTGAAGAGGTCTGAAGCCGTCCCGACCGCCAGCCAGGGCACAGCTGCTGTCTAGATGCTCGGGATAGCTTCTCTTTATCTTCTATGTGCTAAGATTTCTAGGTGTGTGTATATCCATTGTGCTAAGATTTCTAGGTGTGTGTATATCCATTGTGCTAAGATTTCTAGGTGTGTGTATATCCATTATCTACCGCGTTTGGTGGTCTCTCTTTTGAGAAATTTGTGTTCTGCATGTGCCATGAGGGCCACCTATGGGGTTTCCTGCCTTCTGTTCTCTTTTTGGAACACCTCTTTGAGTATACTAGGCCAGTAGTTGTGGTTTCTTATCTCTCATTTGTCCTTTTTTTTTCTCTCTCTCTCTTGCTCCAATTTCAGAGAGATTTGCTCATTTTCTTAGATTTATTTTTCTTGTTTGTATTGTTGTATTTCTAAGAATTCTTATTTTTCCCTTGCACTCCTTTTTCCTTTATCGTGTTCTTATTTGATTGTTGTATATTTAACTAAGAGTACGAGTCAGGGGGCACTTCATGGTTCTGTAAACCTAGAGCTTCCTTTCATTGTATTTCGTTATGTTGTTGTAGATGAAACATAGAGCCTCACACAACGTGCGAGTTCTCGGCCACTGACCTCCACCCCGGGCTCCTCTCCTGTAGGCTGGGTTTTGTTGTTTGTTTTTTTGTTTGTCTTTGTCTTTGTACTTTATGCAAGGGGTTGTCCATATCAGGTAAAGCTACATTATCCATTCTTATAGAGGAACGGATACTAACAAGCTGAATGGGTACTCTGGGGTTTGTGACTGGAGGGTCCCTCTGTGTGCTCTGACTGGAGAACCTCACATCTGTGCCTTTACAGTTTTCGTCTTGGGGGAGACACAGCTCTTCTGGAGAGTCAAAGCATGTGACTCAAGCAGTCCAGGAGAGCACCAGGCCTTGTACTTCTTCTATGCTCTCAGGAAACAAGGCCACTGACTGGATCCATAGAGAGGGGAGGTGTCTGGGAGTCTTCTAATTGCTTCCTAAAGAGCTTCTGACTCACTCCTGGTTTCCCTAGCTCCACCTCACTGCCAGAGCTGTCTGGAGCTGAGCCTCGGGGGACTCTGGTTGGGTTCTTAAATTTCTCTGGTGCTGACTTAGGATTCAGTTTTCCCACGTCTGATATTAGTGGCTACATGTCTTGCCTTCTAGTTTTCAGAATCCTATTGCTGTGGAACATGAAGGTGCATGCCTGAAATTCCAGTCCTAAACAGGCTGACTCAGGAGAATCATGAGTTCAAGGCCAGCCTGGGCAACTTAGTAGTATCCTGTCTCAAACCAACTAACCAACCAACCATGCAAAGCAACCTGTTGCTGGCTGGGTGTGGTGGCACTCCCAGGAAGTAGAAGCAATCCCTTCTTCAAGAGATCCATGGTCTACATAGTAAGTTCAGGACAACAAGAGCTGCACAGAGAGACCCTGTTGGAAAAAAAGATGGGGGATGTGGAGTTTAAAACTTGCTTCTATCACCCCCCTCTCCCTTTTCCTAGGAGAAAGGTGTCATATAAGTGTGTTCACTCTGTTTTCCATTCTTCCCCCAAAGGTTGAAATCCTTTTGTTCCTTTTCTGATGTTCCAGGTTTTACTCAGTATCTAGTCACTAATTATTCATTGTCGTGACTTGTTTTACATTAGTTAAGACTATCTTGTTCGTTCTGCAAAGAACGTAGGATCCGAGAAATAATGACAGGGCTCCAGGGCTTCCCGCAAGGGGATCTCTGTAGCGGCTGCATGTGTGTGCATGTGTGCTCACAAAGTACACAGCTGGGCCTACCTGGGGAGGGAATCTGCCCATCAGTGATGACACCAGAGGAATAAAAAAACAACACACCCATCAGCAGGAAGCAAAGTGGGTCACAGTGAGTCACAGTCAACAGTGTAAGGTTTCCCTCCTCTTTGTCATCTTGGCCAGTGGGGATGGATTTTGACCTGAGTTCCAGCACATAGTTTTGGTTCAGTTTTAGCACAGAGTAAGCCCCCTGAAGCATCCGCCTCTGAAGTCCTGCATCGCACGCTCTTATCAGAAAGCATTTTGTGTGTGTGTCCCGAGGTCCGAGCGCAAGGCCCCATGTGGCGAGACACCTCTGTCACTGAGCTACATCCTTTGCCCTGCTTTATGTTTTCTTTAACACTGGGTCCTGCTAAGTTACCAGACTGGTCTTCCACTCACTAGGCAGTCCAAGAAGGCTAGCCACTTCTCATCCCACTGCTTCAGCCTGGCTACCACCCTGAGCGTAACAACAAACATTTAATGCAACTTCAGATATGTAAATGTTTGCTTGTTTTCAAGTCATATACATTATATCAACATCTACGCAGCTCAATAGGTACAGGAGGAGAGTTTTAGAATAGGAAATAAAATTAAAAAAATTAATCTTGATGATTTCTCTAGTACCCTGGATGAAGAGCTAGACGGGATTTGCTAGACATCAATAGCAAGACCACCTGGTCTTTTGAAACCAGGACTTCTGCAGGTGAGGCTATGGCTAGGAGATTTTGCAGAAGTTTCTCTGTTGATTTCACCCTGCACCACTAGATAAGAAATACAGCTCTGAAGATTTAATTAATTAAATACTGATATATATATATATATATACATATATATATGTGTATATATGTGTGTGTGTGTGTGTGTGTGTGTGTGTGTGTGTGTGTATAAAGGGGGGCTGGCTGTGGCAATCCACACTTGCAATCCTCGCATTCAGAAACCTGAGGCAGGAGGATTATGAGTTGAAGGCTAGCCTGAGCAACAGGAGACCTTGTCTCAAATAAAACAAAACCAAACCCTGTGGATAGTGCATAAATAGCCAAGGAATGCAGAGGGCAGGCAGTTAACACTGGGAAGTGCATAGCTGAATTCAATTTCTGAGTCACCATGCAACTTAGAGAATTCCATTTCTTTCCGCCCACAACGTTTCTTCTCTATCCTTTCCTCTCACTTCCACCTCATCTGGAGACAGGCTGTCATGGATGTCAGCCTGGTCTCCAACTCTCTGTGTAGCTGAAGATGACTTTGAATTCCTGATGCCACCTGCCTCGACCTTTCAAGTGCTGGGATATCATGCTTGCGCCACCAACCCTGGTTCTCTCCTCACTGTTCAATATCCCTTTAACTACTTTTAAAAGGACATTTAAGATAGTCATTAAAGAAAGTAAGCTCAAGCAGAGTGAATATTATAGTAAAACATAATTCCTACAAGCCTGCAATCCAAGTTACACAGGAAGATTTATTTATGACATCTGGATGTGTGTGCAAACACAAACTAAAAAGAAGAAATGGGGTGTTTGTGGGGGGGGCCGATGAGATTGCTGAGTGGGGAAAGGTACTTGTCGCCAAGACTGACGCCCTGAATTGGATCCCCGGAACCCATAAACTGGGAGGAGAGAAATGACTGTCACACGTTGTCTTCTGACCTCTACATTTACCTGTGGCAAGACTACACCCACAAAGATACACACCCACACACAAAATAAATAAATAAGCATAAACAAACAAGCACAACAAAACTGTTTTTTTTTGTTTTGTTTTTTTGGTTTTTTTTTTGTTTTTGTTTTTGTTTTTGTTTTTTTTTGTGAAGGAACACAGTGCTCAAGCTGGAGATATTTGTTAGCTCTGAACTCAGAGTGGCCCAGAACATACGCCCAAGCTGGTCTTGAGTTTGGGACAGTCTTCATGCTTCAGCCTCCTAAGGGTTGAATGACAAGTAGGAGCCACCTCTACTGGCTCGGACAGGCTGATTTCCACTAACTTTTTTCTTTTGGTAATTCTGTTTTGTTTTTTTTTCTTTGTGTCACTAAGAATGATGGTTCTGAGAGAACTGATCAGTTGTTGAGGGACAACTGGTGATCTTAGCCACAGCTGAATTCCTCACCCTCACGGATACCTTCTTCCCTCTCGACGATGCCTGTCATCTCTTCTGGTTTGCTGTCCCCCCACCGCCCCCGCCCCAACTCCTCTGTGTGTGTGTGTGTGTGTGTGTGTGTGTGTGTTTTACTGAAGAGTAAACACAAACCTTGGGCATGCTACGCCTTTCTATCTCCTTTTGCTTTCTACCCTCTTTCCTTTCTGTCTACTAAAACAACCAAAGCCTTCAGGATGGGGTTAATGTTTGACAGAATTAACCTTCCTGATGATGTGACAAGGGAGCACAGTCAGGGAGCTGAGAGACAGCTGCACCCATTGTACACGGGGACTTTCTGAGCAAGCCCAGGCAAGCGCCCTCTGTTCTTGATGACTATCTGTTATTTCCACTTGGGAGCCCAAATTAAAGTTGCTTATTTGCCTTAGAAGGGAGGTGCAGCTGGAGGCAGCACAGGGCATGCCCGTTGTCAGAGAAGAGTCATTTCAAAGGCAGTGCATTGCTGGAATTAAAACCAGGGGAGATAGATTGACAGTCGACAGGAGGAGAGAGCGGAGGAGACACAGAAATCCAGAAGCTACGGATGGTGGTAGTGCTTTCACCTGGGGGCAGAGGGGAGTCAGCTTTCCTCTGGGTGTTAAAAAACCAGTTACTAAAAACCAGTTCCTCCTGCCGCAGCTGGCGAGGATCCTCTGAATACTAGTTCTGTGCTGACAAAGAACTTTCCAGGGTAGCTACCAATGGGTAGCGAGGGACATTTCTGAACTTTGGAACATCCTTGGGTCAGCATGAAAGAAAATAAGCACTCTCCACCACACTAGAGCCAAATCGTGTTTTCCAGAGACCGTGTAAAATTATTGTTCCCACTAAATGCAAACCACTACCCCCAAACCAACTCTGTTCTAGGGGGTAAAATTGTCATGGGCTCTGTAGACTAAGACAGGCTACAGGAGCCAACTTGCTAATGACACTCTGCTATGGAAGGTTCTAGAAAAGGGAGTAGGTAGTGACTCATCCTCCACTCCCACGGCTCCACACAGACACAGCCTCCTACGGCAGGGCAGCTTTCTTGTTGTCATCCCGAGTGGGGGTGTAGCACCTGGACCAAGTGGATACTTCAGGGTGACAGAAATGAAGTGTTTGATGGGGTGTTAGTCACAGTAGGAGGGAGCCTTCTTGTCACCTTGCAAAAGTGGGAACCAGAGAAGCTGGTGATAGCTGAAGAGAGGGGAACCACACCCGACAGACATATACATCCTTTACACACACACACACACACCAGCAGCCGCTACTTAGTAAGCAGCATTTAGCACATACACAGTGAAAGGAAGGGATAAATCAGGGGAAAATATTTGGACATATGCACATCCGAAAAGGGTCTCTCCATCCCCCAGTCTATGGCAGAGCAGAAACGAAGAAGAAAAGTTAGAGAAAATCGCACTGAGGAAAAAGCTCAGTCTGTAAAGCATTTGCTTTGCTTGCAGGAGGATGGAAGGTTCAACCCTAGAACTCCGGGGGTGGAAAGCTTCTGTAATCCCAGAACTTTGGGAGGCAGTAGCGGGAGGACCCCTGGGGCTTGCTAGCCTGCAGAATGAGCTAACTCCAGAGCCCAAACTCAGATTCTGTTTTTAAAAAGCAAAGTGAGCTGGGGAGACAGCTCAATGATAGAGAGCTTGCCTAGCATCTGTGGGGCCAAAGCTTCAATCTTAGTAAACAAACAAACAAACAAACAAACAAGGTGAATGATTTCCAAGGCATAACACTCGAAGCTGACCTCTGGCCTACACGTGCATGCACACACGTGTGTACATGAACACACACGTGTGTACATGCACGTGAGACCCCAGATCCTGAATTTCTTGTAATCCCCTGATCTGAGTGCCTACAGCTGCTCTGAGCACGAGACCTTCAGGAGTTCCTGATGGCAGGAGAGTGGTTTCAGGAGAGTGGAGCTGTGTCTCTATATAATCTGCCCCTGAACACAATAAAGGGGGCATTCTTGGAAAATTCAAGGATGACCCGTGTCGCTGTCTCTCTGTCTGTGTGTGTCTGTGTATTTTAACCTCCAGCCCCTTGCCCGAATCTCGCGAACTGGGTGCCAGCGCACCGAATGCAGACAGGGTGGCGCAGTGCGCTGCACACTAGCATGATTTATGGGGGGGGGCTTTGCTTATTTGTTGTGTTTTTTGAATGTATAAGGAAAAATAACTGTTTGAGAGGAGTGGAAAACTCTTCCCTCCCCCTAGAGAAATTAATCTCTGCCTCAGAGGCACCTGAAGTTCCATCGCCGGTGACTCACTGCTTTGCGTGTTGCCGGTGACCTGACATTTTAGTGGCCACAATCAAAGGCAAGTGCTCATGAGGCCAATTAACAATTTTCACTGGTGTCAGACTCTTCGGGATGACTCTCACAAACACATTTTCCGAGGTGTGTGTACACGCACAGTCCACCCCCTCCCCCAGCCCACACAACAGCTAGAACCTTCGGTCCATAGCTGAGTTCCCCGGTTCTTTGGCATCTGCCAGGTTCTCCATGCAGTTCATTTCATTTCCTTCAACTGCAAGTTAAATAATGATTTTTACTGTAGACAACGGTTTGTAGTGAAGAGAGAAAAAGATAGAAAAGAAGAAATAGTTGTTGGAAAAAAAAAAAAAAAGGCTTCCTGGGCCAGCAAGATGGCCCTGTGGGGGAGCAAGAGAGGGAGTATTCAGCGCGCAAGCTGGGCAACCTGGGTTCAGTCCCTGGAACCCAGCTTAGATGAAAGGGAGGAACCAACTCCACAGATTATCCTCTGACTTCCAGGTGTGTGCCCACACGAAACACGTCATGAACACACATGTGCAATAATAAAAATGTGAAATATTCTAGGGCAGTCTGCACAGGGCTCGCGATGTCACTTCCCTCCACCGAATGAATCCTTGGTCTTGCCTTATGGCTTTGCCCTTTACTCTTTTTCAACCGTTATACTCCATTTCTCCTTATCCTCTGCTTCAAAAAGGCAGCTTATGAGGAATGCGTTGTTCATGAAACTATAATGATCATTTGGCATTTTCTTTCCATAAGTCAGTTTTATATTTTACTCAGTGATGCAGTTATTTCAGAGTGTTGAGGCTTTTTTTGATTGGTGGGTCAGTGACTATGATAGGAAAAAAAAAAAAACAAAACCCAGTCCCTTACCTCAGTCTCCTGTCTCCTGACAGCAGGTGGGAAAGAAGCAGCTATCTGGTGTTGAGAGCCACAGAGCCACCAGGAAGTGTTAGAGGGCATAGCCCATGGGCTGGGACTTGAAAAAAAAAAAGACCCATTTCCATCCTTTGGGCTCTGCAGAGAATAAGCCGGTAGTCTGCCCTGGTCACCTTTACATGGGGAAGAGAGAGCTAGAAATCCCACAGTGTGCTCTCTCTTTAGGTTCTACCTAGGAGTCCTTGAATGGAGTGGAACACAGCCCAAGCAGTTCTGTAGGCTTGGGACCACAGCAGTGTGCTTCCCTTCCATGCTGGCCTCGCTTTTACTACTTTAAGGCACACGTAGGGCTGGAGAGTTGACCCGGCAGCTAACAGCACTTGCTGCTCTTGCAGAGAATGTGTGTTTGGTTCCCAGCACCAACACGGTGGCTTACAGTTGCCTGTAACTTCACCGCCAGGGGATCCTACATTCTCTTCTGGCCTCTGCTGGCACTTACACACACATACACACACTCAGACACACAGAGGGAAAGAGAGAGAGAACAGGCATGCACACACCTTTACAAAATATTTTAGAAAGACATATAGATAAAAATCAAGTGAAACTCAACCCCAAGAACCCCACCAAGAGCAAAGAGGCTCCTGGGAGGCCACAAAGGCAGAGTGCTCAGTGCAAACAGAAGCAGGAAGACGGCAGCATCAGCTCTGTCCTGTGTTTGGCAGCAGAGTAGGGGCCGAGTTACCTCTGTTTCCCAGCTCCAGCTGCCTGAGCCTTTCTCATCTGCCCCTGTGGAAGTGTCTTTATTGGAAACAGGTTGGACATGGCCAGCCTGTGGGCTCATTCAGCTGCAGAGGGCTCCATCCTGCAGTGAAAATGCAACACAAAGCTGCTTGCTGCTTGACCACTTCCTCAGACCGGCATGTGACACAGCTGTGTCCGGCTACCGACAGCTGTCTGGGGTTCCTTATTTTTTTGTTTTGTTTTGTTTTTTAAATTACATCTCACTTTGAGACAGTGATCACTGAAGGTCCACTGTCTATAGATTCTTATTTCAAGATTAGCTTTCCCTAAAAAAAAGTGGCCCAAATATTTTCTGAGTAGGAGCAACACCTCATCTCACGTGGAATGTTTCCATTGTTGTTCTGGGGGCCGTGGGTAATAGCAAAACTGATACAGGAAATAGACAAGACTCTATCACACTAGGGTTAACTAAACAGTTGAAAGCAGGGACCAAAGAAAGAGCTTAATTCACATTTGATTCCCTGTCATCCTCGTGTGTGTGTATGTGTGTGTTTGTGTGTGTGTGTGTTTTAAATTTTTTTCCTTATTTTCTGAGGCTAGGACTCGAACTGAGGGCCTCGCACATACCAAGTTAAGGCGAGTGCTTTATCACTGAGCCTTTCTCTCATTTATATTGCCCTCCAAAAAAGGAGGAAGAGGAGAAGAGGAAACAGAGAAATCAACAATTGGGTAATTTCGCTTCCCAACCGTCATGAGAACTTCTGTGGTTCCTGACCCACACTCCCAACCACACAAGGAATTTGAGAAGAAGTGAACCAAACGCAGACATGTTTTAAAGTGTGTACCATAGGTCCTTTTCATTTAAATTGCAGATACTAGCCCTTCATTTTGCTGTCCTGTAAGTTAACGTCTAAAAGGCAACATTCCAAAGCAGAGGACAAAATGAATAGAATTTATACTGCTGAGGTGACCATACGGCCCCATTAGGTCGATGGGGTGGAGTCCACCTAGCACTTAGGGATATTTCCAAAGATCGTGGTTTCTCCTAGATGAATACATGTCTGTGTTCTGCTGGATCACAAGGGCTAACCCAAGGCATCTTGTCCCAAAACCATGTTCAGTGGTTGGGATATTGACACCACAGATATTGGAAAATGCTAAAAATAGGTGCTTTGAGTGGTGGGAGTGGCAGGCAGTCATTAAAGCTTTACTGGCATACCACTGGGTAGTGCCATGCTCTGAGAGAGCAGGCCTGGAGGAAAGAGAGTCTGGTCCTTGGTTCTGAGTTGATGTCCTGATCATCATTTTCATTGTGGCTAAGTTTACACAATAACAAATTCAAAGGCTCACTCAAGCCTACATGTTATTGTCTTCTTCATTAAGATATTCATTTCATCACTACGTGTTTTTATTACATCTGTGTGTGCACGCACATGCACGTGGGTCATGGCACATGACTGGACGTCAGGTCTCGCTTTCCATCATTTGACTCCCAGCGATTGAACTCAGGTCATCAGACTTGGTGGCAGATGCATTTACCCACTGAAGCACCATGACAGCCCTAAAATATTATATTTAATTGTGAGCAGGAGATATGATTCAAAATGTAGATGCTACAAAAAGTGTTTGATTTTTTTAAAAGCCTCCACCACCATTCCTTCCCTTTGACTACAAATGTCTTTTCCTGTAGAAAACAAAAATGGAGTTTTCCTGTATTTCCATAATATTCTGCAAACAGTAAATATGCAAATAAATATTTAAATTATCTTTAAACACATGCACATGAATGAACACATAAAAATGTTGCTTTGAACTTGTTTTCCTTCATGCAAAAATACCTTAAAGATAAGGCTCCATACCAGCACATACAAAACATTCTTGCTCTCTTTCATAGTTGCATCAGCTACGGATAATAAACAGAGATATTACAAATGACTGTCCATACTTCCCTTTTAGACAAAGTCCAAAAGTAGAATTGTTGGTGTGGGATATATTTATTTGAATGATTAAGACATTGTTTAAATTGCCTTCTATCAATCAATATTGTAACAATCTATATTCTCATTAGCAAGTTTTTCTCAGTCTTGACTCTAGTACTTACTAAATATTTAGCTCTTATTAATCTAATAAGCAAAGATTAATATCTCTCTCTCTCTCTCTCTCTCTCTCTCTCTCTGTGTGTGTGTGTGTGTGTGTGTGTGTGTGTGTGTGTGGTGGTATACATGTATGGAGTGTGTCCAAATGTGTGTGGAGGTCAGGTGATGGAGATTGTCTTCCTTTATGAGTCAGGGATCTCTTTACTGAAACTGGCACTCTTGAATTGCGTAGACTGGCTGACCAGAAAGCTCCAAGGATCCCTCTGTCTCTGCCCTGTGCCCCCTCAGCTAGCACTGGAGTTACAGGCAGGAACCTCTCAGCTTTATGTAGGTGCTGGGATCCAAACTCAGGCCCTCGTGCTTGCACAGAAAGCACTATGTATAGTGATTTTTTTTATTTATGTTTCAATAAATAAAGCATGCCTGAAGACCGGAAGGACAAAGCTAAACCACTAGAAGTCAGGCAGTGGTGGCACATACCTTTAATCCCAGGATTTGGGAGACAGAGGCAGATGGATCTCTGTGAGTTCAAGACCACACTGGGTTACACAAGATCAATGCAGAAACAAATCCAGGTGGTGGTGCCTCACACCTTTAATCTCAGTACTGGGGAATCACACACCCTTAATCCCAGCACTAGAGGGAATATAAAATGAGAGGAGAGAGAGCTTCTGGCTGCTTAGTCTGCTTAGTCTGCAGTCACCCAGACTTGGTAGAGGTAAGACTTCTCTAGAGGCTTGGCTGCTTTGCTTTTCTGATTTTTAGGTTGAACCCCAATATCTGTCTCTGGATTTTTATTATTCATGCTACAACTGTATGTATACTCACAGATCCCCTCTGGTGTGGTTCTGAGTGGTTTAACCCAATATATGAGCTTTGACCCATTAGTATACCAATAGCTAAGATCCCTTGAGATGACCCAAGATGGCTGGGCCATATGGAGCCACCATGTGCTTGCTTCGAGCCATTCCAGTCTGTCAGCTGCACTGTCACTGTCAAGAAGGAGGGGCGACTCTGACCCATGGGAATCATGGGTACCCATTCCTTTCACTACTGCTGACTCAGTCCCTCAGCGCGAAGTCTACCGGTGACAAAGATTAGCCTAATGGTGGATTCGTGATGACACTCAGACCAATGAGGAGACATGGAAAGAGGTCTGATGAAGGTCTCGGGAAGAGATGGTTTTGCTCTTCTTGAAATGGGGTCTGGAAAGCTCTGCGGGCATCTAGTCAAATCACTGAGCACAAAGCCTTCAACAGATGGAGAACTACGCAGGCACCTAGAACCAAAGGACCCAGCCTAATTCTGGACCCCTCTGCTACATCCTTACTGTCTAAGGTATTGGGTTGAGATTTTCTCTCTCTCTCTCTCTCTTTCTCTCTCTCTCTCTCTCTCTCTCTCCCTCCCTCCCTCCCTCCCTCTCTCTCTCTCTCTCCATTCCCACTTTTCCTTCCTTCCTTCCTTCCTTCCTTTCTTCCTTCCTTCCTTCCTTCCTTCCTTCCTTCCTTCCTTCCTTCCTTTTTGACAGAATCTTTCTATATATCCCAGCCTGGCTTCAAAATTGTAGCAAGTATCCCACCTCAGCCTCCCAATTTCTATCACACCAGACTTACTGCTGAATCTTAAGCAGCCTGTTTTTCTTATCTGCTTGAAGTGGCTGTTATGAAGAGATTGTTTTTGCTTTGTCCTGCCAGTTAAAGACTTAAATGCAGAACTGAAATGCCTTCAAGGAAGAGTGAATTCCTCTTTGCCATATCAGCTTTTCCACCATCTTCCAGACCCCTGGCCCACTATGAAGACTTCAGCCAGTACCCCAAGCACCCAAGCCCGTTCGTATCTCAATTTTCCTCTCTCTTCCTGCTCAACTGCATGGAGCCCCCAGCCCTGTTCCTTGACTAACACCACTCTTTCCCCCTTTTAAATACCTATTTCAATCACAGCACTCGAGAGGCAGAGGCAGGAAGGTCTCTGTGAGTTCAAGGCCAGCCTGATCTACAGAGAGAGTTCCAGGACAGCTAGGGCTATTACACAGAGAAACTCTGTCTCAAAAAACCAAATTAATTAAATTAGTTAAATACCTGTTTCAACTTGAGATAATTTACTTCGCATATATCTACATATTTGTCAATGTTCCTAGACCTCAGAGTTAATACATAAGAATGGGTCATTCCTCAAGTAGAGGAACAGAAATCTGGCAGAAAAAATATTCAATTACTCTGTTTAGGGGTTGTACCAATTTATACTTTAATCATATGATTCATGTCTTTTGTATTACTATGTGTTGTTAGCGCATGTAGGTGTTCAATAAATAAGGAGAGATGCATTATAGTTGGGAGAAACATAAATTAAGGCATGAAAGGATACTAGCCTGAGGGAGTTGCTTATTTGACAAAAAAAAATCAACTTTACAAAAAGTTCCTTCCGTCTGCAGGTGGCTTTGGGGAGATTTACCCATCCAGTATTTGCTTACTAACAACACCAGGCAGATGCTGAGTTTGGGGCCAGACTTGAGTTCAGACAAGCTCTGAAACATTCTAACATCTAAGACCATGGGAGGATGGATTTGTCTCTGTGACTCTTGGGTTTCACATCTTTGACATGAAGGTGCTGACCTCCCAGGACGGCGGGAAGGTCAACAGATAAATGTATGTGGTGTTGCTTCACTGTGCCTTGTGTACAGAGTGACCAGAGGGACACCAGCCAGGCTAAGGCTAGAGAAATGCCAAGGATGCTATGCCAACTGACAGAGGCTGGGCAGACAGAAGGAGTCACTGAGATACTGAGGCTGCCTCTGAGCCTTTGTCCCATCAACAGTTCAGCTGCTTCAGACCATTCCAACCACAATAATATACCAACATGGCTGTGGGAACTCATGGTCATTCCACTTTTTGTTTGTGACAGGGCCTCATGTGGCCCAAGCTAGCCCCAGACTCACTACGTAGTCAAGGGTAGCCTTGAACTCCTCATCCTATTGCCTCTGTCTTCCACTACAGGAAGAGTGTGCCGGAATCCCCACCACACCCATATTTTAAAACATAGTTTTCTTTGGGCAAATTTTCTTTAGACTCTTGATAGTTTGAGTACTTCTCTGATCAGGCCCATTGGATGAGCTAGCTCTCTCCAAATCAGTACCCCACTCAAATGCTCATGGTGTCTTATATTCTAGGGTTTCGTCAAGACAATCTGACCTAGATGAGTAAGAAACAGCAGTCAGGGCTACGTCAATCCACAGCTCTAATTAAGACAAGGAAAGAAAAACAGAGCATGAGTAGAAACTGTCCCAGAGTTGGAAAAGTGTTACAGTTCGGATATGACTCTGGGAAGATAAAGATACAGGGTGAACCTTGTTTCTAAACCTCAGCTTACATTAGGCACTGTCAGGACGATAAGGCAGCCCTTTAGACACTATTTCTCTGTTTACTTATATCCTGTTTGCTCCTGTAAGGACTTGGGGGAAGTGGACATTGGTGGCCATCTGCCTCAACTGACAAATAACAAAACCAAATCGGTAAAAGAAGAGTTTTGCTATCCTGGATCACATGGCTTTTATGCAGTAGTTGAGAGATGAAACATTGGCTTTTCTCAGACTGGAGAGATGGCTCAGCAGTTAAGAGTACTATGGCTCTTGCAGAGGACCCAGGTTTGATTCCCAGCACCCACCTGGTGCCTCATAACCACCTGTAACTCTAGTCCCAGTGGTTCTGATAATTTCTCCTGACCTCCTTGGCCTCTTGCATGCACGTGGCACATAGACATGCACTCAGACACAGGTACATAAAGAATAAATAAATAAATATTAACAAGAGCATCATTGGCTTTCTCAACCAAGTACAAACCTCTGTAAAAGAACAAAATTTAACTGGTGTTAAGGTCTACTTCTAATCTGAACCCTTTGTCCTCCTAACCCTTTGGAGAGGATCACTGTGAGTTCAAGGTCAAGCTGGGTTACCTGGTGTGTTCAAGGCCAACCTGAACTAAACAATGGAACCATATTTCAAAAACAAACAAAACAAGACAAATTAGAAAGCATGAAGACAAAACAGAAAGGGCGTTTGTTCCAACTAAGACTAATGAGTTCAAAGACTTATGGGGGACCTTGATTAAGACAATCAGCCTATGGCTCATAATTCAGTCTTTTTGCCTTTGTAATATCCTTATTTCAGTCTCCCATGTGGTTTTATCTAGTCTTTTAAGTTTGTAATAAATTCTATACTTAAATATGAACAAGAAAGATGTTGGAAGCCAGCCATAACAGAGTAGCTTATATGGAACCACCCTCCACTGAGAGATTCTAGCAGGAAGACAAAATACAAGAAGCAGCCTCGGACTGCATTAGAATGTGACCGGTACAGATGAGACTGGAGAGAAGGCAGTCACACTAGGATGGTTCCAGATTCATCCCCACCCAATTCCTGGTGCAGGAAGCACAGCAAGCCACAGCTTTACTGGGTCGTGAAGAGACAGAGTGAAGCTCAAAACTGCCAAAGGGGCAAAGACTTGGTGGTACTAGGCCCACAAGACAGCATGAACTTCCCCCTTGAAGTGTTTGCCAACTCCAGAGCTGAGCCAGCGCAGGCACTGACTGCAAGTCAGTCAAGGGAGGGGAGCTACCTGGGGGACTGGGAGGCTGGGGGGCTGTGTAGAGCTCTTTGTATCAGCATGCTACTAAGGAGACGTGATCACAAGACCTATGTGCACTGGTAATACCCAATTTAAAAGACCACAGACGGCCTACTAATAAGGCCAACACCTATCCGACCAACCTTAAATTAGCCAAAAAGATAGTCTTGACAGGATTAGGGTGATTTCTCTGTACTCCGTCTGTCTTTTAAAAGAAACATAAAATGATTGACAATCTCTACAAACTTTACCACAAATAAGCTAAAGAGAGAGAAACAAGGTATTTGACAAAGGAAGAGAATTCAATAAACCTATTATTGAAGAATTCAAAACATTTTTCAATAACTGATAGAATAAGTCAAAAAAACTCAACAAAAACACCATCAGTCTAACTGATGTCCACAGAACGCTACACGTAACAAGTGCTACGCGGACAGTTTTCAGTAGCATACAGCCATTTATCAAAATGTACTGCATGCTAGGCCGAAAAGCAAGTCCCACCAAACTTGAAATCACACAGAGTATACCTTATTCTAAAATGAATAACAGGAAAATAGCTAGCAAATCCCTCGGAAGTACACACACACACACAAAGTTCTGCTCCCCCTAGAGTTGGAGTTATAGGCAGTTGTGAGCCATCCATCATGGGTGCTAGGAACCAATGTATGTTTTTAACTCTGAACCACCTCACCAACTCTTATTTATTTTCATGTTAACACTGCATTTCCTCTTAGGTGCATACACCTACATACATGCATGCATGTGCATATGTAGAGGTCTGAGGACAACTTACAGGAATTAGTTCTCCTCTTCCACCATATAGGCCCTGGGCCATCAGGTTTGGCAGCAAATACTATTTGCCCCCTGAGCCATTATCACCAGCTCTTACTTATTTATTTATTTAGAGATAAGGTTTCCTGTGTCAGACAGGTCTCAAACTCCATAGATAACTGAAATGTATCAGTCAGGTCTCAAACTCCTGCACCTCCCAAGTGCTGGCATTACAGATGTCTGCCACCACGTCTGGTAGCAACACATTTAAATAACTTACATGTCTAAAAAAAGTGCAATGAAATTTTAAATATTTTATATGCTGATGTGCAGTATGTACTCCACTTGAAGGGTCTCAGGTGCAGGGCCCAGGAAGATCTGATAGAAATAAAGCAGAAACTCAGGGCAAGACCCTTGAGCCAAGGACCGCAGTGAGAGGCTGAAGATGTCTGTTCACTCCCCTGCTGGGAAAAATGAGTTGAGAACATTACATACACAGGCGTAAGCATTAAATTAGCAACGGAAGTCTCAGGATATCGGCTGGAAAAATACTTCCAAATCAGTAAGTAATAAGATTCGAGGACAGGGTTGTTGATTTGTTTCTTCTGCTAAAAGGGCTTTTCCCTTCCTAAAATTCTTCTCTGGGCTTGGGGAAGATGTAAACTCCAAGTCCAGTAAAAGATTCAGCATTTTAGGCTCAGAGAAGTAAACACACAAAAGCCTGTTAGTTTAATTTCCTATCACGGGAAGGCACAGTATTCTGCCCAAGGTAGAGAAAAAAGGCCTTGTGATGTGTAGGCAGAGGCTGTGACTTAAGTCAATGGTGCAGGAAAGACTGTGTTGGAGGTGGGTTTGGAGGAGGGAATGAGTTGGACACACTTGAAAAGAACAAAGGCTTCAAGATTGCTAACAGTAACAGCGAGGCCTCATTAATTGGCGTGTGTGCCAGAAGTTAGAGCTGCGACTGAATTGTCCCTTTGCTAAAATAGCTTCCTTTGAGATCAAACGATGTCTTGAAGGCTCCTTTTCTGGCATTTCAAAACATGCTTAAATAAAAATTGTGATGTTTCAGAATGTTCTCATTTTATAGACTATCCCTTAAGATGTCATTAATTATATTTAATCATACTTAGAAAAAAAGAGTCATTGTGTGTGTGTGTGGGGGGGGTGCGCACGCGTTCATGCACGCTTTGTACTGAATTGGGAAGCAGAGGCAGGAGAATTTCTGTGAGTTTGAGGACAGTTTGGTTTATGTAGTAAGTTTCTGGCCAGCCTAGGCTACAGAGTGAGAGTCTGTCTCAAAGAGAAAAAACTAAAAAGTTGAAGTGATTTGGTTAGGAGAATTCAGTGAGTATTGGAACCAGGACTGATTCTAACCCGTAGCTGCCATTAAGGACTCTTTTCATCCTCAAGAACAGATCCCAGTGACCAGTATAAACTTGGGGGTAGGGAGAAGGACGGGGGGCGGGGGAGAGGGAGGATGCAGAAGATCATGACCACAGCAGGAAGACCATGATCCTACTGGGAAGACCAGAGAACAAAGAAACCTTTCAGGCAACACTAAATTATAAACCTGTGGAAAGAGATCAGTGTGAACTCGGGATGCTAATAAAGGCTCTGTGAGCCCATGGACTGTGGGAGGAACCAGGACAGGTGAAGGAGAGGAAAGTCTCCAAGTTAAGGACACAGAATACTGGACACAGAAGGGCATAATGAGGAGGTAGGCTTGAGCAGGATGGCACATGGCTTTCAACTCTTCAAGAGATTGGAAGTGACTCCCTGCAGCATGGCCAGCGGGCCCTGTCAAGGGCAGGAGGGGAGGAAGCAGAGGCTCCAGGTCTTATCCCGAGTTGCAAGATCTGGGTTTGGCTGGGGAGAATTATATGTGGCTATCTAGAATAGGGTCACATTATGTCTTCCTGGAAAGCCAGGCTGAAAACACTCAATTTAACTTAGCATCCATAGAGAGCCGTTGCCGAATGGGAAAAGGAAGAAACGGGTTGAAAACTTCAGGAAAGTTGGTGGGTGGGTGGTGGTGGGCTCTGTCATGTGAGAAATTGAAAAGCTCAACCCCCAAAACTAAAGGGCTGCAAGTTTGATGCAAATCAGAGGCCTTTCCAATGGTCCCAGCAGAGAATATTTCTGGAAAATTCAATTTTATGTGATGTCCCAACATATAAATCAGGGAGAAATGGTCTTTTTATTAGGACAGTTTGCTTACCAGCCTTAAATGTATAACGTGTGCTCATAAGACAGCCAACCAAAACGCTTTAGGGGCTGACTTAATAAACACAAAAGTTTTAATGCTGAACTGATGAAAATGGCAATTTTTAAATTAGTTTTTGCATCTGTGTGTCCAATTTGTTTCTGAAGTTGACTTTGGTTTTACAGTTGCAAGCAAACTCTGCTTCACACAGGTAACACTAGCGTCAGGGAAATTTTGTGTTAGTTCGTTTTGCCCTTTGCAAGCTTCCTGAATCTGCATGGCACTCCTCCGTTCAACTAAACCAGAAGGAGCCGCTGCACAGATTACAAATATCAATGGCTGCCAGATGTGGTGGCACATACCTAGAAGCCAGGAGTCTGGAGTCTGAGTTCAAGGTCAACCTGGGATGTACAGGGTGAGTCTGTCTCAAGAAAGATATGTGGAGATAGACCCCAGTGCTGAGATTAAAGATATATGCCATCACACACACACACACACACACACACACACACACACACACGTGAGAGAGAGATGGCATCTATATATAATATATATGTAAATGTGGCTGCTTATAATGAGGGATTTTCATGTATATGAGAATGAGCTTTTATTCGTCTATTTTGTATGTGTGGGTATGAAGGTCAGAGGACAACTTTCTACACTATGTGGATCGCAGGAATTGAACTCAAATCGTCAGGCTTGACAGCAAGCACCTTTACCCACTGAGCCGTCTTCTCAGCCCTCTGTGACAAACCACAGAATGGGTTATTTGCTGTTGTGTAGTAACAATGAACTAGATGTCCCATACATGAAAGATGACCTGGGGCCTAGCCAGGCTTTTAATCTAGCACAGGGCCCTTGGATAGTAGTAATGACTTCACGGGTTGAAGGGTCTAGAAGAGATACACAGAAAAAGAATCGATGGTTAGATGTGGTGTATTTGTGTAGGGTAACATAACAAAGCCATGAGATTCACCTTTCTCTCTTAGTACATAAGAGGAGCTAAGAGTTGGGGTTTTACCCTCTGGTGTGTGTGTGTGTGTGTGTGTGTGTGTGTGTGTGTGTGTGTGTGAGAGAGAGAGAGAGAGAGAGAGAGAGAGAGAGAGAGAGAGAGAGTGTATACACACATGCATGTTGTTTGCATGACTAAACCCTGAAATCAGATACTGAAAAATGTAATTTTAAATTCTGATAAGAAATGAGGTGAGAACTATTTATATTTAGGTTCCTTAAAGATTTCTGGTTGACATTTAGAGAGATTTTATTTGTAGGGGCTGAGGAGATGATTCAGTGGTTAAGAGCGCTGACCTGCTCTTCCAGGGAACCTGGATTAGATTCCCAGCACCCATACGACAGTTTATAACTATCAAAACTCCAGTCCTGGTGTATTCAATACCTTCTTCTAGCTTCTGTGGTGGCAGGTACTCACGTGGCACACAGATATACATGTAGGCAAAATATTCATACTCAAAAAAGAAAATTTAAAAATTAAATTTGTGTGTGTGTGCATGAATACAGTACCCGTGGAAGCCAGAAGAGGGAACTGGATCCCCTGAAGCTGGAATTACAGGTGGTTGTGAGCTGTCAGACATGGGTGCTGGGAACTGAACTCAGCTCCCGGGGAAGACCAGCACATACTCTTAATAGCTGAGTCACCTCTTCAACCCTGGTAGACATTTTTTTTAAAGGATGTCATTGTTCTTAGTGATTAAAATAAAAAGTTCAGTTATCTGAAGGGAAATGGAGGAGCAGTGGATCTTGGGGAGAGGGGAGGAGGCGGAGGAGCTAGGAGGAGAGGAGTGAAGGGAGGGCTGCAGTCGGGATGTACTGCATGAGAGAAGAATAAATAAAAAGAAAAAATAAAAAATCCAGTCAACTGATGCACACACACACACACACACACCACTTCAGGATCAAGTGAGGATATTATTAAAAATCCAGCTGATGTTCTTTTTTTAATTTAATTTTATCGTATGTGTATGACTGTTTCAACTTCAATTATTGTATGCATCATGTGCATGCCTGTGCCCACGGAGGCCAGAAGTCATGGACCCTGGAGTTACAGACAGTTGTGAGCCACCATGTGGGTACTGGGAACCAAACCTGGGTCCTCTACAAGAGCACCAAGAGCTCTTAACCGATGAACCATCGCTCCAGCCCCCACTTCCTTTTTTAGTGCTAGGCACCGAACCCAGGGCCATGCATATGCACGGCAGGGCTCTACCATTAGCCTAGAACCCCAATCCTATTTTTGCTTTTTTAAATCTCAAACTGAGTCTCTGTAAGATGCCTAGGCAATCTTTGAACTCACCCCACGGCCTAGGCAAACACTGAATTTGTGATTCTCCTATCTTGGCCTCCTGAAAAGCTACCATTCCAGGCTGCCTTCTAGGTTGTAAAGTGTGCTGAGAAGAGGAGGTTAGCACACAGATAGAGTAGACAGTGTGCCGTCCAGGGTTGTCACAGTAGATGCAGAAGGATGTGGGAGAAGTGAGGCTCGTGGGGGCACCCAAAGAAATCATAGTGGCGTCCATGAACACACATACACAATCGTCTGAGTCTCACACAGTGGGTAGGATGCTGACCCCATCCCCACACAGTGAGCTCTTTGTACCTTGAACGGAAATAGACATCAGGAAAATACTGACCATTTTGGGAAAGCTGACCACATTCGACACTAAGAAAAAAAAGGCAGAACACATGGTCTCACACATGGTCTAACAACAGGAAGGAATATTTTAATTGGGACTGCCCCAGAAAAATCTAGAACATATGGCTACTCTATTTACAAGCCAAGAAAATCCTAATTACAGGAGCTCGGTGAACTCGCCAGCCCTCGGTAGAAAACACAAGCCACTAGCACGCAGACGCCCTAAAGCCGGGGGACTTTATGTTCTTTTTTGAAGGTTTCTGTTAATATTTTCAGAGGAAAGGTCAGCGCTGGGACAACAAAAGACAAGTGGGAGAAATTCTATCCACATTTCCTAAACAACATGCTTTAGCTTTCTCTCAATCACGTCATCTAATTCCTGCGCTAGGCAGAGTATAAATCCTAAGTGCAAAACTGTTTCTTCCACCTTGGGTAATAAAATAAAATCCAATTTAAAGTTCCCTTCCCTTGAAAGGGACGGGGCCATCCTCACTCTGTGAACGTTCCAGGCTCGTGAGCGAGGTCTTTGTATTAACAATGTGTTCCGGCTGCCAAGATTGCTCGCTGCTCTTCCGCCCTTTGCGTCCCCGCTGTCTCGCTGGCTTTCTCATTAGCATCTCGCTGTCTGACATGAAGCTACAATACAAAAACACACACCAGAAGCTTCCTGAGCCCACATTGCAATTTAATAATCTTAGCAATTACTGGGAGATGAGCTCTTGGAAAGCTTCAAGTCACACGGTGACAGGTGGAAGAACCTTCCATTTCACCTTGCTGCTCACGCTGGGCAGGACCAGGATGCACTGGCCAGCTCCCCCTCAGTATTATCAAGGAAGTCAGAGCTTTCCTTTTTGAGGTCAGGGAATATATTGGAGACAATGATGTGGTGAGGAGGTTGGAGGACAAGAGAGTTACACATTCCAATTAAGTCCTCTTCTTGATCAGAATGGCAAACTCATTTTACTCTCTCTCTCTCTCTCTCTCTCTCTCTCTCTCTCTCTCTCCTGATAAAGAAAAATATATTTTTAAGTTTTTTTTTGAAACAAGTGTTTTTCTATGTAGCCCTGGCTATCCTGGACCTCACAATGTAGCTCAGGATGACCTCAAACTTACGGTAATCCTTCTGTCTCTGCAATTCCAAGTGTTGAGATTGCACTAGGCCTGGCTGGGGTTTTTTGTTTGTTTTGTTTTCTTCTGTTGTTATTTGAGCCACCAAACAACTTGGGCAACTTTATGAAGACAGAGCCCTGTTTTAATCAGCTATGGTTACTAATAGAAAACAAACAAACAAAACAAGAACTTCTGCCAGATGGTAGTAGCCCACGTCTTTAACCCCAGCACTCAGGAGGCAGAGGCAGGAGGATCTCTATGAGTTCCAGAACAGCCAACATTACTTAGTGAGACTCTGTCTCAGAAAAAACAAACAAACAAGCAAACAAACAACCCCACAAAAAAACAACAACAAAAAACCCCAGGAATTTCCATGTGTATATTGACGAAAAAGGATTCTTTTATTTGTGTGTGTGTGTGTGTGTGTGTAACCCAAGCCAGACTCGATATTCCTGCTTCAGGTGAGCTATAGACAAGTGCCATCATACCCAGTAAAGAAAGGTTTTACACCCACTGAAACTGTGAGAACAAAGCATACCCGGTCTTCTAAAGAGGGAAATCTACCACTTGCTGCAGCGTGGTGAACACCCGCAACAGGCGAGTTCAGAGAACCAGACACACTTGGGCAGACGCAGGATCACCTCACGAAACCATAACACCTACACAGCCAAACCCTCAAAAGCACAGAGAAAGGTCATTGCTGGGCTTGTTGGGAGAGAACAGAGAGCCGTTTGATGGTCCAGGGTTTTAGTGCTGAAGATGAAAGGGGTAATGGCTTCACAACGACACTCTCGGTGCCCAGGGAATTCTCAAACATGTTTAAATGGTAATTTTATGTTGTGTCTATTTCACCTCAACACCCCCCATACAAAATTTTTATTAATTATCTGGGAAATTCATAAAATGCACCCTGATCACACTTGCTTCCCGTTTCTCCCAGGACTTGCACCCCCTGCCCCAGACCCCCAAATCCACCAAGTCCAATCTGTGTTACCCATATACTCATTGGAGCCTGACTTAAAGTCTCAGTGGCCAGTCCCTTAAAGAAAACAGAGTCATTTCCCATCCATCCCCACCAGAAGCCATCAACTGTGAGAGCGACAATCAGCATCTTTTTTTTTTTTTTTTTTTTTTTTTTGGTTTTTTTGAGACAGGGTTTGACAATCAGCATCTTTATCACAGCTTTTAAGGAATCTCTTCAATGGCTTCTTGAGTAGACTGTCGCTTTCTCGGGGGCGAGAGGAGGGGTTGTCACAGAAACCTTCCGTGTCTCTCATTCCCAAGTGAGTTCCTTGCCCCTGGCAGCTGGTGGTAGCACAGATTGTGGACTTCAACATAGTTTCCTGCGGCTGCTGAGCTCATGGGCATCAGCCTAGTCTCCAGCGGTGACGAAGATCATGGACTTCAATATGGTCGCCGGCGGCAGCCGTGAACTCACACACCAACATGGCCTCCGGCAGCAGCTTGGACCACGGAAAACTTTCCAGGAGACTTAATCCAGAAAATGAACCAGTCTTTGTTGCTCAAGAGTCAGGTGATCGGGGGATTGGGCAGCACGTTGGAGATGGGACCTGGAACACTTGTGTACCAACCAGCTGCTGTATACCATCCTGCGCTCAGTGTCAACCACGCTACCCTCGAGGTCGCCGCCCTGCCCTCGGTCTCAGCTGCCCGGCTGGTACCCAGGCACAGCCATCGTTATTTGCAGAATGAGCAACAGAGTAAGTGACAGCAGCAGCCCAGCGGGAGGCTACAGGGTGTGGTGGGCCCCATGGTGGCCCGAGCCTTCCTGCAGCCTGAGGACGGCCCTACTCAGCAACAACATGCTTCTTTGTCTGCCATAGCCGCGCTCTCACACCCGTTGCTGCCGCTGCGACTCTAGTTCCACTTCTTTCTTCCTTGCACGCCTCTCCTTGCCGCCATCTTTTTTTCCAGTTCCATGAAACCGCATCTTCTCAGAACACCTGCCTTTTCTCAGTTGTTCCGGAGATATTTCGCTCACTGTAGGCTCAGCCTCCCTTCTCATTCTCCCTCTGCTGCTGCCATCTCCCCGCGAAGCCTTTGTGGATCTCTCAGGCTCTTCAGAGCATCCTCACATTAACGAGGGTGCTAGAGGCTGCTGCCATCTTCTCTCTAATGTTCAAATAGAAATCAAATTATGAAGAATCTTTCAGATATTGACAGTGCTGGCTATCCATGTGGATAAAAATTTGGTCCCTACCCACAGACACAGATCTAATGTTCACCTTTGCTCAGCGGGTGGCCACAGTTAGGTGACAGTGACTTTCCTGGTAAATGGACAATAAATAGCAATACACTTTAATAGGCTTTTTGGTAATAACACTAGCTAAAATCTTAAGGGTTTATTGCATAGTGTTTGGCTAGCTCCTAGACACGAAGAACTACCTCCAGAGCCCAGGCCCTTGATCATTTGCACTTTCCGTTGCATGTCTAATGATTACATGAAATTCTGTCTCTTTCTAGAAGGGATGCAGAATACACTGTATTTAGGAATGTAACTTAAAATCATTTCCAACTGTGATCTATCCAGAAGCAAGAAATCATAGTGGACCAGAGAGAGAGCTCAGCAGACAGAGGTCTTGATAACCCACTTCATTCTTGGATGCCACAGGTGGAAAGAGAGAATCAGTCCCTGCAGGCCACCTTCTGACATTAACATACGGACACACATGCACATCCCCACACATGCACGAATAAATAAATGGCGTGGTTTTTTTAAGCTTTTTAAAACATATTTATGCGCATATGTGGACCTGTGTGAGTTCAGGTGTGTGTAGATGCCTGTGGAGGCCGGAAGAGGAGGTAGCTTCCCCTGGAACTAGAGTTATAGGCAATGGTGAGCCACAGGCTGTGGGTGTTGAGAACCAAACCCAGGTTCTCTGTGAGAGCAATACGCATTCTTAGCTGCTCCGCCATCTCTCCAGCCTGTTCCTTCATTTCTCCGGGACACAACGATTAAGCATGCACCATGTTCCAGAGGGCTGAGAACTGATGACACTCACTGACACCAAAATAAGTACAAACAGAACGGGAAACTATTACAAAGAAGCCCGCGCTGGTCACAAAGAGGAAGGACTCACCATTTACACAGTGCGTGTAATTGAAACCGTCTTCAGTTTCACTGGGGTGGCATCTAAGTCGATGGGGTAGTAAAAAAACCAAAAGAAATATTGGGGGGTTACTTGGGATACAAGAAGACTGAAAAGACTCTATATAGTCGACTGAAGATAAACACAGCCAGTAAAGCTAGTGCATAGGTAGAGGGGAGTAACTGGAGAAGAGGGAATGATAAAAACACCATCGTAAGCAATGATAGGACAATCTGCAGTAGACAAGAACACGGGAACAGTTATCTCTTCAGTGACTTTTTAAAAGAGACGCGGATAAAACGGCCCATTTTCCAAGCAGTAATTTGTAAGGGTAGGGAAATGTCAGATGAAAAGTAAATATCAGGGCCAAAGCTGTAAGACCCTAGAGTTTGAAGTTGACGGTGTTTAGTAAAGGAAGGCTAGCAAAGGGGAGGAGTAAGAGGTTGGCAAATTGTGAAGGGCCACAGGGCCTTGATGATGGAACAAAGCAAATATAAAGAGCAGAAGCAGCAGCCAGTTAGTGTGGAGCTGGCTCCAGCAAGGGAGTGATTCTCCTACAGGGACTGTTCACCCAACCGTTAGACCCTAGCTGCTAGAGGAAGCCAAGGGATAGGAGTATTTACGAGCTAATGGAGAAACACAACTCACCTCTCAAACCTACACAATGTTTAAATTTGCTAGTCACAGAAAAGAGAATCCCCAACAAGTAAGAGGCCGAATGTTTCACCCACAGAGAGCAATAAGCTGTCAACACTCGGTGCTGACATCGAACTAGACCTTGGTAAAGGGCGAGAACTAAGTCTGGAGACAACACACATGGAGAAGGGGCAAGAAAGAAAGACTGTCGAAGACAGAAAATGCCAAGGAGTCTGAATCAGCAGCTTCCCAGTACTGCAGCCATCACTGCACACACCAGCAGCTGCTGGGGGTCCCTGGGGCTTACCCGTTTCATTCTCACCATCTGTGACGGTGAATACGGATTGTCGATGTGACAGGATCACCTAGGAGACAAGCTCTGGGCAAGTCGGTGAGGGAGCTCATTGAAGAAGGGAGGTCCCGTCCAAGATGTGTGTGGTACCAGTCCACCGGCTGGGGTCCTGACTACATACTGAGTACCAGCACTTACCTCTCTTAGCTTCCTGACTGTAGAGCCAATGTGATCAGCTACCTCACGCTCCTGATAGCAGGATTTCCTTACCATGATAGAATGTGTCTTAAACATGAGCCCAAATCAACCGACCTTCTCTCCCTCCCTTACTTTTGTCAGGGACTTCCTTGCAGTCATAGAGAAGTAGCTAACACACCAAGAAGCTGGTGAAGCTGCTTCCAGAGCCCAGGCCCTTGATCACCAGGCTTTTCTATTGCATCTTAAGCAATTGTGCAAAATTCTCTCTCTTCTTTGAATGGAAGAGGAACAAGGTGTACACATGAATGCAGTCTAAAAACATTTTGCAGGTGTGATCTAGTCAGCTCCAAGAACCTGTCTTATTTTTGAAAGTGTGTTTCTAGCCTGTCACGTGTGATGAAGGATTTGAGACTAGAACGAGAGGCTTACAGGGAGCAGACAGTGCATGCAGTGAGACTCTATGATAGCATAAACCAGTATTCTCCTGGAGTGAGATATACACAGCTCAGTGTTAGAGTCCGGGACTCTAGATTCAGCCACAGAACCAAAAGGAAATGAAAAAGACATTCTCTGGGACTATCAAGACGGCTCAGCGGGTAGAGGCACTTATTGTCAAGACGGATGGCCTGAGTTTAATCCCTGGGACTGACGCAAGGCAAGCTGTCTTCTGACCGCCACACGTGCTTGGGCACACACATAAACACATTAAATACATAAATCCATGTAACAAAAGTAATCTTTTGATTATCCTCAACTTTGAATATTGTTAAAAACACATCTCAGAAATGTTATTATCCTCGGCAGAATTTATGTCCCAGACCTTGTTTGTTTACAGCCCCAGGGACTTGGACGCAGCCAAGCCCTTCTCGGGAATCAGAGCATCCTCATATGGGAACTCAGCAGGTACAGATTCACACCCGATCTCTCGTCCCTGAAAGATAGTGAATGACTTTGTAATAGCAGGCCTCAGAGAATAAATACTCATTCTCTGACACCCTGAAGATAAAATTTGCATGTCAGTTATACTTCCTCATAACAAGATGAAAATTTGTTCGATGTCTGTGCATTTGCTAAAGAAGGAACTTAGAAACACTGGAACACGCTCCGAGAAGGGAAACCGGTCAGCAAGTGTCAGAGCAGATTAAGCACACCACTTCCCTGGAAACAACCAGGGCCACTAAGATCAGGGGCGCGCTTAGCTCTCTGTCTCGGTGCAACAAGCCCTTCTTCCTCTTGGTTGCTTATTTAACTGTTCGATAGTATGGGCTGAATTAGAGTACCCTAAGATTCCAAAGTTGAAATCCCAATCTCCTGGTGCCTTGGAACAGGATTGTATTGTATTCTACAGAGGTAATTAAATTAAAATGGGGTCATTAAGGTTGACTAATCCAGTGTGACTGGTGTCTTTAAGGCAGAGACGGGAGATCATAAATTTGAGGTCAGCCTGGACTACAGAATGAGAGTCCTGTCTCAAACTAAACAGAGGTGAACAGGACTTTTGGCTCCTGACACAGAGGGGAGACAAGAAGAAAAGGGCCAGTGTATGCAAGCCGGGAAGAGAGAGAAGCCTTGGGAGAAACCAACCTGGAACCTTTGATCTGGACTTCAGCCTCCAGTTCTGTTGTTTGCAGCCTCCCGGGGAGAGGTGCTTTGTAGGTGGCCCTGGCCTTACCCCCCTTCCACTGTGTTCTCAGCAGCTCCTGGGTCCCCATGCACCGCAGAAGTTCACCAAGACTGCCGAGCGAAGAGCTGCCCAGAGCTGGATGTTTGGGCATGTTTCCTGGACTACAAGGATTTAAACGTTATCCAAAAGTGTTCAAAGGGGACATTTCTTCCTTTAGTAGAAGATATCTTCAAGCTTGGAGTTTTTAAAATGTATGTGCGTGATCGTATTTGTCTGCGTGTGCCTGTGGGACTGTACGTGTACACAGGTATGCATCACTATGCACACTGACAGAGGGCAGAAAAGGGTGCTGGATATCCTCCTCCACGATTCTGTCGATTCCTCGGAGGCAGGGTCAAAATTTAAAGTAAATTTCTAGATGGCAGTGTTTTCAAAATGACTATTTTCCCCCTTTCTTATATTGTTTATTTTTCCCCCACAGCTAATGAGCATTATTAAGGAAATCTATGGGGCTCATGTTTTCTGAGCTGGACATCGGCAAGCCCCCAGGAATTCCCCATCTCTGTTCTATTGGGTCTGGGGACATAGTCATTTGGGGCATGCTCAGCTTGTTATAAGGCTGTTGAAATGCAGACTCTAGTCCTCAAGATGCCACAGAAGGGCTCTTAGTAACCACAGAGCCATCTTTCCAGCTCCACAGAGTTGGTTTTTTTTTAAAATAATGTCACCCATTGTTTAAAAAAAAAACTATAGGAAAAAATTAAACACAAAAACCCTACCAGCTTGATACTTACTTTAAATTGTGACAGTTGATAGTCTTTACACACATAGAACACATTTTAATATAGAAATAATACTGACTCATTTACCATTTTGGAACAGTTTTTCCACATCATGAAAAATTCTTTATAAGCATTTTCTAAAAAAGATTTTATTTGTACTTGTGTGTCTGTGTGTTTTTTGTGAATGTGTGGTACAAGTGCGTGGGTGCCTATAGGGGCTAGAGGACGGCGTCAGACCCTCTGGGTGGAGTGACAGGCAGTTGTGAACCGCCTGATGTGGGTGCTGGGAGCCGAACTCAGGTCCTCTGGAAGAGCAGGACTCACTCTGAACTGCTGAGCCACCTCTCCATTCCCTTCACGAATGTCTTAAACAGGTATAAAAGTTATAGTATCATATGTGCCTTTCATAATGGAAATTTTTAAGATTAGAATTTCACGTTTCTAGCCTGTCTCTTTCTGTGTCTGTGTTGGCATATTGTGTGTATGTGTGTGTGTGTGTGTGTGTGTGTGTGTGTGTGTGAGAGAGAGAGAGAGAGAGAGAGAGAGAGAGAAGGCATGTAAGTGTGATGTGCATGTATGTGTAAATGTGAGCACACCCTCCACATGCACATGGGGAAGCCAGAGATCAACATCAGATCCCTCTATGGCTCGCCACGCTTTGGTTTTGTGACAGGGTCTGTCTGTCAGTCATCCCGGAGCTCACCGTTTTGGCTAGACTGAGTGGACAGCCAGCCTTCTAGAACTTGCCTGTCTCTGTTCTCTAATTGATAGGCATCATAGCTACAGCTGAGCTTAACTTTTTATAGGGCGCTGGGGCCTAGACTCAGCTCCTGATATTGGCACGGCAAGCACTTCCCTGACAGAGACCTCCCTCTAACTCACACACCTAGCTACTCCTAGCATGATTAACACTATAGTAAGCATCTTTGGTGACAGAGCCTGTAAAAAAGATTTATTTTTATTTTATATGTATGAGTATGCTCGCCTGCATATATGTATGGGCACATGTACTTGCCTGGTGCCCACAGAGTTCAGTACAGGACATTGAACCCTCTGGAACTAGAGTTACTGTCGGGAGCAGTGAGCCCCCAGATCCTGAATTTCTTGTAAACAACTTGTTTTCCCCTGATCTGAGTGCCTACAGCTGCTCTGAGCACGAGATGCTCAGGAGTGCCTGATGGCAGGAGAGTGGTTTCTGGTGCGTTTGGCTGGGATGTGGCTATCTCTATATAAGCTGCCCCTGAACACAATAAAGGGGGCATTCTTGGGGCATTCTGGCTTCAAGGATGACCTGTGTCTCTCTCTGTCTGTGAGTCTTTGTGTGTTTCAATCTCCAGCCCCTAGCCCGGCTTGCGAACGGTATGGCAGCACATAGAGCGCAGATGGGCGTGATGCGCGGCAGTCACAGAGAGTTGTTAGCCACCATGTTGGTGCTGGGAATCGGGGTCTAGTCCCCTACAAGAACACAAGTGTTCTTAATCGATTAGCCATCTCTTCAGTCCTGGTACAGAAGCTCATATCCATCCTTCTAATGCCTATCCTGGGGAGGGAGAGTCAGTTTTCTTCCAGGGTGTGGCCCTTAGCAGGGCAACAAGGCTCCAGTGGGTGATCCTCTACTCAGGAGTAAATGGGAAGTATGAACTGGACACAGGGTCACGGAAAGCAATTGATTAATCAATTAATTAATAAAAAGACATGAAGCGGGAGGAGGTTGGGGGTAGACCTAGGAGGAGCTGGGGGAGAGGGAATGAATACGATCAAAATACAGTGTACAAAATTCTCAAAGAATAAAACTATATTAAAAACGCCATCCTATCACAATTATGCAAAAAATAAGCCATGGTAAGACTTTAATACATAACTTTTTATGGCTTTTTGAAAAACTTAAACCACTTTCTAGCTAATCCATAAAATCCTTCATTGCACTTTATCCCTAAGCACCGCTTTTACAAGCCTTGCTAATTAGATAAAATGAAATGGGATCTGTGACATTTTAATTTATTAATACATTCTTTGAATATTAATGATGCCTTCCACTTCTCCCCTATTTACAATTTTTCTTTTAAGCGGGGGGGGGGGGCGCGTCTCTAAACCTTGTATAATGGTTCACATATGTAATCCCAGTATTGGGGAGGCCGAGGCAGATGCAGCCAGCAGGCCAGACTGGGACTGCACAGTGAGTTCTAAGCCAGCCTGGCTATGGAGCAACACTTTGTCTCAAACAAAGAACGACAAAGAAAGAGAGCAAAAGAGGGAAGGAGGGAACAGGAGAGAGAGAGAGAGAGAGAGAGAGAGAGAGAGAGAGAGAGAGAGAGAGAGAGAGAAGGGAAGAGGAAAGGACGGAGGGGGTTAGGGCGGATGGAGGAGGCTCTTTCTCAAAGCCATGCTACTGCCTGGCCTTCAGCCACGGCCTTGATTCCTCAGTCAAGGAGACGGTACATCCTAGAGTCGTCTCAAATCTTATCATCACAGACTGGCAAACAATAACACAATTTTCACTGTTCAGAACAGACAAAGAAATCTGTTCCAATTATTTTCCTCCTACTCACAAAATGTTGATACATCAGATGTGTGTGAATATATTTAATTTGGCTATCTAAGTCTGAAATCAGCTTTCCTTGCAGAATGAAAAGAAAGTTTTCATTTAATCTGGGGAGGAAAGGGGGGGGAGGTAGAACTTTTGGGAAGAAAACAGATAGCGCTCTTTATTTCCAACGTGATTTTAGCTCGAATGCGTTCATTTCCCAGCTGCATTTCCTACATTCAGGACACAGAGAAAACTTAAAAATGCAAATGTTTCCCAGGTGACTTGTTCTCAAATTCAGAAGCACTGCAAGCAAAACACTGCCTCTTGAGCAGACCTTGGAGGTCTTGAGTAAACCCCTCTCTGATCAGACCTGGACATTTTCAATGGAAATGTTTTTAAATGGCCATTTGTGACAGTGGGCTCAGTTTTCAGGGGAGAATCCTCTCAGAGATGCTGGCACGGGCAGAACACTGGTGGTGCCAAGCTGGGGTGGGGGTAGACCGCGGTACGATCCATAGCTCTGAAACCTGTCATGTGCTTCCCTTGGTTCTCTTCCTTCTGTTCCCAGGGCAATAGGTGTCCCTCAGCCAGCCAAGGCTGACTCCACTCTTCCCTGCTGCCTCTCTCTCCTCGCTCCCCCACATGTCATGGCTCTCCCCTCTCCCACGGTCATGCCCCCTCTCCATCTGCCCTACACACTAAAAATATGTCCAATTTCCCCTTCCTGAAAAGAAAACCTTGTTTTTTTTGACTTCCCTCGCAAGTGTTACCCACGAGCCCCCTTTTTAAACTCCCTGAAATGGACACTGGGATTTTTCTTTTTTTCGATTTCCTTTCCTCACCCATCAAGGTAACTGCTGTTCTCACTCTACCCGTCTCCACATAAGGCTGGCTAGCCTTGAACTTCCTAGAACTGAGTTCCTTGTGTATTCTGTATGGCTTCTTTATGCATTATTGATTATCATTATTATTATCGATAGCAATCATTTTATTGTGGTAGCACATATCACAGAAGCTGGGATAATGAGGGGCTCAGTTAGCAAAGCACTTGCTGTATGATCCTGAGGGCCGGAGTTCAATTCCCATGCACCCACATTAATAAGGCAGGCACAGCTGCATGCTCCTCTGATCACGACGTTGGGAGACACTGGGAAACAGAGAAGGGACTCCTGGCACTCTGGCTGGTAAGTCTAGCCTTGACTGTGAGAGACCCTGACTCAAAACCGAGCCGGAGAGGACTTTTCAATAGCTTGGCAGGAGGGTAAGACCACTTACTACTAAGTCTGACCACCTGGGCATGGTCCCCAAGATCAAAAGGTAGGAGGAGAAACTCACTCCTGAAATTGTCCTTTGACCACCACATATGCACCCAAGCAGTGTGTGTGTGTATGTGTGTGTGTAAAAACACATAAGTAAATATAGAGAACTGAGGGAAAAGGCACCCTATGTTGACCTCTGGTTTCTGCATGTGCTCACACTCATACAAATACACATAAACAACAACAAAAAGCAAAATGCAAACACGCATACACAACACAAAAGAGTCCACTTTAGCTTTGGTAAGTACACCTTTCAGCAGCGCTGAAACTGCCCACGCAGGACTGGCTGTGTGGGTGTGTGCACACTTTTCATCTCTGCACTTGGGAGGCAGAAGCAGACAGATCTCTGTGAGTTTGAGGCCAGCCTGGTCTATACACCGAGCTCCAGACCAGCTAAGGTTGCAGAGGGAAACCCATCTCAAAAACAGTAACAAAAAAAAAAATGGTCCAAATGGTTGAGCATCTATCACTACCATCTATTTCCAGAACTTACTTGTCTTCTCCAGTGAGAAGCTCTGCCCACCACACAGTGAGTCCACGTTCTTCCTACCTCCCGCCCCGGACCATCCACTCTACTTTCTGTCTGAGTCGCCTTTCCTAGGGACCAAGCAATAACTGCTGCTTCCTCTCTGACTTGTATGTGTCACTTCTCCTCATGTTTGTTTTTTTTTGTTTGTTTTGTTTTGTTTTTTTGGTTGTTTTTTGTTTTTTGTTTTTCAAGACAGGGTTTCCCTGTAGTTTCTAGAGCCTGTCCTGGAACTAGCTCTTGTAGACCAGGCTGGCCTCAAACTCAGATCCGCCTGCCTCTGCCTCCCGAGTGCTGGGATTAAAGGCGTGCGCCACCACCGCCCGGCTCCTCATGTTGTTTTTAAGACTCACTCCTGTTGATCAGAATTATCTTTTTCAGTACTGAATGATTTTTCTTTGTATAAACTATATTTTGGGATTTTTATACATTCATTAAAGGATACGGGGGAGAAAGAAATGACAGTCACACTTTTTGTTAGCGTGTATTCATTGTCCAGAGTCATATTTTTCATACAATATTTCATATGTTCTGTCTAGTGTACTATGTACTCCGAGCATTCTTATCCCCAACCCTCTCCTTTCTCTTCTCTTCCTTTCCTGGTAGTTCTCCCCGCTGTCCAGACGCGTTTCGTGTCACGTGTATAAACACATAGGATCCACGAGCGAGAAGGGAGCAGGGGCAATATTTGCCTTTCTGGCTTCTTTTCCTTAAGATGCTCTCCAGTGGCGCCCATGTTCCTGTGACCACCATTTCATTCCTCTTCATGGCTGAGCACTACTCCACTGTGGAGAGACACTGCATTTTCTTTATCCTTCATCTGTTGACAGGTCCTTGGGCTTTCTCCAAAATGAAGCTCTTACGAACAGTGTCCCCCAAAAGCACGGACATGCAGGTGTCTTCTGTAGTTTTCCACCTTAGACACCTCTGAGCGTGTCCGCAGGGGTGGTGCAGCTGGATCTTATGGTAATCCTATTTCATTTAGGTTTTTGAATTGCTTGAGGAGCCTCCATGCTGATTTTCTTAATGGCTGCACCAATTTACATACTGACCGGCATTGTGTGGGTGTGCCTTTCCTGGCTGCCCACATCCTCGCCAGAATCTCTTTTTCTTTAATAATTCTGACTGAGATGAGATGAAATCTTGATGTTTTCGTGCGTGTGCACATGCGTGCACGCGTGTACGTGTGCCTGTGCACATAAGCATGCACAGAGTCATGCAAGTGCCCTTTGAGGCCAGAAGAGAGCCTCAAATCCCCTGGAGTTGGAGTTAAAGGCAGTTGTGCGTGCGTGGCTTGGTGAGGACACTGACCGCCAAACTCTGTCAGAGCAGCCTGCACTCTCAGCCGCAGCCCCTCCATGTGGTTCTGGTTTGTACTTCCCTGGTTTCCCAGGCTCACGAAGCGCACAGTGGCCATCAGGGCCATTTTTAAGCAGGCTGTGTAAACAGCAGCTTTAGGTCCACAGCAAAGCTGAGCAGAGGGAGCTGAGATCTCCTAGATGCCCCCACAAACCTCCCCCACTGTCACAGCCCTGCGCCACGGTGGCACATTTGTTATGCAAACAATGCAAGTTTGGGAGTCTGCTGCAGGAGCTGTCTCTGTCAGTGGTGCCCCATGAGCCCTGTTTAGCAGTGACATCAACATCAGTAAGTCACTGTCACCCAGGCTCCGGGCTTTGCTTTATGTTTTAACATTAGTACGATACATTGTAGGGGTTTTGATAAATGAATAGTGACAGGAATCCTCCATTACTTTCCATAGAGTGCTTTCATTGGCCCCTCTCCCCAGACCCTGGACATCACTGAATTGTTTATTGTCTCCGTCCTCCTCCGCCGCTGCTCCAGGATGTCATATAACTGTAACAGCATAGGAGGTAACTTTCACATTACCTTCATTACTTAGTAATTTGTGTCTATGGTTTTTTTATGTCTCGGTAGCGATCTTTTAGTGCTGAATAATATCCCATCGTGCCGGTGACCTGCAGTGTGTTTATACTAGTCCCCACTAAAGGACATTTTGATTGCTGCCAAGCTTTGTAGACGGAGGAGAAAGCTGCCATCAACATACATGTGCATATTCTCGTGAAGACATGTTGTTTTAACTCTTCTGATTAAATACCAAGAGCTATAATTATTGAATTGCATAGTAAGAATATTTTTAGCTTTGTAAGACATAGCCAAACTATGTTCCAAGGTGGTGGGACTATTCTGCTAGAAAGAGCACATGGTTCTTTTTTTTTTTTTTTCCAGTGCCATGTAGTCAACCCAGGGCCTTGTGCAAGCTAACCAACACTCTACCACTGAGACTCTCTCTCTCTCTCTCTCTCTCATTATGTGCTTGCTTGGAGGCAAGGTCTTATTTTGTAATCCATGCTAGCCTGGGACTCACTATGTAGACCAGGATAGCCTCAAACTCAGGGCAATCTACTTGCCTCAGCCTTCCAAGTTCTGGGATAAGAGGAATGAGCCACCATAAAGGACAAAATGAGGCATCTTCTTGAGTGTTCTCTTTCCAAGTATTCAGTGATGCTACTAAAAGAAAGAATTGAAAAGTTGTATTTTGTTCAAATTTAAAATGCTACTTTTGCAGAAGATCCTGTTAAAAGAATGAGAACAAAGCTACATAGATGGGGGAAAAAGATTTGCAGAGGCTATATACGATAAAGGGCTAGTTTACAGAATGTGTGAAGAACACATGTCACAATAAACAATGTAAAGTCAAAATGGGCCAAGGACCTGAACAGATACCTCAACAAAGAAAATCCTTGGTAAGAAACCTGCTCAAGAAGAGGGCTATCCCAGAACTCCCTCTGTAGACCAGGCTGGCCTCAAACTCACAGAGATCCACCTGCCTTTGCTTCCTGAGTACTGAGATTAAAGACACAGGGCACACTGCCTGGCTAGAGGTTTTGTTGTTGTTGTTGTTTTCCCCTCTATGTGGCATCAGGGAGCCATGAGTTCTAGAACACAGGATACCTCGTGTATTTAAGGAGAGTGCAGCACAGGGCTGTTCTCTGTTGTTTGGGCAAAGGGCGTTGTGTGTGGAGTGAGAAAGGGTCTAACTCTGTTTCCCAGGCTAGCTCAGAACTCACTGTGTAGCTACAGAAGGTTCAGAGTCCAGGTAACCTTCCTGCTCAGCACCTCCAACCCCCTTGCTGAAACCGTAAACATGAGCTACCACACCCAGCTCATAACTGTCTTCATAATTCAGAAGTTCAAATGCATTCACCCTGTGTGTACATCATCATACGCAACTGAAACTCAAAGACTCTCTGTTTTCTCCTCTTATAAGGTGTGGCAGTCACCTTTCTACTTTCTGTTTCCATGAATGTGACTATTCCCGTGCCCTTCAGTGGAACTATACATGGTTTGTTTTGTCATGATGGTCTTATTTCATTATAAGGTCCTCAAGCTTCATCCATTTGTAACAGGTGACAAGATTTCTCATGTCTATATCTATATATCTATATATAAAAACAGGGCTTCACGATGGAGCTCTGGGTATCATCCCAGAACTCACTCTGTAGACCAGCCTGGCCTCACACTCACAGAGCTCCACCTGCCTCTGCCTCCTGAGTACTGGGATTAAAGACATGCACCTCCATGCCTGGCTAGAGGTTTTTTAACTTAAAAAGGATTGTTAGGGCCTGGAATGTGACTCAGTGGTAGAATGCTCAGTTCCCATTCACAGGATTCTAAGTGCATTCTGTGACCTGGGTAAGTATCACCTAGGTCTGTGTGCCACCAGTCTGCCGAAAGGGGAACTTGTGGGAGGAAGTTAGGTCATTGGAGGAGTAACCTTGAAAGGGACATTTGGACACCGGCTCCTTGGTCTCCCTCTGTTGCTCCCCAGTCACAAGGAAGGTGAGCACTTTACCCAGAATATTCTTCCACCATAGTGGGCTGCTCCACCACAGGCTAGCCAGAAATTTATTCTAGAGTCCAGCCTGCCTTTCATTGCTCCTGCCTCTGCTTCTTAAACGCTAGAACTATCGGCGTGTACCGCTACACTCTGCTATTCAGACTTTTTAACTGAGAAATCCCACTCGGAATTAGTCCCACATATACATTAATACAGACACACAGATATTTATGCTACTGCTGCTCTTTGTAACAGGGAAAACGGCAAGCAACCTGCAGGGGAAAGAGATGACTTTGAAGTTTCCCTTCTACAACGTACTACCCAGAGCTAACATGTTTGCTTAGCTGGGCTCGGAGGCGTATGCCTGCAGTACAGTGGCTGAGTCAGGAAGAACACTGAAGTTCAGGAGTTCAAAGCCAGCCTGAGCAGAATAGAGAGGCCCCGTATTAAAAGCAAAACAAAATCCAAACCCAAGCAGCGCTTACTTAAGAAAGATATTTATGTCCTATTTAGTGAGGAAAGCAGTCTGAAAGGGGTATATGTGTACACACACAGCCGGTGAGGATTGGACTTGGGTAAATGTGGGTTAGATGTATTGGTTAGGATATTTTTGGTTGTAGAGAGGCCATTTGGGTTTAAGACTGATGGGAACATCCTAATCCAGAGACCCAACTTAGTTTCTGTGAGGCAGGGTCTCTCGCTGAACCTGGAGTAGGTACTTTTTTTAGTTTTTCAGTAGACTGACAGACAGCAGCCCCAGAGAGCCTCCTGTCTGCTCCCACAGCACGAGGAGTTTCAAGAGTGCTGCAAAGCACACCTGATTAGCTCCACGGTGCTGGCATCTGAACTCAGGGCCTTGTGGCTGTGCAATAATTTCTCTTAACCACTGTGCAGTCTCTCTAAACCAGTATTTTTATTAAATTAAAAACATTTGAATGTGCTTTTTGGTATTCATGTCCTTTGCCAAGCGTCTATTTAGTCCAACTTTCTTATTGACTTGAATTAGACCTTTGCAAAGTATTTTAAGGAGATATTTCTTACAACTGTTGTTTTTTTCCCCTCTGCTATTAAGTCCTGCTAGTTTTTCATGGCCTACTTTTATGATAACGTTTTCTATATGGTTTAGTGCATGAGATTTTCCTTTATTATGCTAGAGAATCCTTTTTGGACTCCTGAGATTTTTGCTTGAATTGACCAATGTGTCCCTTCAGTTATTTGGGGATTCCTATTTACATTTAAATTTCTGACCCAAATAAAATGCTATCGATCTACGTAAATTTGTATTCTTCTGTTTATTTTATTGTTTTGAGACAGAGGTTCTCTGTATATCAGCCCTAACTGTCCTAGAACTAGCTCTTGTAGCCCAGGGTGGACTCAAACTCACAGATCACAGAGATCTGCCTGCCTCTGCCTCCCGAGTGCTGGCATTAAAGGTGTGTACCAGCCTGCCCGGCTTTTCTGTTTATTTAAAAGATTATTTTACTTCCTTGTGTCTGTGTGCCTCTATGCACACGTGTGTGTGTGTATGTCTGTGGAGGCCAGAAGCGCCAGATGCCCTGGAGGTGTTGTTAGTTACAAGAGGTTATGAGCTGCACAGCACGGGTACTGAGAACTGCCCTTGGGTCTTCAGTAAGAGCAGCAGGCATTAACAAGCCCCGAGCCATCCCTCCAGCCTCCACATCCAGTCCAGCTTTTGTTACAATAAGCACGTATCTCTTTGACCTTTAGTAAAAATGCAGTCAGTAGCTAACACAGTGTAGACACGTTTTTTTTCTTCTTCTTTTAAAGTCTTGACAAAAGCAAAACCAAGAACAGATGTAACAGGAAAACCGTCAGTATGTTAGAAGAATGAAACTGTGCTTCCCATATTTTACTTTAAGAACTGGAAGTTCATTATATGGGTGCCTCTCTCTGGAACTTCTAAGTTCCTCCTGCGCATGAGCACAGTGTTCGGCACAAGGGACCTTCAGCTCTGTGTCAGGGGCCGCCACTCTTCAGTTATCAATCCACAGGGGGTAAAGGAAGCCAAGAACGCAAGACAAAGAGCAAAGAACCATTGGAAGCAGGACTGGTATTTTTCCCGAGGTTTTTTGAAACAGCAATAGTATATGGCTCATGTGTTGATTTCCATCCACTCTCCAGCGTACTGGTCCATAACCCCTACCAGTCTACAGAGAAATTAGAGTGGGGACCAGAGCCACACTGCCTGGATCGCGGTCAACTGCACCCATATGCACCCCTGTACCCCCATGCAGCTCTACAACCACGCGCTCCCTTCATGTCTTCCGAGTGTCGCTAGGCTTTCCCACCCGCGAATCATACCAGTACTTACTTTGAGTGTACATCTTGCAGATAGATGACCTCGGTTAATACATGGAACACCAATCTACCAGTATTAAACAAGACCAGCTAGGCCCGTGGGAGCCAGAGGTCTACTGTAGACGTCTAGGGCAACACCTGAAAGTTAGGAATTGTAGGATACTCCAGTTTTGCTATGGTATGTACGATAGCTGTGGAAAATGGGGCAAGCTTTGCCTCCCCATTTCCCTGAACTCTGACACACAGACAATTAGTTTCCCTTTATAGCTATCTACTAATTGTATGGTACAGTAAGTATGTAGTGTGAGGGCCGCTAGTATTACAGTAGTTCGCTTAAGACCTGTTGCTTTTTGTCCAACTGACTCAGCCAGCTCCCCACTGCTGTTGTGCAAGAGGTGGGAGAAAGTTGTTGAATCATCCCAAACTGCCTTACTGATGCCAAGACCCATTGCACAACCGCAGACAAAAGATCTTAGTCACGCCCCTTGTTTGAGAAGAATGTCTTACTTGGAAAAACCATGGAACTGGGGAGTGCTTTATGATAATAAGTCCCTCGATTATATAAACCAAGGATTCCACAAAGTTGCCTTTGAAGCTCCCCTCACGGAGAAGAGAGAAGTAAAGGAAGACGAAGCCACACCAAGTGCGGAGCGCCTGTCATACAGGAGGCTGCTAGTTAGAGCTGAGCCTAAAGAAAACAAAATGAAATCAGAGCAACAAAACTCACTTTATAAGCTCCCATCCCTAGGACCCGTGTTAGAAATCTAGCGCATGTGCATGTAAATGCGTATTCTTTCAAAACAAAACCGCCACCTGGCTCAAGGGCACACATCTGTGATCCCAGCATTCTGGATACGAGCAAGTGGAGCAAGAGTTTCAGGTTAATCATGGTTACAGAGTGAGTTGGAGGTCAACCTGGGCTACATTAGAACTTATGCGGTTCCCTTTCCATCTGTGGGCCATGCTGGACTCCAGCTGACTCTCACATCCATTTCCTGCAGAGGCTAGTTATCCTCTGACTTTGCTATCTGCATTGACTAAAGGGCCTATTATTTTGGTGATCATAAAATGGTTTTTATATTCAACGTAATTCTTTCAAAACTGCCTGTGATTATGACTGCAGTACCCTTTTTCTGAGTTTAATGGTAGTGAGTTGTGACTTTCACTTGCTCGGTTTACAGTCTCCTGGGGTGCTGAATCTTACATCGATTGGGTGTTGGGGTCCTTCAAAGCCCGTGGCTCTTGGTCTGCTGTTTGTCTTTGTGACAAAGCAGTGCTGTGATGCCCAGACCTTGTCTAGGGCCACTGTGACAGTACCACAGAGAGATGCCCAGAAGTGCAGCTGTTGTTCCTCTCCCTTATGCAGCTCAACACCCCCAGAACGATAGTTCACAATCTTTCTTCTCTAGCCCAAGCAGGCTTTTAACTTGCAATTTTCCTGTTTTAGATTCCAAAACAGCTGCAAAGCATGCTACCAGCCCAGTTACAATTTTTCAATATTATCCTCCTAAGAAATATCTTTTATTATCTAAATTTATTCATTATACAGCATATTTGGATCATATCCATCCACCGCTAGCTCCCTCCAACTTCGCACAGTCCCCCCAACCTGTCTCCCTCCCAACTGCACACCTTTTCCCCATCTTAAATATAACTTCCAATTAATAAAAATAGAAGAATAAAAATTACTCTGATTCTAATTAGCTGTCCATATGCACACGGGGATGGGCCATCTACTAGGCAGGCGCAACCTATCACTTCCCCAAAGGAGACTGGCTTTCCCCGCTTCAGCAGCCAGCAATTACAGAGAGTTCCTCCTCCTCCTCTTCTAGGGGGAGGGTTCCCCATCCTTGCTGGAATTTTGACCAGCTTGATCTTGTGCAAGTAACCACAGGTGCTGTAAGTGTATTTGTCAAAAGCCATAGCATACCCAGAAGTCAGCATTTCACATCTCTCCCGGCCACTCAGCCACTGTCCCCCTTTTCTGTCCCCTCATGCAGTGCTTCCTGACCCTAGAATAGAGGATGATACAGGTGACCCATCAGCAGCTGAGCATCCCAGTTACATCGACCCAGCGCTTTGACCAGTTTATGAGTCTCTACGTTAACCAGCACACACTGCAAAAAGAAGCTTCTCTGATTAAAGTCCAAAGAAATAGAAATCTATGGGCATAAACACAAATATTTAGAAGGCAGGCAATTTGGGGCTGGTGAGATTGCTTATTGAGTTAAGGTACTTGCCAACAAGCCTGGTGACCTGAATCTCACCTCCAGGAATGTAGCGCAATGCCTGCTTACACACTACCCGCTATGGTACAGTCTGCAAGTCGGGCAAGGGGCTGGAGATGAGAGAGAGAGAGAGAGAGAGAGAGAGAGAGAGAGAGAGAGAGAGAGAGAGAGAGAGAGAGAATATGCACATTTTGGCCATGTTTACAGTACCAAGCATAAATCCCTCCTATGGAATTGTTCCCATAACCAATCAGAAAGCAGTTGGCTACCGCTATAACTGCCACGCTAGTATTGCATCATGGGCACATCTGGGCACATCTGGCCAGGAATGTTAGTATTGTAGCATGTAAGGTCTAGAGCTGGGTAAGCCTATTGATGTCTTCTCCCCAGCACCCTGCAGAGGACTTTCGGGCACTATAACTAGCCAACAGGAAGGGAGTGTCATGGTCAGTTTAAGATTGGCTTCTCTATGTTCTGCATCAGAAGTGTGTGGCGTCTTCAGCAATAGGCTCTTACCATCTGGATATGGTGGGCAACCAAGAGCAATGGCCTCTGGGGCCTCCCTGACTGGTAATTTATATATTTAAAAAAAAAATCCAGTGCCTGGCACTGAGACTTTCACTTAATTACCCATGTCTTCTAGGAAGCATTGTGCCTGCAGAACACACACACACACACACACACACACACACACACACGCACGCACGCACGCACGCACACACAATTTTTTTAAAGCATCCTATAAACTGGTAGATTTCAATTAGGTGTTTCCATATATCCTTAGTTTGGGCTAGCCTACTCCCTACCCTAACCTTCCATTCCCACTTAAACCTCTGAGTCATTCTCCCCTTCTGCTTCATGTCACCTGTGATCTATCCCCTCTAATCACATCTCCTGTCCTCCTTGGGTTGGAAGATCATACGCTGACACAAAGCTTTATCATGCATCCTCGGCTTCGGTTAAGCCCTCTCTGACCCCTTATCTGCCCGTCCTCTCCCACCTCTTATTTCCCCGCCATCATCCACCTCACTCCATCCTTGAAATCTTTCCACCCTAGTATCCCTTTTCCTACTTTTGTTTTCCTACCTCCTAGCCCTTAAAGCAGCCACTCCCACTGACCTGTTTCTAAGCTCCTGGCTTCTACATGTACCCGCAAGGTTAAACATACAAAACAAAAACATTCAAAGCTAGAGTCCACATACAAGGGAAAATGTGCTATCTAGGTGTCCGAAACGCAGTAGATTAAAATATATTCAGCGTATTTTCCCAGCTCTGACCGTTTATCTGCACATTTCCTGATTTCACTTTTCCTCACAGCCAAGTGTGTGCGTAACACATTGTCCTTATTCAATCATCTGCGGATGGACATCCAGGTTGTCCGTGGAGGTCCAAGTGTCTCTGTGGTCCTTCTGGCTATATGCAGGAGTGAAACACCTGGAGCACGTGTCAGTTCTAGTTCTAGGTTTTGGAGAAACTTCCAGACTGATTTCCAGAGCGGCTGCACTAGTTGACACTCGCGCCACAGTGTATAGGGCCTGCCTTTCTCCACACACGCTCAGCGCCTGTTCTCGCCTGGATGCCGGTCACCTGCATTCTGACTTGAGGTGAGATGGAACCTTCCTCTCAATCCTCACCTCCCGCCCACAGGACACATTTACCTGCGGTGACCCCTGGGGGAGGTACAGGGTCTAGTGACCTTTAAGCTTCCTTGCTTCCTTTTTTTCTCAACATCCCACCCATGGCCAAGGAGGGAGTGCTAATGCCCGAGCTGATAGTCACCACATGGAGAATGTCCCTGTACCTCTGCATATGCGTCCAAGTGAATGTGGGTTTCCCTCTCTTTAGAAATCAGCAGACTACAGAATTCTCTCTGGATGCTTTTCCCAGTACCGGCAACTTGTAACACCGGAGTAGTGCAAAAGTGAGCCGCCTTCTGAATGCGCAAGGGCACCCGCCAAAAGTTTGCGTCAGGTGACACATCGTTTTATAACAAACTTTACATTGGGGTTCGCAATCTATTTATATAAGCTTTGAATCTCGATTTTTTTTAAACATTTGTGTCTGCTGATTGCCTAGTCAAGTAATACTATTTTTTTCAAGTAATAGTATAGATTCTGCTCTGCAGCCTGATAAATCTAAATGCTGAAGGGCCAGACGACTATTCTTAACTAAATATTATTCAACTTTTGTCTTTATTTCGGTGAGTTTTGTTTTGTTTTTGAGACAGGGTCGTGTGTGACTCAGACTGGCCTTGAACTCTACTTACAACCAGGAGGGACCTTGGACTCCACAGTGCTGAAGTGCTGGGGCTGCGGGTGTGTGCCAACATGCCCGCTCTCAGCATCCTTTATAAATACTACATAGTAGCCTAACTGTGATAGAGCAGAATAACCCTATGTCTTATTAGTCCTTTTTAATGGATTGCATTTATGATTATTGGAATGTGCAGTATATTTAAGTCATATAATATGTTAAAGTTACTAATTAGCACAATACTTCACACTGAAGCAAGTGCATCAAAGGAACACACAAAGCCAGGTATGATGGTACATGTTTGTAATTCCTGTACTTAGGAAGCTTTGGACTGCCACAAGTTCAAGGCCACCCTAAGCCACATAGCAAGTACTAGGCCAGGTAAGTCTATATAGAAAGACCTTGTCTCAAAACACAATGCTAACTTCCAATGGGTGCACATGTGTGCTTAAGATATAGTTCTGATATCCTGTGTAGCCCTGTCTGGCCTGGAACACACAGAAATGCACCTGCCTCTGCCTCCCCGTTGCTGAGACTAAAGGTGTACACATGCCCGGCTGACATTTTTCTTATCCCTATAATTATTAAACCACACAAAACCATTGTGTTTACTGCCCTCTTATTCAACATTCCACTTTTTGTGTTGTTTCAAAGGGTCATAATGCTCCAAAATCTTAACCTAATTTATTACGCACCTTCAGCCAGGCCAAATACTATGTTCTAAATTTTAAATTCTTTTGAAATTTTAAGATTAGCTTTCTGGAGTCGGGGTAGGTGCTGGGGACCGGCCCTGGGGGTCTCTTATATGCGAACACAGACGTACCATCGCTGACCTACATTGGCAGTAATAGCCTCCCCTCCCGCTTAGCCTTGTGATTGCATCTTCCTACTTCCTGTCAAATTCTTGCATATATGAAGGCGTCTGTGACACAGCATACATTCTCAATCAGCAACAGCCAAGCCAGCATGCACACTCCTCATCGAGAGGCGACAACCCTCTGCCGCTTCAGTTTGGCCGATTGTGGGATTATGGCAGAGGGGACGCTATGTGTTCTCCAAGGTGGCCTCTTGGAAATGAGCCATCCATCACACTGTGAGGAAGGCCTCTCTGGCTGAGCCCAGAAGGCAGCCAGGACCAACGCACTCATCACTGCCACTTCCCTGCCTACACCTGCCAGGATAGTTGTGTTGCGGGGGAGGGAAGCAGAGACGAAGCCTCTCTGCTGAGCCTTGCCTTGGTTAAGTATGAAGAACAAAAACAACTGTTGTTTTAAACTACAAAATCTGGAGCGAGTTTCACCCAGCAAGAGAGAATCAATATTTGTTTCATTCTTCATTTTGACCAGCCACTTACTTTTAATGAAAAAGAAATAAACAGAACCAGGAGGTAACCTAGCATAACGTGTAAGGGCATTCTCTAATCGGTCTGCTGGGCTCTGCCAATCAGCAGGAAATTATTAATAAGTAGTCAGGTATCTGTTGAATGGAAATGATAACTGTAACTAATTCACTAGGAGTCCTATGAAAATTCAATGAAGTAATCGATTGCGATAGTTGATATTGATTGGCTGCTTGACAGGATGGAGAATCACCTAGAAGACACACCTCCGGTCTGTCTGTGAGGGAGACTCTCGGCTGGGTTCAGTGAGGTGCAATGCCCCACCCTAAACATGGCAGCATCATTCCACTGGCTGGGAGTTTGGGCTGAATAAAGGAGGAAGCTTAGCGTTGGCCTTCATCGCTCTCTGCTTCCTGTCTGTCTGTTCAGGAGCTGCCTCCCAGTCCTGAGACTGAGCCACATAAACTCTTCCTTCCTTAGGTTCTGTGTGTCAGTGATTTTTGTCATTGCCATGAGAAAAGTAATCAATACACATTATCTAAAGTATTTCTGTCAATGCTCGCTACTTAAAACGACAACAACAAACAGACAGAAAAACCTGCATAAGAGTTGGCTGTTCTGGCTCTGGAGAGATGGGACGGTCGGCAGCTGAGAGCACCTCTGCTCTTGCAGAAGACCCGAGTTTGGTTTGTAGTATCCACAGCAGCACCTCACAACCACCTTTATCTCTGGTTCCAGGGCACTCGACATTCTCTTCAGGCCTCCTTGGGCACCCACAGTGATGTGCATATACTACTCCCCAACAATATAGACATCATTTTAAAAATTTAAGAGGCCATAGCTAGCCATTTGAACAGTTACATATTTTATACATATTCTTGATTTTGTTGCTTTCTCCTTTTTTTCTTTTTACTGATTTTATGTGTATGAATGCTTTGCCAACACGTCTGTGCACCATGTACATGCCTGGTACCTACAGAAGTCAGAAGAGGGTGTAGGGTCCCCTGAAACTGGAGTTACAGATGGTTGTGAGATACCTTGTGGGTGCTGGGAATCGAACCAGATCTTCCTCGGGAGCAACAAGAACTCTAGTGCTGACCCATCGCTCTAACCTACTTTCCTCTTTTTAATTGCATCAAAACATACATTTTATTATCTTTTCAGTAAGGCTGAAAATGCAGTACTGTTTCTGTTGTTGCTGCTATCATCTGCTCTTGTGTGTGTTACATGTGTATGTATACATGTATGCATAGGGGTGCGTGTCTTTGGGGGCCACCGAAGGGATCAAGTGTCCTGCTCAACCATCTTCCATTTTATCCCCCTGATAGGGTTATTCACTGAACCTGGTGCTTACTTTATGGCTATGCTGGCTGACCCCTGTGTCCCATCTCCTTCAGTGCAAGAATGATACGAATGCTCGGCTAGCCACACCTTAGCTAGGGATTTGAACTTAGGTCCTCACACTAGCACAGTGAGCATTTTTATTCTCTGAGCCACCGTTTGCCTTTTTGTAGAGGGAAACGTCAGCCGGGCGTGGAGGTGCACCGTCGCTATCCCGTTGCTATCCCGGAGCTTGAGAAGCAGAGGTAGGAGGATCAGGGGTTGAAGACCGGCGTGGCTACAGGAGACCTTGCTTCAATAAATAAATAAATAAATAAATGGCCACACACCAGAGTGTGTCAGCAGCTATCTGAAATTGAAAGCTGCAAGCAACTGTTTCGCTTCTCAGTTATTCGTAGGGAACAAAGTTCCACCAAGACCTTGATTTTAGAGGAGATACAGTGTTGTGACTTTTGACCCCCCCCCTCCCAGCTATGTAAGAACATCTTTCTGTTGTTTTTCCAGCCACGTTTATGATGATCTGTCAGAGCAGCCGTAGGAAGCTGTCATGGGTGCAGACCACTACCACACTGGGGGGCTTATGATGTCGCCAATGTCCCTCTCTTCCAGCTCTGCCAAAGGATGCCACTACCTGGCGGTCACAGTGTTGCTGGCAAAGGAGCCAAGACCTCTTTTTTTTTTTTTTTTTTTTTTTTTGGTTTTTCGAGACAGGGTTTTCCTGTAGTTTCTAGATCCTGTCCTGGAACTAGCTCTTGTAGACCAGGCTGGCCTCGAACTCAGAGATCCGCCTGCCTCTGCCTCCTGAGTGCTGGGATTAAAGGCGTGCGCCACCACAGCCCATGGCCTGAAACTCCTGATCCCCTTGCCTCTACTTCCCAAGGACTGGTGGGCAGGCCCATGCCACCCTGCCTGCCAGATCTCTTCTCTTTATAAGTTGCTTGACTTGATGTATTCTGTTACAGTCACATAAAACAGACTAGAACATTTCCCAAATTAAAACGGGCCTTTTTGTTTGTTTGAGACAGGGTTTCTCTGTACCTTTAGAACCTGTCCTGGAATTAGCTCTTATAGACCATGCTAGCCTCAAACTCAACAGAGATCCAACTGCTTTTGCCTCCCTAATGCTAGGGTTAAAAACATGCACCATCACTGCCTGGCTTAAAATGGCTTTTTAAAATTAAGCATATGGAAATAGCCTAGTTATATAGAAGTTAAGTCTGAGCAAAATCACCTATTAAGACACCAATTAACTGAAACAGCGAAGCCCGATTCCCGACTGTGCAGTGAGACAGCCATTTCTCTGCTCTCAGGACTTCCTGTGAGGTGAGGTCTTTTGTTTGGCTCCCTCTGGGCCCAGCTCAGGACACTAGACAGACAAAGGACTTCCCTTGCTCTTTAACCACTTTTTTTTTTCTGTTTGTTTTTAAAACCAGGAAAAAAAAAAAAAAAGAGCCCACACGTGCAAGGTCATTAACTCCACCTCAGCGATCCTCTTTTCATGAGCATATTGTTTTCTTTTCTTGAACCTGGAAAAGAACGCAACCACAATGTAATGCTTAGTTTCTAAAATAGCAGCTTTAAAAAAAAAAAAAAAAGCACAGGATGTGTGCGCTTGTAACCACTGTTGAGGCTCTGTGTCTGTTGGGTTTCCGCAGCTCCCTCCTGCCCTGGGCCTGCTGTCCTGATCCTCAGCTGGCTGAGGAAAGTCCCGTCAGGTGAGCGGCAGCACAGAGGAACAATAGGAACAGTCGGCTCCCATCGTCACAAACAGTTCTGCAGTTTGGCCCCGAGTCTTCAAAGGCTCGCTCTGCCTTATTTTACGACTTTGCGCTTTTCTTGGCTTCTCCCCTTGGCTGTGTGAAAATACCATTTGATCATAGAGAGTGGAGCTTCTAAAATATTGAACTCACTTGGGAACTCTGTAAAAAAAAATCCTGAAAATTTTATCTTTAGCCCGCCGAGGGCCTCGTTTTTTGCTTTGAGATGCAGTCTACTACAGCACAGGATTAATTTAACTTCCTGTCCTGCAAAGCTACTTGCCACAGACACATCCTCTCTCTCTCTTCTTACCCTTTCTTGTCCATCTCTCTACCCAGGATCTTTTAATCAGGATCTTTGCACACTGGTGTGCAAACACCTACTGATTTAGCATTATAAAGTGACCTTTCAGGGCTGGTGGGATGGCACAGCTGGGAAGAGCTCCTACCAGGGAGCCTGATCTGAGTTCAATCCTCAGGACCGCAAGGTGGAGAGAGAGAACCAACTCCTATAAACTGTCCTGACTTCACACCCACGTGCACACATGCACGCATACACACACACACACACACACACACACAATTTTTAAGGGGATTTTGCTCATCCTTGTTGTGATGCATCTGATCTTTATAAAAACATGCAAAAGACAGAGGCAGAACTGACACAAGCTCTTGACCACTCAACACCATGAGTTCCAGGCCAGACAGGACTTCACAGGGAGACCCTTAAAAAAATAAAATTCCCCTTGTCTGCAATATGCATCTTTATTTTGTAACCTCCCCTGCTCCTCCTGAAACTAATGCTAGCACCACAGAAAGACAGTCACAATATTTATTCGTAACGGCTACAACAAAAGATTTTTATTTTGCTTCCAGAGAACCATCTATCTGCCTGCAAAATACAACGATCCCACTCTCAGAAGGAAATGGCTGTGTGACTGAGGACAGTCTGAGGCTTCTGATCCTTACGTCTCAACCTCCCGTGTCCTAAAAGTACACATACATCAGCACACCTGCTCTGGGGATGCAGGACTTCATGCATACTAGACGAGTCCTGTACCAATTGAGTGACATCCCCACCAGGCTGTCAAAATATACAGAGTTTTAAAAAGGAGGAACAGCCAGTTGAGGTGTGTGAGGAAAACCGAGATGTAGCAGCACGCTCCATCAGCAGCGTGGCCCTCAGTTGACCCCGAAAGGCTCCAACATAGCCACCTTCTTCCAGCTATTAGTGAAGAGTCCCTGTGGGTACTGCCTCCCGTTTAGTATCGGATGTGGCTTTAACTGAGACTAAACTGTGTTGGGAAATAGCCTGAAAGTATGTTGCTTCGTTAACAACAGTTTTTGTTTCCTTTAAAGAGAGTGGAGGGTGGTTTCTACGTAATTTTATTTCAGGGAATGTCTTATTGTGTTTGCTCCTTTAATCTTTTCTGTCTCGTTTTTAGTTTTTTTTTTTTTTTTTTTTTTTTTTTTTTTTTTTTTTTGGTTTTTTTCGAGACAGGGTTTCTCTGTAGCTTTTTTAAAGTCTGTCCTGGAACTAGCTCTTGTAGACCAGGCTGGCCTCGAACTCACAGAGATCCACCTGCCTCTGCCTCCCGAGTGCTGGGATTAAAGGCGTGCGCCACCACCGCCCGGCTCGTTTTTAGTTTTTTTAAGATTTACGGTTTACTTGTTGATCACGTGTATGTATGTGTGGATGTGTGCTGGAGGTATAGGATCCCTCTGGAGTTAAAATTACAGGTGGTTATGAGCCACCTAATGTGGGTGCTGGGAAGTGAACTCAGGTCTTCTGGAGGAGCAATACAAGCAACACTAAGCCATCTCTCCCCCTCCCATATATATATATATATATATATATATATATATATATATATATATATATATATATTCCTCATAAAATGAAGCCTAGGCTGGCCTCAAACTTGCTATGTACACCACACTGCCCGGTTGGAATCTTCCTGTGGCTTGAAAGAAAATAATCCTGAACCGAGACCTCAGGAGAGGAATGGCAATGGTGTTGGCCCTGATGGAAACTTCCAGGCTGTCCCTGTGCAGCTCACACTGGACTAGAACTCACAGCAATCCTCCTGGTGGAGCTGCCTAAGTCCCGGGCTTTCGGGCCTGGACTAGCACGCTGGCTTCACGTCTTCCTGTTATCCTTTTCCTGTGGCCTCTCAAAGCAAAGGCAGTTTATCAGAAGACTGCCGGTTTAGGCCACACACTTTTTTTAAAAACATGAAATTAACAGGCCTTTTATGCAGCGTGATCATTCAAACCATGACTATCTTAAGGAGAAACTTGTGTGTTTAGCACATTTAATAGGCATGAATTTCCTCTCACCTGCAGTAAGTACATCCTGACTCGGCATTTATTTTATCTGCCTGAAACACCCTTTAAAGGGTTTTTTTTTTTTTTAACTTAAAGGGATTTTTATATAAATATTTTTATATTGGCTCCATGAAGCTTTAATAAATAAAACCTTCTTCTCCACGCTCCCTTTCTTAAAGTAAGCTGGAGGGAGGCTAGAGGAAGAGTATATGGAATCAGGTTCTTCAGATACTGGTTGGTCACAGTGCAGGCTGTTTCATGCTCGGCTGTGAGGCTTCATCAGTAGTCAAATTCAAAGCACAGGAAAGCTCACTATTACAGCTGTGTTCAAGGTAAACCGTGCAGGTTTCTCTTGTGCTGGAGGGCTCATTTGCAGTTGGGATGGACTGGGTGGGGTGTGTGCATACTTAGAAATGAAACAGAGTCCCGGTATCTGAGTGCGCTGCAAGAAGCAATCTCTAATAGGAAGGGCAGGAAAATAGACTTTGTTTGTTTCTTGAGATGGACTCTCGCTGTAGTACGGGCTAAGCTGGAACTCATGGCACGCCTCCTGCCTCGGCCTCCTGAGGGCTGGGGTTGCAGGCAGCAGGCATAGAACCGCTGCGCTCAGTTCAAACATTTTTGCTTAAGGTGTCTCTTGCTCCCTGGCACACACCCCACAGCACAGGTCGCCTCTTACACTTTCATTCCAGTTTCAATGATAAATCCTCAGTTTGCCTCGTCGATATCATTTCATTAAAGAGAGCACACAGTCCATGTTCTCTCTCAGATGCAGAATGTAGAATTAAATCTGTATATGTCTACATATATACATACATATGTATACACACATATGTGGGTGAAATATATATATATCCATTAAAGAGAGCATATAGTCCATGTTCTCTCTCATATGCAGAATGTAGAATTAAATCTGTGTATGTCTACATATATACACATATATGTATACACACATGTGTGTGGCACATATATATTCACATACACATGTATTCATTAAAGAGAGCATATAGTCTATGTTCTTCCTCATATGCAGAATGTAGAATTAAATCTCTATATGTCTCTCTATATATACACATGTGTCTACACACATACATGTGGCATATATACATACACACATACATCAAAGAGAGATATAGTCTATGTTCTTATATGCAGAACGTAGAATTAAAATCTATCTCTACATATATACACATATATGTATACAAGCATACATGTGTGGCATATATATGCACATATGTATATACATGTATATGACAGTGATAAAGTTAGAAAAGGGATGATTAGAGGGGAAGAAGAGATAGAAAGGGAAGGAGGAGGGACAGGGGATGGAATACATCAAATAAAAGCAGAAAAGCATTCTTAGGAAAAGGGGACTAGCAAGAGCACACAGCAGGGCAGTGGGGAAGGGGTTGAATGAGAACAACGTAAGTATGGAAATGCCATTATGAAACCCATTACTTTGGTAGCTTACAAATTTAGAGCCAGCAAAAAAGCTCAGCAGGATCTTGCTGCTAAGACTGGCGATCTGAGCTTTGATGGAAAGAGAGAACTAACTCGCCATAAGCTGCCCTCTCTCTAACTTCTACATGCCCATGTGTGCGTACACACGTGCACACACACACACACACACACACACACAGAGGGGGGTAAATGTAGTGGAAAATGTTTAATTTAGGTTTTAAAATGTTTGAAAGCAGAATGTAGGGCTGGGGATGCACTTTGGCAGAGCGCTGGCCGCGCATGCACAGAGCCCCAAACAGCACTCCTAAAACTGGATATTGTGCTGCAGGTCTGTAATCCTAACACTCAGGAGATGGTGGATTAGAAATTTAAGACAACACTCAGGTATATGAGATCCTACCTAATAGAGTAATTTTAATAGGAAAAGAAAAAATGCAAGAAACCTGAAATGGCAAGGGGCTCTTCAATTACTTAAGTCACAGATGTTAAAACTGAGCAAAACCATTTTAAAGCTTACTAGTAAAAAATAGTGGGTGACCTGAAAGACGGTGCACAAACAGATGAATGTAAGCCAGGACCGTGCTGGCCAGTTTTCTGTCGACTTGACACAGGCTGACCTCACTTTCAAAGAGAGAACCTCAGCGGAAGAAATGCACCCACCCTGTGGGCAAGCCTGTGGTACATTTTCTTGATTGATAATTGATATGAGAGGGCCCTGCTCACCATGAGCAGTGCTGCCCCAGGGCAGGCAGTCCTGGGTGCCAAAAGAAAGCAGGCTGAGCAAGCCGTGTGGAGCAAGCCAACAGACAGACATGGCGAGCAAGCCATGCAGAGGAAGCCAGTAGACAGTATTCTTCCATGGTTTCTGCTTGGGTTCCTGCCTTGAGTTCTCGCCGTGACTTTCCTCGGTGACAGATCGCTATCTGAGAGCTGTACGATGAAGTCAATCCTTGCTCCCCAAGTTGCTTTTGGCCATGGTGTTTATCACAGCAGATTGAAAACTAAGATAGAAATTGGTGCCAGAGACCGTGCTGTTGCTGTGATGGACCTGACCAGGATGGTTTGGGGGAAGAATTCTGGAACCTGAGGAGGAAAAATTTCGAGGAAAAGTTTAGAAATGTTGCCAAAGAAAAGCTTAAAATGTAATGAATCAAATGACACACTGGAAAGCATTATCAATAGAGTCAACCAAGTGAAAGAAAGATGGCCAGAGGTGAAGACAAGGAAGATGAAGCGCCACGTTCAAACATCAGTAAAAGAAAAAAGAAAACAAACAAACAAAAAACCAAATAAGTACGACTACATAATCAGGCAACTCTGGATACAAGCAAGAGAAGAAACTCAAGAATGAATCAAATGCTATTAAAAAAGGATCCGATACCGCTGAGTAGAACTCTAAAGTGTATATGTGCCACACCTTCTTTATCTATTCTTCTATTGAGGGGCACCTAGGTTGTTTCCAGGTTCTGGCTATTACAAATAGTGCTGCTATGAACATTGTTGAACAAATGCTTTTGTAGTATGATTGGGCATCTCTTGGGTATATTCCCAAGAGTGGAATTGCTGGGTCCTAAGGTAGGTTGACTCCCAGCTTCCTGAAAAACTGCCACACTGATCTCCAAAGTGGTTGCACAAGTTTGCATTCCCACCAACAAGGGGTGAGTGTTCCCCTTACTCCACATCCTCTCCAGCAAAGGCTATCATTGGTGTTTTTGATTTTAGCCATTCTGAGAGGTGTAAGATGGTATCTTAGAGTTGTTTTGATTTACATTTCCCTAATCGCTAAGGAGGTTGAGCATGACCTTAAGTGTCTTTTGGCCATTCGAACTTCTTCTGTTGAGAATTCTCTGTTCAGTTCAATGCCCCATTTTTTAATTGGGTTAATTAGCATTTTAAAGTCTAGTTTCTTGAGTTCTTTATATATTTTGGAGATCAGACCTTTGTCTGATGTGGGGTTGGTGAAGATCTTCTCCCAGTCAGTAGGTTGCCTATTTGTCTTAATGACAGTGTCCTTTGCTTTACAGAAGCTTCTCAGTTTCAGGAGGTCCCATTTATTCATTGTTGCTCTTATTGTCTGTGCTACTGGGGTTCTATGTAGGAAGTGGTCTCCTGTGCCCATGTGTTGTAGACTATTTCCCACTTTCTCTTCTATCCGATTCAGTGTGGTCAGATTAATTTTGAGGTCTTTAATCCAAAATACAACAATAAATAACAAACATATTATAAAGACCAAAAATTTAATGAAATGGAGACTAAGCGAATAATACAACTTATCAGATGAGTTAGTTTTAGAAAAACGAAAGAGCTTGTTACACTTGTAGGCAAGCCAAGAGAGCGAAGGCTCGAACGGATGAAAGCAGGTTTGAAAAGAGGAGGCTGCCACAGACGCCAGTGAAATCTAGAGCACCCTTAAGGAACACTTTGAAAGCTGATAGTCCTCAAATCTGGGAAATCGAGGAGTAAGTTCCAAACACAGATGTGGTGTCTTGCCTAAGAATGGCCCCCATAGCTCATATATTTGAATGCTTGGTCCTCAGGGAGTAGCGCTACTCAAGAGAGATTAAGAGGCCTGGCTTTGTTGGAAGAAGTGTGTCATTGGAAGTGAACTTTGGGGTCCCAAAAGCTCAAGCTGGGCCCAGTGGCTTGTTCTCTCGAAAACAAACAAACAAAATAAAACAGAACAGTGCTGGTGGTATCACAGCACTTGATTTCATAATATATAACAGCACAGCAGTAGCCAAAGCAGCGTGATGCTGTCACAAGAACCAACATGTAGACTAATAGAATAAAACAGAGGTCCCAGAAATGAGCCTATGAAAAGGCCACCTCTCTAACAAATGGTGCTGGGAGGACTGGATTTCCATATGTCGGATAAAACTAGACTGTCATTGTTTGCCCTGCACAAACACATCAAAGACTTTAATATACAAAGCTTTGAATCTGCCACAGGAAAATAATAGATAAGAAACATTGTAAGCATAGACAAGAACTTTCTGAAAAGAACTCCCATAGTCCAGGAAATGCTTCTAAGGACTGGCATCTAGTCATCTAGTGGCTGGGAATACAAGCGACAGTTTAGACACAGAGATCTATGCTGATCTAGGAAATGGTCCCAGAGTAGAAAGCAGCCTCCAGAGTGTCTGTGCATAGCTTATATTACCACCCCGTAGCTATAAAAACTAAGAATAGAATAAAGCCCTTCCTTGTTTTTCTTTTCAATTGAAAATAGATTTCTTTCTTTTTTTTTTTTTATAGATTTCTTTTATACACTATATTCTAGTTACGCGTCCCCTCCCCCAACTCCTCCCAGCTCCTGCCCCTCTTCTCTTACTATTTTTATCTCAAGCACTATATACACGGCCGGGCGGCGGTGGCGCACACCTTTAATCCCAGCACTTGGGAGGCAGAGGCAGGCGAATCTCTGTGAGTTCAAGGCCAGCCTGGTCTACAGAGCGAGTGCCAGGACAGGCTCCAAAGCTACAGAGAAACCCAGTCTCGCAAAACAAAAACAAAAACAAGAACTACATACACTGCTTTACGTGTGTCTTTCTTACCTGTATCATTTACAAGGCAACTTAGAGAAGAAAGCATGTATTTGAGAGTCCATGCTAGCAGGGCGAAGGCATGGCAGCAGGAGCAGGGAGCTGAGGGTTTACCTTGTTTTCAACCACCAACGTAAGAAAAGAGTGAGCCAGAAATGATTCTTTAAATTATTTAAACTTAAATTCCCCAGGCTACACATCCTTCTTCCAGCAAGGCCACACCTCCTAAACCTACCCAAACAATGCCACCAACAGGGGATCAAGTACACAGATGCCCAAAATTGTTGGGGACATCCCATTCAAACCAGGACATTACCCAGTAACTATTACCAGATGCAATGTGTTGTGTGTGTCCTGTGCTAGAAAGATCTCTTAGCTTCTACTCCGTGTATACCTGTCACTGTCTACAGTTCTGTAGGTAACCAGAGTGGTTTTGGTTCTTCCTTTGAGTTTTGAAGGATTTTGTTAAGTGATAATGTCAAAAGTAATTTTTCTGTGGCTCAAAAAATAAAAACAGAAAAGCTCCCTCAAAATTCATGGCCTTTGATTGCCTTACAGCATAACCTGTTTTGGACTAGGCAGCAAAGACGTACGAGAGGCCTCTCTGAGTTGTTTTCCAGCGTTCTGATTCTATTAGCTGGAACACTGAACACAAAACAAAATCCTCTGGCTGTTAAGTCTGAGAACACAAGACTTCAAATTTACGGTTTCCAGAAATTTCTGCTTCGCAAGCCAGCCATTATTTTTTTCAGTTGTTGTTATTTAATCTTCTGCTTAGAACATTTTTTCTATTTTGATTTAGATTTAAATTACAAATGTACTTTGTGTGCCATTTGTTGGAATATACAAAATATAAGATACGCACAAAATATATAAAAATATAGAGGAAACCATGTGTAACACAGAAAACCATGGTTAGACTATGTTAAGTCACTCTCAAAATGGCTCAAGACATATTAATTTTAAGTTATTAGCAGTTAGATCATTGAAAACATTGCCAGGAGACAACATATATCACTTATATTCTTCTTTTAAAAGTGTCACCTGAGAAGTGGGGGAGCCTTTAAGAGACAGAGCTAGAGGGGGATTTCAAGTCATAGGGGATATGTCCTTGAAAGAATTATGGGACCTGATCTCTCTTATCATTCTTAGCTTCCCGGCAGTTTTCTGGACCACATGCTCCTGGTGTGATAGGCTGCCTGACACGGGCCCAAAACGCAACGGGGCCAACTAACTACAAACTGAAATGTCCAAAATCAACTTTTCCCTCTCTGAGCTGATTATCTCAGAGGTTTTGTTACAGTAATGAAAGCCTAACACACAACATGCAGACCAACGGTCCCTGCCTGCTGAGGCTCCCCTCCTCCTGGCTCAGTCCTTTCTCATTCAACTCAGGTTGTTGTCTTCTGTCTTTATCCAAACCCTTTTCCATTACTTCAACTATAGTCTATCTTTCTAAAGAAACCGGCCGTCATGTGTTCTAGAGTCTAATGTCATACGATTGACAATTGACAATTGGTTTGTATAGTGTCTTAGGGTTTCTGTTGCTGCGAGGAGACCATGACCATGGCAACTCTTACAGACGAAAACATTTAACTGGCGCTTGCTTACTGTTCAGAGGTTTATTCCATTATCATGGCGAGAAGCATGGAGGCAGACACCATGCTGGAGAGGAACTGAGAGATCTACATGGTTTGCAGGCATCTGGAGAAGACTGTGTGCCACCCTAGGCCCAGCTTGAGATCTCAAAGCCTGCCTCCACAGTGACACACTTCTCCAACCAGGCCACCCCTCCTAATAGTGCCACTCCCTATGGACCAAGCATTCAAATACATGGGTTTCTAGGGGCCATTCCTACTCAAACCACCACATACAGTATAATCAGCTCTCCAGATCCTACTGCAGTCCGGGACCGCAGTGTGGGTTCGGGTCCTGAGACAGAGCATTAAGAATTCCGAGAAAATCATTCACATTCATAAGCCTTTAAATTCATAATAAATTTAAATTCATAAGCAGGACACACTTAAAAGGGCCCTACTTGCAAAGAATCTCAGATCCGTCACCAGCATCATGCTGTCTCTTGGACTGAGATCCGCCAGTCACCCAGTTTACACATAACCCATGTACGCCAATGGGTTTCGAGTCTCACTGTGAGTATCTGGGTCACTGGTAGCCCTATAGCACAGTCTCTGTCTCTGTCTCTCCCTCAGCCTCCACTACCAGGTCATCTCCAAACCCAGTGTCTTTCTGGGACAGCTGGGACACTTGCTATTATCAGAGCCCGAATCCCATGTTAGGTGCAAGCGAAACTGTGTTTGATACAGCTGAAGGAGAGTTGAGATGATCCATTTGGGGGCATCCCGGCCTCTGGCTCCAGACTGCCCCTTAGACCCACTAAGGCAGAACGGGCCTCCATCTCCATCTCCGGGCCACAATACCCTCCACAGTGGTACCGAACCTCCTAGTGGGCTAACCAGCCCGGGGTTCCTGGGTCACTAATCTGTTACCACACCCTCACCACCAGCAGCTGTCTGTGTCAATTCCCATAATAATCCCGCCTCAGTTTCCCCGAGTGTGCACTGGGATATTTATGATTTACTTCTTAGTAAATTTCTATGCGATGGAAAATGCCATTTCCTGTGCCGTAAGTTTTATACCGAGACCCAGACTCACAGTTATAGAGATGAGTAAGTAAAATTGTCTGGAGAGCTGGGATTAAAAAGGGGGAAAAGGATCGCCTGTTGGGATTCGAATTTAGTGTCAGGGACCTGGAGTAGCATAGCAGACACTGTTAGCAAGGGTTCCTTTGCTGGTTTCACCCAAAGGGGCTGCTCCAAGCCATTTTCCCCACATCCATAAGCATTTTTGCAACCCCTCTCACCCTGTGTTTGGGTCCTGAGGCGGGGAAGAGGCTACCAACCTGGAAAGAGACAACCAGGAAAGGGGCAAACAATTAATTGTCCGACCACCAACTGAGTTTCACCCAAGTGGCCAGCCATCTTTATACATCAAAAACAAGCATGTTTTCCCATTCTAACAAAGAAGTTTTTCCCATCCCCCAACATTACCCTCCGGCAAAAACAAATGTGTCAAATCTGTTTTCTCCCAGTTTTTACATCAAAACATCTTGAAACCAAAACAACACTTACCATTTTGTTTGCTTAGCCAAGTATCGAGCCAGGTCCATCCTGTCTTTACAAAACAAAAGGGTAATTGACATAGGCACACGGTTTGGTTTCCAGAACAACAATCTCATTCGAAACAAATTTACAGAAACAGGGGTGATCTACCCAGATCCTGTCAGCACTGAATCAGAACAGCTTCCAGGTCTGAAGTGACAGCTGGCACCCCCAGACAAGAAACCCGAGAAGTATCCGCTCCCAAAGAATTTTAGGGGAAAACAATTCGAGAAAAAAAATGGGGTTTCCAGGAGTGATCCCATCTGTCCCCTTCATGACTGACAAAAGGGCACTAAAACCACCAAGAGAATCATCAGTATTACGAGAGAGAAGAGGGTGTGTAGGCCACCCAGTTCCTGTACTGTTCTGCATTGTCCCAAAGTCCACTGGTCCTTGCCAAGTGAGACTGTCCCCATGGCGTTTGCCTCATTTGGAGACCCGTTGGACAAACACTCATATACTGCGTGGCTCTCAACACTATCCCTGTCTGTAAAGTCAATCAATGACATTTCTTTAAAGTTGCATCTCTACAGATCCCGCACGGTTTTTCTTCTTATACTATTCCTTAACAATATGTCATCATCAGTGCCGTTTATACTCCACTGTCAAGCATTGGATAATCTAGAGATAGCTGAAGCTTGCTGCTTGGCTGAGTACCGGAAGATAAGCAAAGGTTATATGCAAATAGCATGCCAGTCTATCTAAGGGATTTGAACATCTAAGGACTTATATATCCCGCAGGAGGGTGGGTCCAGGAATCAGTCTCCTGTGCATACAAAGATAACCAACCAGTGAAAATATGAAGTATGCGGGCATTTAAATAAGGCAGAGGAAGCCCTGGGTCTCTTGAGTAGGCTCCGTCCCTTGGACGGCCACCTTTCTTTGTGGTATCCCACTTTTACGATTTTGTCGCTATTGTTTTTTGAGATAGAGTCTCACAAGGCTTCAAACTCCCTTGGTAGCAGAGGTTTGGCTTTCAACTCCTGATCCTCCGGCCTCTACACCCCAAGGGCTGGGAACCGTGCATGACTATACCTGACTTTGTCTCCTTAGTCTTTTGGTTTTATTTGTTTTGTCTTGTTTCTTTTCATCTCTTTTCTCCACGTTCTTTCTCTCCTTCTCTTGTAATGGCAAAGAAATATATTCTAAACATGGACATGTTCTAAACAGGGAAACCTCATATTGGATGAGGGGAAGTGATGAGTTGACAACCAAAGACTAAAGTACTCAACATGAAATCCAGTCTTCATAATCAAACAAAACAAAATAAAAAAAAAAAAACAAACCTCCCAAATCTATAACCACATGAATACAAAGAGATCTTCATTGATTATTAGGACAATTGCAGAACAGGGTTTGGGATTATTTTAGCTTTTCTCTTTCCCTGCTGCTGTGGTAAAAGACTCTGACCAAGGCCACCTAGGGGAGAATGGTTTACTTTCAGCTCACAGTTCCCGGCGAGGCAAGAGGATCAGGAAGTTTAAAACTCACCCTTGGCTAAATTGCAAGTTTAAGGCTAGTCTGGGTTTCGTTAGGCCATGTCTTTAAAGAAAAGAAGAAAAAGGGAAAGGGAGGGTGAAAATGAGCGCCCGGCATTCTTGGCTTTGGTTTTGTGTCTGTTTCTTTCACTCTGGCTCATATTCCCACCTGACTCCGCCCACCTCCCCATCTCACCCTCTAAGAGTTATGGCACAGCGGTAAGCCACTGTTCTGAGCTTACCTTCATTTCCAGGAAGAGCAAAACCTCACAAACTGGACTGTACAGACACAGACGTGGCCCCCAAAGATGAAGGCAATTACCCATGAGGGAGAGGCTGCACCCTAAAGCAGAATTAAAGGTCTCCTGAGAGCCGCCTGCTTCCCTCTCAAGCACCCCTCTGGACCACCTTGCAGAGCCGGAGGCGAGGCAGTGATGCTCACCACCACAGCTTGGCCAGCCCTGCTCAGTTATGTGCCCCTCGTTTCCATCGCCTCAATTCCTCCTCTGTGTAAAACTAAAGTTCATATCAGCACCCCAAAGATTAACACGGAGATCACTTGATGTCTTTATCTGCTCCTCGCTGCAGTGTGGCCACACTGATAAGTTTTCCTCCTTCTGCTTTTTATGAGTCCTCCTTCATGTCTTTAATTGGTTTATTGGGATGTTGAGCCTTGCCTTTGGGAGATTCTAAAACCCTATCTTTTTGGTTTTTTTTTTTCTATTTTCTTTTTCTTCCTTCTTTTCCTGCCTGCCTGCCCCCCCCCCCCTCTCTCTCTGTCTCTTTCTCTGTCTGTCTCAGAGAGACAATGTTTCTCTGTGTCGCCCTGGCTGTCCTGTAACTCACTCTATAGACCAGGCTGGCCTCAAACTCAGAGAGATCCATCTGCTTCTGCTTCCTGAGGGCATACACCTTTAATCCCAGCTGTGGAGCTGGCTAAAAATCTATCTTTTGATTCCAAAATTTCATTAACAATCTTAAGGGGGAAAAGTTATTTAATGAGTTTAATTGTAGAATATAATTTATTTTTACTCATTCAATTTTTGGTTTTTTTGTTTTGTTTTGTTTTGTTTTTCGAGACAGGGTTTCTCTGTAGCTTTGGAGCCTGTCCTGGAACTAGCTCTTGTAGACCAGGCTGGTCTCGAACTCACAGAGATCTGCCTGCCTCTGCCTCCTGAGTGCTGGGATTAAAGGCGTGCGCCACCGCCGCCCGGTTTACTCATTCAATTTTTAATTGTGTGTTTGTGTGTGTGTGTGTGTGTCTGTGGTGGGGGGTATGTTTACACAAGAGTGCAGGTGCCAGAAGATGGTGTCTGATTCTGTGGAGCTGGAGTTACAGATATTTGGGAGCCACCTGATGCCAGTGCGGGGAACTGAACTGAGGTCCTCTCTAAGAGCAGCAAGTGCTCTTAACTGTTGAGCCACCTCTCCATCCCCCACAATGAACTCTTTTTAAGTTGAAACAGCTATAAGATGGCTGTGACGCCACCATGAAGGTGAAGGCAGGAGAATCAAGTTCAAGGCCAGTCTGTGCTACATAGTAAGACTGTCACTAAAAAGGAAACCACAGATATATGCCAGGTGTAATGCATGCCCTTAATACCAACACTCAGGAGGCAGAGGTAAATGGATCTCTGTGAGTTTGAGGCCATGCTAGTCTACATAGAGAGTTCCAGGACAACAAGGACTATAGAGGAAGAACTTGTCTCAAAAAAAAAAAAAACCCAAACAAATAAACAAGATATACTTATTAGGCACGGTGGCTCATGCCTGTAATTCCAGTACTTGGAAGTCTGAGGCAGAAGACTTGGTTGGTTTGAGGTCAACCTGGGTTGTATGGTGAGCTTCAGGACAGCCAAAAGTAACTTAACAAAACAACCAAACAATGATAACAAAAAACTGCTATCATAGAAACTTTAAAAAGCATTCAAGGAGTAGTAATAGATAGGACTTTGGGAGGTAAGAAATTTATAAGCAGAAAGGAGAGCCAGAGCCGGGCAGTGGTGGCGCACGCCTTTAATCCCAGCACTTGGGAGGCAGAGGCAGGCAGATCTCTGTGAGTTCGAGACCAGCCTGGGCTACAAGAGCTAGTTCCAGGACAGGCTCCAAAGCCACAGAGAAACCCTGTCTTGAAAAACCAAAACCAAAACAAAACAAAACAAAAAAAAAAAAACCCAGCCATATCTAATCCTATGGCAAAAAAAAAAAAAAGAAAAAGAAAGGAGAGCCAGCGTTACAGAGACCAGAGCTATGCTGGCGTCTCTGTGGAGGCGAGTTAAAGAGTTCTTGTAACCTAGAAGAGGCACTTCCCCTTGAAAGGTGAGACAGGGCCACAAGCTGCCTAGCTAAAGCCACATTTGGGGCAGGAGGGCAGGTGCCAAGAACACATTTCAAAGGGTATATTCAGTGAGGTTGTTTCAGAAAGGACCCTAGGTTTGCAAAAGATGCTTTCTAATCGCCTTGCTCAACTTCAAAGTGTCTCAGAAGAGGGAATTGCCGTCTTGAGAAAGAACAGAGGGAAAGGAAATGAAAAGAACATCTAAAAGGAGCAGCAACAAACAAAACAGCCCAAGCGAATCGCACACAGCTAAGTGCATTAGGATTCTAGAATCTAGTTTCCCTACATTAGCCTTCCTTCCCGGTTAGCCAGGAAAAGCAAGCTTAGATCCTGGTGAAATGTAAAGTGGGTATCTCTTTAAAAGCAGATTCCCACCAAAAAGGAAAACAAAGTCTTTCTGAGACTAGCCCTTTCTATGTGGTAGTTAATGGCAACTTAGGTCTATGTTTTTAGCTTTCTGTTGAGTCATCCCCTCTCCTCCTCCTCCACCCCTCAGTTTACAGGGTCAACAAGCCAACTTTTTAAATCACGGGACTGGCTTTGCTATGTTTGGTCTCAAGCCAGCTTCTTTATTATCTGTGTTGTTATGCACTACACAGCTCTGTAGACACACCAGATTAAACCGGAGAAGCAAAGCCCAGAGATTATTCCCAGACGGTCGGCCAACTGATCTCTACCCTGTTGCTCGCTACTACCACACAAAATAATGGCCCTTTATTCACAAGCCCCTTTAAAATAAAAGTCCTGGGGCAGAGGAGGATTTCTGCTTCTGTCAACCACACCAACTCTCTTTTTGCCTCGGTTTCCTAAGATAAATGGTTTTGTTCAGGAAGAACGTTCTTTCTTCTCCAGTTCCATCTACTGTCAAATGCTTTGGAGACTTTTCTGTCACTTCATCCTAACATAGAAAGAACTATAAATGTGTTCTAGTTTCATGTCTGTAGATAAATACCCTGACCAAAAGCAACTTCCAGAAGATAGGGTTCCCTTGGCTTACTACTGCAGGTGACCATTCATCAAGTCAAAAAAGAAGCTCAAAACTTCTAGTCACATGACATTCACAGTCAGGAGCAGACAAAAACAAATGTGTGCATGCTGCCTGCTTGTTTTTACTGAGCAGGCAGCTTTCTGCAATTCCTCTACAGTTCAGGAAACTGCCTAGGGAATGGTGCCACCCACAGTAGGCTGGGTCCTTTTGAATCAATTAGTAAGTAAGACCATATCCTACAATCAAACCTGATCTAGATAATTCCCTAAGTTGAGTTAAGTTAACAGTCAAAACTAACCAGAACAGAAGACTTTAATAAGAATTTGGAGGGCTGGTGAGATGGCTCGAGGTAGAGGCTCTTGCTACCAGCCCAGATGTTCAATCCTAGGTCCTACATGGTAGAAGGAATTTGCAGGTACAATTTCCTGCAAGTTATCCTCTGATTTCCACATAGGCACTGTGGTACGCAGATGTCCATCTTCCCGGAACCCACATACAAGTAAACATTTCTTTTCAAAAGTTATATGAAGACTTTGTTTTAGAGTAAGCTCCCACAAAAAGTACTGAAAACCAAAATGAAGTCAATTTACAGGGAAGTTCTATGTCACCCTGGAAATTATTTAACTTTGAGGAATTAAGGTTGAGGATACAACAGTCTCAATTTCTCCCACTGGCCTATTCCAAACAGGCATGGTAATAAACTTTTTTTTCCTTTTTCCTCTTTTTCTTAAAATAATAAATAAATTAAAAGGGGAAAAAAACCTTTAAAAGACAGAGATTACTCTTACCAGGCAAGATTGCACAGCCTAAATAGATCAGGCCTAGACACCGACTTAAGAAACTCTGATACCTAGTAGGAGCTCCCCTAACTGGTCCTGAGTCCTCCTTGCTCCTTGTTGTGTCCAAAATGTTGAGCTCAATCACATGATGCAAAACTTCTCACCAGCTCCCACACTTAGAAGAGGCTGCTGTTCCCTCTGTTCTTGGGATTTCTCAAAGTCTTCCTCAGGCTCCTCTCTGAGGAGGCTTCTCCTGCCCCTCCCTGCCATCCCTCCCATGCCAGCTCTCCCTTCTCCAGGATGGGCCTCTCAGGTCTGAAAGGGAAGTCTCCTCCCTGTAAGGCCCTGTTTTTTTTTTTTTTTTTTCACTGTACTATTTGATGTCTAATAAAACTCACTTCTGAAGGGAATTATGTGTCCTTTTTCAGGATTGACTAACTCAGGTATAGTCTCTATCATCATTAGTGTATTTGACCCCATGTGACCTAATAGCAATCATTAGCCGAGTTTCTGTCGTTCTGCTTCCTCGACTCTGCCTTGAATGTGACTTTGAAATGACAATCTGTTTTTTATTTTTTGAAACTGCTTTCTTCAGCTTATTTTTTTTTTCTATTTATAAAACCAACCACCCCCTCACCTCCTCTTTCATGGAACGGAGTTCTGCTCAGTTCTGGAATTATAAGTAAAGATATGGGACTGGAGCGATGACTCAGTGGTTAAAAGCACTTGTTACTCTTCCAGAGGACCCGAGGTTGGTTCCCAGCACCCACGTGGTGGCTCACCACCATTTGTTAGGAGATCTCACTCACTTTTCTGACTTCCTCAGGCACAAACATGTACGTAATGCACATAAACACATGGAGGCAAAACATTCATGTGCACAAAATAAATACATCTTTAAAAATATAAAACAAATTAAGATTAAGATGTTTCAAGCAACTTGTAATTTTGTCTATATGCTTTGCTTTCAGAATTCTCTGGTCTTCAATTTTAATGTCCTGGGAAACCTATGAAATTAGAGAGTTACGAGCAGTAGCTCTGTGGTATTAGATAATATTTTTCATTTTTGCTGTTGCTGTTTTGTCTTTCTATGCTGCCTTGGCTGGCCTTGAACTTGCAACGTAGACCAGGCCAGCTTCAAACTCCCAGAGACCTACCTGCGTCTGCCTTCAAAGCGCTGGGACTAAAGATGTTTGATATTTCGCCCAGCTACATTCCAGTTTTCAAAAGCCAGCTGGCATTCTGAACAGCACAGGGTTGCCCTATGCACACATAGCTCCCCTTGAAGGCATTTCAATAAGCTGCAGCAAAAATCATGCAGACGGCTACTGTGAAGATTGTCAGAGCTGGAACACAGCTCTTTCCCATGCTTATTTTATTTTGCCTGCAATCTCAAAATATCAAAGAAAACTCAAGGCCTAGACTGGATTTCTTTCTCACCCTAGATTTATCTCTCAAGAGCAGTTTTCTCAGATACTTGTGATCCAGAATTCTGTGGAGATTTTAAAACATAGTTCCCTCCTTGAACAGAGCCAAGTGCCCCCCCAACTGCTTTCTTCAATGTTTACTGTTGTGATCTAGCCGCCCTCACTCCCCCTGACCAACAGCGAAGGCCTCCTGACCAACAGCAGAACATCCTCGTGGTCTGTAATTGACAAGGATGTTTGTGTTCTTTCTGGCCCCGTGTTTGTCCACAGAAGCAGTAGAGGTATAAAAGGCTTTAGCTTGTGGCAAAATAAAGGTTGCTGTTCTTCCACCTGAAAAGAAGCCTCCAGGTCTCAATCCTGGCACCCCCTGCCAGTCTCTGAATCCAGGCTGCCCTAGCAGGGCAGTTTACCTAGGCTAAAAGTGACAAGGGACACAGTAGGAACCTTTTGGCCAACAGGCACATCTCTTGGTGAACAAGGGTGATGGTGTTCAGAAGGGTAGAGGATCAATCATTTGACTAAAGGACCATCTGCTGACACAGCTGAAAACCCAGGAGTATGGACCAGTGCCTTCTGTCAGCTATAAGAGAAACCACTTCAACGAAGACTTTATTTTGAAATAAAATAAAGACTTAACCTCAATACACTGTCACAAATCACAGATTGGCTTGGTGCACATACTGTTTTGTTTTAATTTAATTTATTTTTTGCTTGTTTTGAAAAATGAGTATGGTTGCTATATTTTGTTTTACTGGTGTGGGATTTTAGGAATACAAATCACCCAAGAGGGCTCCTTGTCATTATAGATTGGGACCAGGTTGGCAGGACTTGGTCAGGGCTGGCACTGACCTCTGGAGGAATAAAAGACCAGCTTAGTCAGGCAACGCCTTAGGGAGAGGTCTGTGTGAGATAAGTTGGATCACCAGGACACAGCACTTCAAATATTCCTAGGCTCTACTGAGTCGCTTGGTAAGTAATAAGTAAATGGGAGTTTTTAGTTTATTTTCTCACACAAAAATTCCACAGCCTTTGGGGCTCACAATTGAAGACACTCTGGGGCTTTCAGAGGTTAATTTATCCTATGCAGCCAACCAGCAGAGTTCACTTCATTTTCTTATCAACCTGCAACACTGGGCCCCCGGAGGTCAACTAGCTGGAAGGGAATTCAGAACCGGAAAATCCAGGCAGCCCGGAGGGGCAGCAAGTTCTAGCTCAGCCAGGCGCGCCCTCCACAAAACCTGGCCAGATTCCCGCTGAGCTTGGCGGGGGGGGGGGGGGGTGGGAGGAATGGGGTGGGGAGCCCAGGGAGAATCTGGCATGGAGCCAGGCCCCGCCCCGCTCCAGGCCCCGCCCCCGAGGTCCACGCCCCTTCGGGCACCTCCCCGCGCCCGTGCCCCAGCTGCGAGGCCGGGAACCGGGCTGCTCTGAGCCGCTGCTGCTTTCGCGCAGTCCGTTCCTCCACTGCAGCGTCGCGCCCTGAGCTCGGCCGACGAGGCTGCACTCGCAGCCGGGATCCCGTCACCCGCGACCCCAGCCTTCGCCGCCGCCGCCCGCAGGGTGCCCCAGGCCGCACCATGGTGAAGGTGACGTTCAACTCGGCGCTGGCCCAGAAGGAGTCCAAGAAGGACGAGCCCAAGAGCAGTGAGGAGGCGCTCATCATCCCTCCGGATGCCGTGGCCGTGGATTGCAAGGTCCGGGCTGGGGTCGCGGGCGGGGTCCCCACGGAGGGGACTGGTGCCCGGGAGGCCCTCCGCTCCCGGGTACCGTAGTGCGTGTGCAGCGGGCGGGGTCTCGGCCCTGCAGACCCCCGTGGGGACAGTTGCGCAGGTGTGCAGGCGCCCGCCGCTTTGCACCCGGGTTGGTCGCCTGGGGATCTACAGCGACTGGCACCGCCACCACGGAGTTTGGCACTTTGTTCCAGTATAAATACGGTGCCTAAAATGGCTGACATCATAACAAGCCTAAACCTCTGTTGTTTCATACTTTCGTTTCTAGGCTGAACAGCCCTTGGACTAAGTCCAGTTACTGTAAGCATCTTATAAAAAAGCTTTTTCACAAACCCCCTTGCCTACAAACGGCCTTCGGTGTTGGCAGGTGAACCTCACCTTGGGGTCTGGAGGGGAGAGGACAACCGTATACTGGGAGTAGTTTCTGGGTGTTGATTTTATTAGTGTAACAAATATTCCAGGTGAAAGTAATTGCTATTGTGGCTGTTCCCGTGTAACCAACAGTTGATTTTTAAATGTTATCAGCGTCTTTGTGGGATCTACCGACAAGTGAAACCTGAGATCTAAACGTAGGGCTGTCCCTACAAAATGCACCCTCATTTCTCCAAAGCCTCTGTTAACACTGAGTAAGGGTGAGCGAAGCCGGCACTGGATTCGAGTTTTTAAAGTGACTTACAATGTTCTTTTACGTATAAATGTAATTGTCTCCTAAGTTTTTCTCTTCTGCCCAGTCTTTAGACTGCAGACATTTGATACTTAACAGATACTAACTGTAGATGTTGCTTAATTTTTCATAAATACTTTTCAATACCTTATTATCATTTGGGTAGTTTTAGTTTTGACTTAAAAACAATCATTTGTATCTCTGGTACGAGCATTAAGGCTTTTTTTTTTAATGATGTAATGAAAATTACTGTTAAGAAACAGGCCACTAACGCCCTGTAAATATTTTGCGAACATAATGGCAGTCTGGGCGGCTTGTGCTTGTTTTCTGGAACTGTTGCAGCTAAAAGCAAACATCGGGTTGATTTTTAAATGACTGCCTTCCCCTGAGATAGGAAGAGAGAGCTGATTCCCTTAAAGGATTAAAGGTTTTGGGTTTAGTATTGTTTTCCTGAACCCAGTGCAAACGGTCTTGGTCCTGAAAACTGGTTAGAAGAATTCACAGGTGAAAATTGCCATGGCATCTTATATTCCCTTGGGAGGTGTGCGTTTTCTCTATACTAGGTCTGTAGTCAAGTACCCAGTGACAACCTCCGGTCAGTATCCTTGTTTGTGGAGCCTCGAGTCTCATCTGGCTCAAACTGGGCTTTGAACTTCTTTCTGATCCTCCATTTCCTCCCAAGAGCTGGGATTACAGGTGTGCACAACCATGCCCAGCTTCACATATGTACTCTTAATGTTATTGTATAGGTACATCTTTAAGTTTTGAAGATACAGTGCTTCCCACTCAAACGTCTCAGTGATGCCATTTCTCTGTCCTTTATTCCATGGTTGTGAAGGTTTGAAACTCTGGACAGACATCAGAATTCACTTTGCTGAGCAGGTTTGAACCAGACTGGTGACAAATCTTGTCCTTTATGAAGAAGTGGTCTTATTTTCAGGCTTTGAGGAGTACTCATGTGCCTACCACAATTTAATTTTTATTCCAAGTTAACTGTAGTTCTGTACTTTGCTTTTATTCCTTAATTTCTCTGATCTCTGTGTCCACAGAAAAATCCTGCAATTAAGTAGTGAGGGTTCATGTTCCTTTATAGCCACACAGAAACCACAGCCAAATTGATTAATCCACAAGATAGAACTAATTCTTTCTCCATTCTGTATTCTAAAAGCTGGAAGCCTTTTCTCAGTGTGGGGTGGGGTGACAATATTTATCTACGATGAAAGTAGGAAGGATAAAGGAGAAGCCTCCTTAAGGACAGCCGTCTGAGAGAACTTGTGATCTCCTTTCAGGGCTGCGGAGGGATTACATAATGTTCTGGTGCTCCTTTGGGCTGGACTGTGTAGCAACCACCTTGTCTGACCGCCTGGGCTGGGAACAAAATTAGCCTTAGTGTGATTAGCCTGAGGCATTTCCTTCAGTCAAGGGGACCACACTAGGCTAGTTAGGGTTCAGAACTCCAAAAGAAAAGCGTTTTTTAAGACTTTTAACTCTCAGGGACCACAGTAAACATGGACCAGGTTTTTGTTGTTGTTTTGTTTTTAAGTGTGCTTGAGGGTTGCCTCTCTGGGATCCCCGACCGGTACCTTAAGGATTCTGATCACTCTCGTCCCTCACTGGCTTATGTAACTTATCTTTCTGTACTTTATGCTGCTCTCGGCTTCTGCTGCTGTATTTTTCTCTGCGGAGAACCTTCTGGAAGAAGTTCTGCTCCAGTGTGGCTGCTGTCCTCGCAGTAGCTGTGATTCCAGCAGCTGTTTTGTTTGTTTTTTGATTACACTATCCCAACTAATTTGGCGTTCTATTTCCACATCTTCCTGTAGACAGTGTTGTCTTCTTCCCAGACCTGTCCTCACAGACGCAAAGCTCCTAGAGGCACAGGCAGAGCAAGAATCATAGTATGGTTTGTGTCACATAATCAGTTTGAAACGATATGCATACATTATGATACAGACTGCCGTCCTTGATTTTTGTGCTCAGCGCTGTCTTTGAACCTTGGAAAACTTGTGTCCGTATGCACATACCAAGAAAATACTATTCCTATATCAGAAGTCCCAAATATGTCCCAGAATAACTGTTGGAATTTTTTTTAAGGTGTAAATTTTACTTTTCCTTTGTGTAAGATGAGAGGATAGAACCAGATGGCCCACAAGGACTCTCTCAGTTTTAAAATAATTATATGAAGATGCTAGGGTTACATAATTGTGTTTTTGCAATAATTAAAATTGCTGTTTGGGGGGTTTTGGTTTGAGTCAGGGTCTCACATGGCCCAGGCTGGTCTTGAACTTGGTACGTAGCTGATGATGACTCCTGATCCTCTGGTCTCCACTTCTGGAGTGTTGAGATTGCACCTCTGCTCCGCCCCGCCCTGCTTTTACAGTTCAGTTGTTTTCATTGTGGGAGAGGAAAACAAGTGCCCCCCTCTCCCTCACAAGACTGTTTCCTGTCTTCCTTTCCATGTTGAATTTGTTTCATTCCTCCCTTGAGTCCTTCTGAGAGGCAGAGGCTAAATTAAAAGGAACTAAATAGAAGGGAGGATTATGTAATAAAGCAGGTTCTCACTTCTGCTCGCCTGGCTGTGGAGCAGGGGAGTAAGCAGGAGTTCTTGTTGCAGTACCTAATCATGAACCCCCTTTGCTCAGTGGCAGCACTGAAAAAAACAAAAAAAACCTCGTTTGCTTCATTAGATGGCCTCACAAGCTGCTTGCAATAGAGTGTAAGAGGTAAATTGCTGTCGGTGTGAAGAGTACACTGAGCTGTCACAAAATGGCTAAGTGGGCCCTAGTTTATGATTTTTCTCTATTTTCACAACCATGACTGAACAGTTTAATAATTTAGGTTTTAGTTTGTGGTGATGGTTTTGGTATTTTTGTGGCTTGAGGGAGTAGAGGAAGGACATAAATTGTGAGACAGCAGTAAGAGGCGTTGATCTGTAGAGGGGCTGGGAACTTGGCTCTCTGTAGCTTGAGTGCTTCTCATTACCTAGGAACATAATTTTTTTTTTTTTTTTTTTTTTTTTTTTTTTTTTTTTTTGGTCTTTCGAGACAGGATTTCCCTGTAGTTTCTAGAGCCTGTCCTGGAACTAGCTCTTGTAGACCAGGCTGGCCTCGAACTCAGAGATCTGCCTGCCTCTGCCTCCCGAGTGCTGGGATTAAAGGCATGCGCCACCACCGCCCGGCTCTAGGAACATAATTTTGTGCAAGTTGATTGTAGAGTAGACCCGGCTGTCCTAGAACTCGCTGTAGATCAGGCTGGCTTGGAAGGTGCTCTTAGTACTGAGATGAGCGTGTGCCATCATGCCTGGCTAGAGGAGCCAGTAAAACGCTTCCATTCTTTAGGTCTTGGCCTCCGTGATGGATATCTGAAGGGGGAAGAGTTTTGTCCTGGGAGACATAAATTGCTCTGTCCGTCTCTGCTGGGGCACCCTGGCTTTTGAGGGTGGGTGAGGTTGCACCTTGTCATTTTACCATTGAAGGACAAGTTAGCTGCTAGGACAAGGGCTTCTTGCTGGAGAAGGCCGGATGTTGTCCTTGGCATAATCACAAACCTCTAAGAACTCACGAAACCCAACTCTACCACCTAAGAGTTTTATGTGAACAGCAGTATTTTTTTTAAAACCAGAAAAATCTCAAAACACATTTATGATAGAGGTATATTTAACGTGTTCATTGTTCATCTTCCAAGTGTTGATTGTGTGTTGCAGAAGCTTGACCTGCATGTTAATGCCCAGAGAGGAATGTACGGGGCGGTAATCTGAGACATTACAGTTTCATCAAACCATAACCCAAATATTTGAAGTGACTTCAAAAGCTGCATTGTTTTCTCAAAAAGGAGATGCTTTCTGAATTTGTGTTTTGACTAAAGCCTCTTGGATCGCTTTATATGACACATAGTAAAGATTCTTCTGGAGAAAGAAGTGGGTCAAAGTAAATGTGCTCTCTGTTTGGCAAGAGTTCCACTTGCATGGCCCTGGGAATTGAACCTGGAGCCTTGGACGAGCTTGACAAGGGCTTTACACCCCCGCCGTGAGCTATTTCTCCAGCCCTAAATGTGTCACTTTAATTAGAGCCTGGAGACTGAAGGAGGAGTTAAGGACTTTTCCCACTGAAGGATTCAGGCCACAGCCACTACCTGTTAAGATAAGGGACTTCACGCCTCTCAGTCTCAAGGTGATGATTATCTGAATGTCTTTGAAAAAAATTAACGTTGCTGTATAAAGCTGTCCCAGGCTCTGGACTACACTGCAGGGAGCCTCAAGTGATAGTCTTTTACAAGACTGGACAGCAGAAAGGTCAAGGCTTACAATGGTGTGGCAGAAGTCACCCTAAGGACATCATTTTAAAACTTTCCACTTAACAGGATGAATTTCATTACTTGGTGTGTTACCTTTAAAATTACTGAAACAGAAAGCACTGTTTTTACTTCATTGTGATTTCCACGTCCCCCTGTATATGGATCCTTGTTCTTACAAGCTTTAAGCTCATGGTATGCTACCAGTCGTTGAGTGAACATTTAAAGGATTGCTGATTTCTTTTAAAGTCCGTACTTTGAGTTGAAAAGGAAAAAAAAAAGCGCTGTGAAGTGTTGCAATAGTCGTCCTGTTCTAGGACAAAGTCAACTGAATAGATGTCCTAGTCCTAAACAGGAAAGATTGAATTGAGTTATGGGAATGACCCCTCTAGGGCTGGCAGGAGTCACCTGACTTTGAGCTCACTGTCTCTGCCATGGATGCTCACAGGGTGCCTGGAGGGATTCACGACTTTGAGCTAATATAAATATGACTGAAGAGAGGTTAACGTTGAAATAAATTTATAGTCTGGTTTAGTAATGCTAGCAATTTTAAGTTACATCTCAAGTTTATTGGAGACATTATGCATGGCATTAGACCCTCAGGTTTTTTTGGGGTTTTTTTTTGTTTGTTTTTTGTCTTTTAAAATAGAACTTCACTGTTGTTGCCCAGGCTGGCCCAGAACCTATAGCTACCCTCCTGCCTCAGGCTGAAAAGTGCTAAGAGATTCAGGTGTGAATTTGAAATACTCGTATGAACATTTTTGTTTACACAAGTATTCAACAAGGTAGTTGAATTCCATATCTTCAGGAATAGGCTTTGGTGGATTTTTAATACTCAAATATTCAAACTTTTTTCTACTTCCTTTTTTTTTTGGGGGGGGGGTGAGAGGAACAAGACCACACTATGGCAGCTTTGGCTCCCTTGGAACTCACTATGTAGACCAGGCTAACCTCAAAACTCGCAGCTATCTACCTGCCTCTGTACCTCGAGTGTGGAAATTAAAGCTGTGTGCTATCACAACTGGCTCCAAATCTTTTACTTTTAGTGCCAAATTATTTTTAGAAATTAAGATTTATTTAAGAAATTTAAGTTTTCATAGTGAGTATAAAACTTTTAATTGTTTTTCTTTTTTTTGGTAATTTTTCAAGACGGTTTCTCTGTAGCTTTAGTGCCTGTCCTGGAACTAGCTCTTGTAGACCAGGCTGGCCTTGAACTCAAGAGATCCTCCTGCCTTTGCCTCCTGAGTGCTGAGACTAAAGGCGTGCGCCACCACCACCCTGCTCTTAATTTTTTTCTTAAATGTGATAGCAATATTTAAAAGTTGTAGAGATAAATCTCACCCTGTAACGTAGGCTGACCCAGGACTATAACCCAGCCTGACGGGGAACTCACTCCTCTCTTCCTGCCTTGGCCTCCTGGGTGCCTTGACATCAGGCTTGAGCTATTGTACAAGGTTTAAATTAATTACCATAAAAAAACCCAAATAGCTATATTTCTTACTCTTTCTCTCTCTCTCACCTTCTCCCTATGTTTTCTGAGATTGGGTCTTGCTCTGTAACAGAGGCTAGCTTGAAATGTACTGTGTAGACCAGACTGGCCCCAAACCAGTGTCTTTCTTCCTGGGATTACAGGCATGCACCGCCATGCCTAGCCATGCCTAGGCAATTCTCATTGTTAATTAAATTGCTGAGATCACCACAGTATCCAAAAGCTCCCTTGTTAGACGAGGGAAGGTGGCTTTGAGACATGGCCATTGTTCCTTGCTTAGTTTTTCTTTGCATTTACTTTCTGGGTGGTATGGAAAAGTCCCCAGTCCCACCAGTTGTAGCTAGAGCAGGGCTAGGCATGCTAAAGAGCTAAAGAGCGGGCAGAAGCAGGGCCTCTTATCGCCCCGGAAGGTGAACTGATGAAGCTGAAGGTTTTGCGTAGTAAGCAAGTTAGACCGTCTTTGGTTTTCAGTTTTAAAAATCGGGTTGACTGTTGCTACTCTTGCTGGTGGTGGTAGTTATCTCTTGGTTACAGGACCCACAGAGTAAACCCACACCCCAGCACTGAGCTGCTCCGCATAATACCCTGTAATACCATTATTTCTTGGTTATAGGACCCACAGAGTAAGCCCGTACTTGTACCCCTGAGCTACTCCCGTAATACCCTGTAATACCATAGTTTTAAAGGCAAATGAGGGTTTTCATATAAATTCATACAATAATTTGGCTAGAAACACTAATGGCTTGACATGGGCCACCGTTTTATAATCTCCTTTTATGTGGAAAGCACAGCTAGCAAAGTCCGGCTCTTGTGTTAGGGTGTGGCATAGGAAATAGACTGAATCCCACATTTTCTAATGATTAGGACAAGAATTAAAAAATGACATTCCTCCCTCAGTAAATGGGGCTAGGGATGCAGGTCGGACATCAGTTCAGCGGTGTGAACGCTAGGGATGCAGGTCGGACATCAGTTCAGCGGTGTGAACGCTAGTGTTGCCGTCAGGTCTGAACCTTGCCTTGATGTGTCATATGCTGTATTTACTGCATCACCTCAGGTTTCTGCATCTGTTTCCATTAGCAACACAGTGAATATTGAACTCAGAAGTCATGCCCCCGCCCCGGCAGCCAGTCCTACTTGGGAATATTACTTCTATGATGCTGTTCTGTATTTCCCACCTTATGCCAGTTTTGTAGGGGACAGTACTGACATTTCTGTTGGTCTAGATTCCCTCAACATAAAAACCATTAGGATTAAAAACGTGTATTTATCTAGTACATAATAGGTACCAATAGAATTAATTTAGTTTTAAAATGTCAATAGGCCTGCAATAGTTTACAGGAACGCATTCTAGAGGCTGTGGTGCAGGTACACATAGCAGAATTTATGCTCTTGAGTGACAGATCATTTTAAATGGTATGGAAAGAATTTTGCCACCAACCGGAAAAATTACTTTCTTTTACACAATGCCTTCTCTCCTTAGAGACGATCACTCCTGTAATGTCAGAGCCTTAAATTAATCAGAAGCAATTATGTTCCCTTAGTCACTTCTGGTCTCGTATTACAGTTTGGACACTAGGCCACTCTTCGTGGCCTCACCGAGCAGAGCACTCTCGTAACTTCATGCTGCAACACTGCCCAGCTCTCCATGGTGGTCTGAGCCCCCCATTTCTCTGAGTCAAGGATTCTCAAACATTTTAGTCTCAGAACCTCTTGAGTAAGAGTTAAAAGTTGTTCCTTTAACCCAAGGAAATGTTGCATTCCACAGGCTGTGTATAAAGAGATATTTACTCTATCAGAAAGAAGGCAGGATGCTTAGTCCCCTTAACATCAGCATAAACAGCCATTTGTGAGTCACCAACATTTCTGAACAACTCTTAACAGTTTAAGAGTAGGCTCCCGGAGTTGTGCAGTGGGCAGTGAACGGTTTGACAGGAGATGGCGGGAGTCTGCCCATCCGCGCTGTTGGCTACGATGTCACGTTCTGCTTGTGGAAAGCTGCTGCCCACTGAGGAGTGCAAGTGAAGGTGGCTTCACAGCTGAATGAGAGGACTTTGGGTCTCTGGGGGGTTTCTGGACCACATTCGGGTGACAGCGGCTACAAATACTTGTTTCTTCTGCTCTCTTATGTTATTTCCAAAAGTTTATTTTTAGTTTTTCTGGTTTTAATACGTACTCACTGGCAGTTTCCAAATGAAAGATGGATATAGTTAGCGTGTGTGTGTGTGTGTGTGTGTGTGTGTGTGTGTGTGTGTTTCCACTATGCACGAAATCTGTTGTCTTGGGATACATAGTAACTTCTTGCTAAGTTGATAGCCAGTGCTTTTATTGTTCTTGACAAGCACTGTCTGGTACACTGCCAGCTTCCATTGTTCTTCCTTTCCTGTAGAAAACCTTTTTCCTTTTTTAAAAAGAAACTTTTATGTGTGTTGGTGTTTTGCCTGCTTATGTCTGTGTATCTCATGGATGAGTTACAGACAGTTGTGAGCTACCATGTGGGTGCTGGGAATTGAACCTGGGTCCTTTGGAAGAATAGTCAGTGCTCCTAACCATCAGGCCATCTTTTCAGTCTTAAAATCTTTTCCCTCTGTCAAGATTTGATCGTTGTTTCTTGAAACTGGAGAGAACGCGGCTTAATTTTCTATGTAGTATTTGGTAGTTCATCTCTGACAGTATCTTCCGGCCCACTGGAGAGTCAGTCATTGTGGGTTGACTTCTATGCATTGGATCTGTTTTTTTTTTTTTAATCTGTGATTAAAAACGTGTAAAGCCTTGCGTATCTGAGTATGCCCATCTTTCTTCCTCTCCCTCCCTGCCTCCCTTCCTTCCTTCTTTTCTTCTGAGGTTATCTCTTTCTGTAGCTTAGGCTGGCCCAGAATGATAGATCGTCAACACTGGCCTTATCCTTAATGCTCACTCCGATCTTCCTGTCTTGGTTTCTTAAGCGCTGGGATTGCAGGCATGCATTCACATTCCCGCCTGACTCTCTCATTCCATCGGTAGTTTGGTATCCGGTATCATCTGGTATCAAATTCTACTTCAGCTGTGGTTCCTAGGTGCTGGGGAACGCTGGCCACGTCTCCTGGTCTGCTGCTGCTCTGGTGTCTGCTTCTCCCAAGCATTTCCTTCTGGGCTGCTTGTGTCCCCTCTGCAGATGCCCGAGGCTGTAATGCTCAGGCTTTGGTACGTTCCCTCCGGAGACACCAGGATAGGACTCTGCTGTCCAGCGCTTCCCTTCTGTGCGGCTGAAAGGTCGCTTGCTTGCTCTCTTTGCCTTTACCGTCGCTCCATTGAGTTTTCAGAAGCTAAACATTAGCTGAAAATCAATATTAGGACCTTCAACTCTGCCGTCACCCTAGCTTTTGAAAGTTTAATTAGAATATTCCCTTTGCACTAACAATAGGCCTAATAATAATTAATAATGGATAATAATGGAAACCGTTTGGATTATTGGCACTAATTTAAGACCTGACAAGATGACCTAGAAAAAAAATGAGTCCTCATTCTCTGATGGCCTCTCCAAAGAGCCAAGACTGCTGACCTCAGGAGTAATTCTGAGCCGGCTCACTACCGACGTTGGGATTTTGTGTACACCTTTTCTGCCCTGACTAATGGGCGTACCCCGTTTACAGTGAATACTTTTCACTTTTTTTCTTGTTTTTGTTTTGTGTTTTTTTTTTTGTTTTTTTTTTTTTTTTTTTTTTTTTTTTTGTGTGTGTGTGTGTGTGTGTCTAAAAGTATAGCCCTGGCTTGACTAGAACTTGCTATGTAGCCCAAGGCTGGCCCTGAACTTACAGTGATCCTTCTGCCTCTGCTTCCTGAGTCTGATAACTACAGGTTTTCATCACCACGCCTGGCCTTTCATTTATATCTTGGTTTTTTATGATTTGTTTTCGAATGTGGCAACCTAAATGTTGCCCTTTGTTGTTTCGCCCCGTGTGCATATGCTTTCGGTAGTCGTTCGTAAACTAGCCTGTATAACTTGATGATTAGGAGAGTCCTATGGATGTGACAGCGTGTGCAAGACTGCCAGTCCTGCTTTCACAGGGGAATGAGATCCCTGGGTCCCAGACCCAGAAGCCAAGATCAAATACTTGCACTGAATTTTCACTTTATTTGAATTCATTGATTTATTTTTGGGTTTCTGGTCAAGGCCCAGACTGACCTCAAATCCAGCTGTGTAGTGGAGGATTGTCTTGAATTTCCGATCTTCCTGGGTGCTGCGATCACAGTCCCAAGATGACACACAGCACCTCCACCGTTATCAGTGATGTCTGCGCTCAGTACAGACAGCGGAGCCATTGAGTCAAAGTGCTTCTTACCTGTCCACCGTGGAGAGGGCAGTGTGTCTGCTCTCAGGACTCAGGACATAGTTTTACCTTGCCGTGTGTGGCAGGCTTTCTTCAAACTCAAGGTCCTCTTGCTCTCTGGCTCCCAGGGGCTGGCGGTGCATGTAGGTGTAAGATGTACCTCGTGCCCAGCTGCTTCGTCATTGTGTCAGCGTTCAGGTTGTCAAACTCAGATGGAGATGTCTGTAAATGTTCACATCTAAGTTATTTCGTATGGATCTGCCATGTAGGCCAGTGGTTTTTTTAGTCCCAGTCTTGCAGTAACATAATAAGTAGGAATAAAATTAATTTTATATTTCTTGAAAGGGTACACTTAGAATTACCAAAGGTTCTGCCTATCAAATAGAAGTGTTTACCTTTTAAAATAAATATATAAAATTACTGTGTTTCATTAAAATCCAACCTTCATACAAAATATGAGTTGGGGCAGGCTTGGTTCATTTTTTTCCAGTCCTGACTCTGGGTTTCATGGTGATGGATTAGGTAGTTGTGGACCATCTGTGACTGCGTGAGGGTGTTAGGAGGATGGCTGTTGTTCGGAACAGTCAGATTCTGGTGAGAGGGAGAAGCCTGTCTCTGCCAGCGGATCGTCCCCGGTAGAGGCTATTTCATTAACAACAGATAAAACTTGCATGCGATGTTGCTTACAAAACACTGCCAGTCGTTACTCCCTACTTTCTAACTAAGCATATGAGCTGGAAAGGCGACGAAAATTTGCTTCATAAGCTATCCGTGGTAAAGCTCAGAAAGCAGAGAGAGTAAATACTAGAGACATGACGGTCATCTTTTAAACGATGAGGAAAGCGTGAGAAAAGGACAGATTTTGAGTTACTCATAAATTAATACTCAATGGTATTTTAGTTTCCGTCAGATACCCTGCTTTGCCCTAATGATACAAAATTGACTGACATGCTCCTGCACCAAAGGCAGTAATTTTACCACCTTACTGAGTTTTTTCCTCTTAATTCTGACCTGGTTGCTTAACTCATTTTATAATTTGTTTGGATTTTATATATTTCTCTAGGTTGTTACGCAATAGCTTAAATGGTTGTTTCTCTCTCTGTGAGCACAGCAGTATTGTCGACTTCAGCACTGCCACTAAAAGTGCTCTTTCTTCTGCCCTCCCCCGTTCTAAATATAGACCAATTCGATAACTCGGACCAACACGGAGCTGGGCCTCCTAATTTCAGCTCGATACTAATTAATTTGGCTGAGGCCACTGTGAACTATGGCTCTTGAAGGCGAAGAGCAGCTCTCTGTTCCTCTAGGCGCATGCCCAGCCCTGGGAGGCTGTTTATGTGTCACTCCTGTGTGGACTTGGTCAGTAATGGAGACGATGACAGTCCTGTAGGAAGAGCAAATTGGGAAACATGATTTATATACAGACGGCAATGCTGAAGAGAGAAGGTGGGCAAACGTTTGTTGCCCTTCACAGACGGTGAGCTCTCAGCCTGGGGTTCGGCCTCCCTTTCCTCGGATGCTTTTGGTAATGATGCTATTGGTGGTGGGCAGATCACAAGGTGTGTCTTTGAGTAGCTAACATGGAGGCCGGTAAGCAGAGCATTGCCCATCCTCTAAAGCCCAGAGCGCTGCAGGCCTGGTGGCACGTGCCAGTAATCCTGAGTGTGGCTGCCACAGGCTCAAGGGCTGCCTGGACAGCTCAGTGAGATCTCCCTCAAAATCTAAAACTTTACAAGAAAAGAAAAATGGGCTGGAGACACAGAGCTCTTTTCTAGAGTGTAGACTCGAGGTACAGTTCCTAATACCAAGAGGAGAAAAGAAAAACGGTTCTCAAAACCGCCCTTCCCATACTTAAAGCTACTATTTATTGTAGAAAGTATTTCCAATTACAATGAATCTGGGAAGAACATAGCGATGGCACAAAAACCAAGTTTCTGTAGAAGTTTTATGAGCCAGGTTAAAATGTATACAGTAAATATCTCACAACATGACTTTCCGGGATCACGGGACTGATTTGATGAGTCGTGATGACACCTGTAAAGGGAAAAATCATCTCGGCTGTGGTAATCTCCAGGTGCAGAGCCCGAGCCCTAGCCCAAGTGCGGCCTGGAATTAGTGAAGGGGCGGGTTGAGCCCACGCCTTGAACAGAGCAAGAGCAGGCAGGTGCTCAGAGCTGAGCCACACACCCAGTTTCTATTTCTCTTTTTGCTTTGCATGCAAGGAAATGTCAAAATCTTTTTATTTTCTTTCAAAGCAAATGTAGATTTCTTCTGGAAAAGTGGGGAAAGAATTCCAAGACCAGAGGAACTCCAAGGAAGAAACCCGGACCCCCCAGATGTTCTCCAAGGGGTTCCTTTGGATTGTTGCATTATAAAATACCCTGTCAGTATATACTTATATTATCCCAGCATATTTAAAAATCTAGTAATCTATTTATGATGTTCAGTAGCTCATGCTATTTTGAACTACATATATTCTTTTCTCTTATTTTTTTCTTTCCTCTAGTCTGTCTTATTTTTACACTTTGTATTTTTATGCCACAGTCTCCCCACCCTCAGGCTGTCTCTGTTTGGAACATTTATTTATCTATTTATTTACTGAGACAGGGTCTACTGTGTTAGCTCCCTCTGTAGGTAGAGATGACCTTGAAGTTCTGCTCCTGCCTCTGCACCCTCAGGGCCTAGCCGCTGGTACCCCTGGTGCTGAAGCTCAAGCCCGAGGGCTTCACTATGCTGGACAAGCATCCTCCCCACTCACCTACATCCTAGCCTGGCCTTGTTCTTAGCACTAAGACACTGCCGCAAGATGCTACATTTGAAGGGCTTTGGAAAACATCGTTTAAAACACTCTGTGCTCTATTCATTATGTAAATAAGGTTCAAATGGAAGCATCGAAGAGTGTGAAGTGCTTGTTACTTTGAAACAGAATTTAAAAAAAAAAATTAAGCCCTACGTTTTATTTGAGCTACGTTTTTGATGGAAGCCCTTTTATTGAAGCCTCTTAGGGAACTGATTGAGGTGACCTAATTCATAACTAATGGAAGTAAAACACAATTTAGCCTTCATTTTGCTTAAGATGTAGTTAAGTAATCTTGCCTTACTGTCTGGTAGGATTTATTCCAACCAGAAAATATTGTGGTACCTGAGAGAGACTACGGAGCAATGTCTGTGTATTGGAGAGTGAACCTGGGTCTTCGTGGGTCAGCCAAACACTCTGCCGCACTGCGTCCCAGTCTTTGTGTGTGTGTGTGTGTGTGTGTGTGTGTCTAAGTGTCTAATTTAAGTTGTCCAGGCTGCCCTCTGACCGCAGCCTGTGTCCCTCGGCCTCCTGAGTAGCTGAGTTTGAAAGCCTTGGCCATTTCTTTCTGTCGCTGAGGATGGGAGTAGGCCCGGGTGTGCTTTGCTTTCTTCCTCTATAAACTGTGCTACAGTCCTGACATTGAGGAGGACTAAGGAGGTGGTAATTATGTAGGGCCTGCGGGAGTTCTCAGCGTAGTTGAGGTGCACCAGTTACCGTGCTGGGCAGGGAGGGAATCTGTGACTTCAGTTAAATCAGGCCAAGTAGAGTTGCACACTGTACCCCCGTGAACAGCTTGCTTGTTAGTGAGCTTTCTTCTTTTCCTTGTTTGAAGCAGACTTGGGAGGTTTTGAAGAGATTTCTAGTGCAGGTTTTAAGCGCTAGGGTTAAGAGAAAGAACAACACTCCCGAAAATGTGGGGATGGGCTTCTCTTTTTTAAATTATAAAATGTTGAAATGCACACAAAATACAGGACCTCTGCTGTTCAGTTTCCTAATGTGGATATGAAAAATGGAAATTTACTTACCGGCTAATGAATATTTGGGTTGGCTTTAGTTTGGGACAAGTTTGAATAATGATGTTATAAATAGTTATTTAACAGGTGATTTATTTTCTTTTTGGTATTTGGAAGCAGGTTCTCATGAAACCTAGGCATTCTTAAAATTGGGAAAATTACTTGAATTTACTGGTTATTTTTTCAAATGTTTTTTTAATTTTGTGCATGCACGCGCCTGTGAAGGCACATGAACCACATGTGGATTTCCGGGTTGTAAGAAGTGGTGGATCCCTAGAGCTAGAGTTACAAGATGCTTGTTAACCACCTGATGTGATGTGGGTGCTGGGAACTGAGCCTGGGCTCCCTGGCAAAAGCAGAACGGCTCGTAAGGACCCAGCTGTCTCCCTGGCAAGGACAGTGCAACTCTTAAGCACCCAGCCATCTTGCACAGCTGTATCTTGAACTCTCAATCCTTTTGCTTCTGCTTCCTGGGTGCCAGGATTATAGGCTTAACAGGTGATATTTTATAATTGATCTTTAGTAATTTGATTTTTGTTAGTTTTTTAAAATTTTTTTTTTTATAATTTCCTTTTTTCTCACCCTGTGCATATTGTCATCTGTGAACTGGCCGGGATGTCGGGTACCACACTGAGTAGAAGCAGGCTCAGCTTGAATAATGAGCATCTTTGTACTCCTGACTAGGAAGGCTATCATGTGAGTTTTAGTAAACCAACAGGTACGGGGTTTGCTCTCTGAGGTTTTACTGGTTTTTTTTTTTCCCTGTATTTTTAATTTTATTTTTATTTTTTGACATTGTAGTTCTGGCTGACCTGGAACACACTATGTAGCCCAGGTTGGCCTTGAGTTCGTGGCAGTTCTGCCTCAGCCACCAGACCCAACTTAATTCATAACTTTAATCTTGAAAGTGCATTCCGCTTGCTCTGTAACACAGACTGTAATGTGGGCCATCATGTCTTTTATACCTGTTGTAATTCATAAACGGCTGGCCGTACGAAACACGACTTACTCACCTTTCTTACGGGATCTCGCCCACGTGGCCAGCCTTAACCGATGTTGGGTTAACTGCGGCCGCTGCCTCCACCGGATAGCCAGTTTGCTGTGCATCATAGACGATGGTGTTGTCCCCTCCCTTACCTTTCTGGCTGCTGATAGGACTGTGGATCGTGAAGAGTTAAACAGCCAGGCTCTCTCTTCACCCAGTCGTCAGTTACCTGCATGTTATTAGCCGAGTGCCAGGAAATGAACACGCATAAACAGAGGAACTGTCTCGCCTAGGAGCAAGATTAGATCTCTACGTGAATTTCTAGCGCAGGGAAGCAAGTGACTAAGCAATGCAGAGGAAACAGATCAGGCTTTGAAGATGGTGGAGCTGTTAGGAGGTTCCAGTGGTATGTATGGACTTGGGTCTGTAATGTAGCTACTGAAACAGACTCTTGTTGCTGCTTTATTTTCAAGCCGTGTTTCAGGTGCTGAGTAACTTTTTTTTTTTTTTAAAGTGTTTTAAGGTGGCATTCTTGAACAAATCAGTCTCTTCTGTTGTCCTAGAATGATTTTTTAAAATAACTTAGGACCAGCTCCATCCCTAGGCCCTCTGTGGCCTGCCCCAGTTACTTCTCTTCATCCCTGGCAGTGCCCTGTGTGTATTGTGTGTATCAGAGTGTCCTTGTGATTTTATTCATTCTTTACCTTTTATTTCCTTCCCGGGAACGTCATCTGCCTGGCAATGTGTGTTTGTCCTGTGACCTTCCATGCCATGATTTCTCCCTTGGAAGTCTCCCTCTTAACTCACCCTGTCCCTCACGCTCTGTGAATTTTTCCTATTGGAGCCCATATTTATGTTATTTTGTGTCTTGATTAGACAGGAGACAGGCTTTTACATGATAGATCAGGCTGGCTTAGTGTTGACTCCGTAGTCTCAGCTGATCTCCAGCTCATGACAGTCGCTGGCCATGACCCCCAAGTGCTAGGATTCTAGGTATACACATCCTGTTTGGCTCTTTTGGCATATTTTCCATAATGGTCCAGCCTATCTTTTTCTTGGCAGAGTCTGTATTCCTGGTGTCTAATACAACTGCTGTTTAAACGTAGTAGACATGTATAATTTCTTTTCAGAATTGTTGGTTGCGTAGTTAAGATGATAAACCAGAAAGCCCGAGAGCTCGTTGTCTGTGTGACAGCGAGACTGCATATTCCTTCTCGGCATCCACCCGTGATCCTGTGCTACTCGTTTATGTGCTCGTAGGAGGGAGCCTGGCAGATAGGCTTGGGTATGCGTATACTTGGCTGCCTGAGCAGCTGGTCCCAAATGCCAAGAGTGACCGTTTTCCTCTGTCATTCCAACCCCCACACTTGCCCCACCCTGAGAGCAACTATGCTGGGAATACTTGAGTCTCCTGCGATATTGTCAGGCAGGCTCAGGAAGACCTTGTGTGCTTTCTTATTCGAGTCTCTAAAGCCGTGCTTGTCACATGTCTGGAGTTCTTAGAACTTCTCACTGGTAGGATATAAATTTTTCTAGGTTCACTCCATCCCATGTTACACTTTAGTAGACTTGTGGATCTAAATACCCACACACGATTGTCGATGAGAACTGACTAGAATGTAGTCCCCTCCACAGCTTTTGGTCTGAACCTGACGTGGAATATTGTTTGTTATTCTGTAAGGTTCAGTGTTTACAAATAAAGCTTTCTACTCTGTGAATGTAAAGGCGGGGGCAGAGGCAGGAGGATTGCTACAGCTTCGAGGTCACCTTGGGTTCTCCCAACAACGCAAAGGTGTGTGTCTATCTTGACTCCCACTGTTCTGTTGGCTGCAGAACCTAGAATTGGACTTTGCCCAGATGTGATCTCTTACCTTATAATCAGAAATATAGAACTGCAGTTTTCATTCCTGAGTGGCTCTTCACGTTAGCCGTATCTCCTCCCTTGAGCCAATAGACGCACTGTGTTCTTATTCATCACTCATCCCGTTTTTTCTGTCTCCCTTGTTGATCTGTTGTGATAGAGACCTAGGTTAAGTCTACCATTTTATGATGAGGTAGTCCATATTGGGTTTTAAGGCTACTTAAAAAGAAAATGAAAACCAATATCAAAGTGAGATTCAGGTAGGGGTGGAATTACAGAATTAATTCTAGAGAAGTAACTTTGTCCTGCTAATTCAAAGAATTTCGGTGTCCTATCATTCTTGCTAGTGTCGTTTGCTTTTCCTGTAGATCTTTAGGAAGGGTTTCATATCTGAAATGGAATCAATAAACTACTTGTAAAGGTAGCAATTTTATAAATGAGCCAATTAGGAAATATCTGAGCTGTGTAATGCAGCCTTTATAATACTGTAATACTTTATAATAATATAAGACAAGATTCTGTGTTGTTACCTTTCCTGAATTTCAAATGTTAGAAGATAGCACTAAAAGTTGTATGGAAATAGAAATAGCGATTTGTTTTTATTACTGCTTAAGACATTGTTCCTAGATGGAATTGAAAGAGAAAGACAGAGACACACTTTTGCCTAGCAGTCCCCCTGGGGACCAGTGTGTCCACCATGTCTTGGATCCCCTCTTCCTCATTCTGTGGTTGGGTTTGATCAGAGCCTTAATTCTTTTGGTCTTTATCGTCATTGATAATGCCAGGCCTTCTGTGATTGTGTATTAATTGGTTGTTTTTTTTTTCTGGTCTAGGACCCGGAGGATGTGGTCCCAGTTGGGCAGAGAAGAGCGTGGTGTTGGTGCATGTGCTTTGGACTGGCCTTCATGCTTGCTGGTGTCATCCTTGGAGGCGCCTACCTGTACAAGTATTTTGCACTTCAGGTATCATGAAAAGATATTTAGACTTCTTTTCGCTACATTTGTGTATGGGTGAGGGGCATGGTTAGAGATGGTTTGCGGAATCAGTTCTCTTTTACCGTGTGCGTCCCAGGGATTGAATTCAAATTGTTAGGTTTGGTAGCAAAGTACCTTTACCCAGTATGCAGTCTCACCAGCTCCAAGAGAATTATTTTTTGGTCTGGATTTTTTTTTTACCCTTTCCAATGTGAATCTGAACATGGTCTTTACCTTGCTCTAAGCATGCACTGTCTATGGATCCTTTAATTGCTCATGTGTTTACCAGAAAATGAAACACATAATCGTTGAAAGCAGATTGGTGGTGTTTGGGTACTGCAGATGAGTTTAAGTTGTCAAATGTTTTGTTTTTTTCAGAATAGATTTTCATTTTCCTACGAGATGTATGGTGAATTGCCACTTAATGAACATACAAGCTTCAGTGTTGACAAACCCATCACTGGATAGCCAGTTTGGGTCAGTGCATGATTGTCTAAGAGTGGGGTAACTTTGTAGAGATGATGATGACGTCAGTTTTGGGAAAGTTGCCTGTATGTAACTCAGTATTCATAGGACTCTCAGTGTGTCAAGACACTGATTCCACTTAATTATGGTTTACAATATCATCTGCCTAATCCTCAGCCTTAAGGAATCTTAGGAGAACTTTACTTTAAAGCTTGTGTGGCTACTTCAAATGTTTAAGTTTCAAAAGTAGGGAGACACACTTGTCAATGAGATTTTTAAATAAATTTTGAAGTCTTCTTCCAAAGGTTATATGAACTCCATTCTTATCTTATTCAAGATGATAGACACATTGATAAACGTGATTGAATTTATAGGGTAAATTTATTTTTTTGTTATTTTTGAAACAGACAAGTCTGGCATTGAACTTTGTTCATTCTGCCTTCACTGCATGTGCTGAAATCATAGGCATGCACCACCACCGCTCCTGGCTACATCTTCTTAAATGTAGCGTTTTGTTTTATACGAAGCATAAGGTACCAAAAAGAATAATCTGCAATTCCCCTGTCAAGAGAGAACTTTTGGTATCAAAATGTTTTGTTGCATACTCAGACTTTACTTTAAAAATATTTTTATAACATTTATCCATGTGAGTGGACGCAATCCCACCACCTCCACATAAGCTAGTCATGGTAGAAGCTAGAGGATCAAAAGTTTAAGGTTATCCTTGGCTATACAGCAAGGTACAGGGCAGCCTGGGCTACATGAGATCCTATACAAAGGAAAGGAAAACATGACTTGCTTCTGGATGTGTTTTATGAGAAACTGCCTACAAGTAGAAGCAGGCCTGTATGTTTCTTCAGATTTACTCGACACCAGAAAGCTTTCATACTGTTTTTATCTACCCAAAGAGTAAAGAGGAAATCGGCTGCTTTTCTCCCTCTGAAAGGCCTTTAAAAAAAAAAAAAAAAGACAGTTTCAGAATCTGATAAAGAATGTGTTAACTCTGTAATTAAACTGTCTGACTTGTCGTCTGAAAAGTAGGAGTTTGTAAGCAAAATACTATTTAGATCAAGGTGGTAGCTTAAGTGAGGCTCACATTTAAAGACCTGTCTCTTGCCGAATTGCTCAAACGCTGTGTTTTCAACCCCGTAGCCGGATGATGTGTACTACTGCGGACTCAAGTACATCAAAGATGACGTCATCTTGAACGAGCCTTCTGCAGATGCCCCAGCCGCTCGCTACCAGACAGTTGAAGAGAATATTAAGATCTTTGAGGAGGACGAGGTTGAATTCATCAGCGTGCCTGTGCCAGAGTTCGCAGACAGCGACCCTGCTAACATCGTGCATGACTTTAACAAGGTGAGCTGATGCACGGGGTTGTGGAAAGAGGACAGGCTTGCTGGGATATTTGCAGTTTTCATTTTTTAATACCTGCTAAATTGTGCTATTTAGGGTTTAGTTGTTACTTAAGAGAGAGGATGGCGGGAGGAGGGGAAAGAGGGAAGAGTTGGTGACTCAAAGCACGCATTTTATCCCAGCATTGGGGAGGCTGAGACGGAACGATCGCAAGTTTGAGGCCAGCCTGGTTCACACAATGAAGCACTGTCTCAAATGAGATAGACAAGAATAGACTTAGGTTCCTTTCCCTCTGAGCCCTATACCTCGCTGCCTCTGGCTTGCCTGCTGATCCCACCCAGTTCTTGATTTACTGAAATGCAGTTCTAAAGCTAGCCCATCTTGCTGGTACCCAGTTGCTGTGTCTCTCAGGCACACTGATCTGACTGAGATTTGTCTTTTCTCCAGAAACTGACTGCTTACCTGGACCTTAACCTGGACAAGTGCTATGTGATCCCTCTGAACACATCCATCGTCATGCCGCCCAGAAACCTGCTGGAGCTACTTATTAACATCAAGGTATGATGTGGCTATAGTGTCTCTGAATTCCTCTTGGAAAAGTTAGCCTTCCTTGGAGCGCACTCTTCTGGAATGTAGCCAAGGGTTTCTAACAAAGTGCTGACACGTGCGCGTTGTTTCTTCTTCTGTTTAATGCTTTAAAATTTAAGTTAAAAACTATTTTCATCTGGGTGGTGGTGGCACATGCCTTTAATCCCAGCACTCAGGCATATCTCTGTACATTTGAGACCAGCCTGATCAACAGAGTGAGTTCTAAGACAGCCAGGGCTACACAGAGAAACCCTGTCTTGAAAAAGCTGGAGGGGAGGGGAGAAAAAGAAAAAAAACATTGAAAAATGGACTGGAGAAAGCTCAGCAGGTAACAGTGCTTGCTATACGAGCCTGACCCTGATGGTGTGAGCGCAAGCCATAAAACCTGTAGTGGAAGGAAAGAAGCAACTTCAGAAAGCGGTCCCCCGACATGCTATCATCTGAGTCTGCCTTTCTCATTCACTCCCTTGAAAGTTTTGTGTCCCATTTTCCCGCTACAGGCTGGAACCTACTTGCCCCAGTCGTACCTTATTCACGAGCACATGGTGATTACCGACCGCATCGAAAACGTGGAGCACCTGGGCTTCTTCATCTATCGACTGTGTCACGACAAGGAAACCTACAAGCTGCAGCGCCGAGAAAGTATTAGAGGTAAGGACGATCCGATGGTTCCTATGGCACGTGGGTGTTGTGAGTGACGTTCTGCCGTAGGATGCTGTGTCTCATTTGGCTAGTATTTCCACAACTTAGAATTGTCCTAATCCCAGAGCCGCCACTTCAGATAGTCAGTCAACATGAATGTCATTGCCTGGAGATGCCCACCCCTCAACTTGAATGTAGAAAAGTCACCTTTGACCCTGCATTCCCACCATGGCCCAGGCACGGGAAAGAGGAGGTCTCAGTATCCAGAGGTCTCAACCTTTCACTTGGCTTCTCAGGGATTTGAATTCCCCCCGGGGCCATTCACCTTTGGGCTCATAACTGAGCACAGCCGTAGCCAGGTGACTTAGGAAGAGCCGTGGGTGAGGAATCCAGAGCACTGACACCCACCGCGCAGCTTTTTCCAGTCCCTTAACCTTGTTTTTCCCGAGTGTGAGAGTAGCAGCGTGTGCCCATTACCAGTGCAGACCTAACATCTGTGTGATGGTACAGAGACATCAGGGACACTGTAGTCTGATGTCTCGGGGAAGGTGTCCCCCGGTAACAAGCTTCTCTGGCTATTTCTCATACTTGGAATGACAGTGTTCTCACCTCAGGCTGATCAGTCATGTGAAACCCACCCCTTCATTTCTTACATACAAGCTACTATCCTGGTTTATAATTTGCTAAAGCCAATTTGATGGGATGATGTTTGTCCATCCTGCTGTGTAGTTCAGCAGCAGGCACACACGGATGTGTGAGCACACCATATATAGCTAGAACATCTCCCAAATCTTCGATCTCATACATCAGTAAGCAGTTTGTAAAGCTCCGTTACTGGTTGCCATGATGTATGAGAAGATGCAGGGAAGAACAACTTACATACAGTACAGAAATTTTGGGATAGATAGGGAGTGGCATAATTCTTCGTGTCTAAAGAGCGGCTGTGAGGATTATTGTGAATAGTTAGCACTAAAGGACCAGAACCTTGACCAATAAAACCCTTTGTCTTCCCAAACAGGTATTCAGAAGCGCGAAGCCAGTGACTGTTTCAACATTCGGCATTTCGAGAACAAATTTGTTGTGGAAACTTCAATTTGTTCTTGAGCAGTCAAGAAAAGCGTGGGGAGACATTGAATGCCACAGCATAGCCCTCCCTTGTATTTTGTGCAGTGATTATTTTTTAAAATCTTCTTTTCGTGTAAGTAGCAAACAGGCCTTCACTGTCTTTTCATCTCATTTAATTCAATTAAAACCATTATCTTAAAAAAACAAACAAAACCAAACCTTTCCTTTTTTGTTTAGTGTGGTGTCTTTGACATTTGAGTTAGCAAATGTGCGGGGTCCTAGGTAAGATTTGCTTCTCCATAGAGCTTACATTGTAAGAATAATTTCATTTATCTGGATTTTCATGTGTTACTTCTACACTTTCAAGAGGAAGGGTTACCTAAAAAAATAGTCATTTGCATATGTTAAGATGACCACAGTGACTTGACTTGTAGATGCTACCAGCCCTGCTCCCTAGTTGCTAGCACTGGAGCCCACCCTCTAATACATATTCCTTTCATTAAAATGTGCAGTATTTTTGGTGTTGCATTTAACTACTTTAGAGGATTACGTCAGCCTGATGTTTTAATATCCTAGCCCTCTGCTGTACTAAGATTTTAGAGAAATGTTTGGAATTTAAGAAACGACTCATGTTACTAATTTGTATAGCCCACATCTGTGCAATGGAATATAAATATCGCAAAGCCATGTGATGAGACTGTGTGTTGTTTTTCCCACAAGAGAAAAACCAAAGAAGCATTTGGTTCTCCATATTTTAAGGTAATCCACGTACATAGAGAATGAAGCTATTTTATAAAACCTGGTTCTCTACATACAGTTAAAAAGTCAGTTTTTTTTTAAAATAAAATAAGCCATTAATAACTAATACAGATTCTTTGTGGATGTTGTTAAAGTCACTCTTAAGATCAAACTTGAATGATGCTGCCTTTTCCTTTAATGGAAGGTTATTCTTGAGGCCATGCCCTTTCAGAAACACAAGATGTGGGTCTCAGTTGGGACAAGGTCTCTCTGGGCTGTTTAGACCAGTGATCTGCGTTTGCCTCTAATGGTAGGAGGATAGACATGAACCACAGTACCTGACGAGTTACAGAAGGGGACTGTTGTTATTTCAGGTTTTGAAGCAGTCTCTCTCTCTGGGAACTAGGCTGACATGGAAATTGTATCTAGTCAGGCTAGTTTTGAACTCTTGGTGATTTTCACCTCTGCTTCCAGGGTGTTAGGATTACAGGCGTGAGCAAACCACCCCTGGCTTTTATCTCTGAGGTTGCGTCTTAGCTGAAATAATTCAGAATTCAAGGGATGTAAGATATCTGAGTAGGGCCCGAGCGAGGTTCGGAAGCTTAGGAGTGCTCCCTGCTGTTCTAGAGGACCCAGGTTCAGTTCCCAGCACCCATGTTGAATGGCTCACAAATGCATGTGTTTTGCGGATCTAACGCCCTCTTCCCGCTCCCACTGGTACCTGCACGCGGTGCAGCATACACAAGAATAAGGATGAAACAACCTGAGAGGATTTCATCTGGAACCTGCTCCGAGAGGTGATACCGTCAGAGTGTGAGCACAACCAAGTGGATAGCAGGGAGCGAGAATTTTCCTTTAGCAGTGAGCTTTCACTACATGAGAACTGTGTTTTCCTGCCTTCCGGGCTTTAAAAGACCATAGCTTTTCAGGGGCCTGTGAGCATTCAAGAGCAAATCCTGATGGTCCCGTATTGCACCAACACATACTTATGTGGGGAAATACATTCCTCAAAGGAAAAATGTGTAGCATACGTAGCTCTTTATAGTCCATTGTGACTAATGAGAAGTCAGCCAGCTACAGTTCGTTATAATAATTACTGAAAGACCCTCATTTAAATATTTCTAAAATCTGTGACTCAGAGCTGGGGCCTTGTAGGTGCTGTACAAATGCCCTGTCATGGCTCTGGCCCCGTTCTCTGTATAGTCTGTTCAGGCTGTCGTTTGGTAACTCGTGGGCATTAAGGTCTGTGATTTAAAGCAGTATGCTAGTTTGTTCTTCCATTTGGTATAGTGAAGCAATAGGGTAGGAAGCTGTGGCCAACAACCAGAGTGTCTCACTGACTTCAGACAGTGTATATGAGTTTGCTGACAGTCAGTATGGTGGGCTCAGCAAAATGTTTCATTAGAACCGTTTAAGAACTTCATATAGCGCTAGTTAAAACACCTGATCGTGCCGAACATTTAAAACCGCAACCATTGGTTCAGCTGGATTGGGTTAGCAGGATTACCTATGCCTTTATTTCCATTACGAATACATCGATAAAGTAGAGTGCCCCAGTCAGGAGTGGTGGTGTGTGCCTGTTCTGAGTGAGTTCAAGGCAACATAAACAATGTGAGGGTTACTGTAACATTGAACTTCATGGCAAGATCTTGAAAGAGAAGAAAAAGCTGCTCTCATTCACATGTGGTCAGCTGTCTCCCTCTCAGGAATCAGAATTACTGGGTGAGGTTCTAGGAGGAGCCATTTGATCTCAAGTACTGTGGCAGAGTCTTGGAGAAGCTATAGAGTAAAGTATCTGAAAGGACATTGAACAAGCAAACCCATAGGACTAGGTTTGTAGTTTCCAAGGGGACTGCTGACCTTGAGTTCTCTTTGTAGGTGGGATGCTGTGTGAAATAGACTAGTGACTTCTCAACAGGTATTTGATTCTTAACAACTGTAGGCTGGAAGGTCAAAATCAAGGTACTTCTGGTGTTCTGGTGACGGCCTGCTTTGTCATCAACAATAGACAACTGTGTTCTCCAAGTCCTCTGCTGTAAGGACACTGGTTCCATTCCTGTGGGCTCCACCCCTAAGACCACCCAAAGGTTCCCATCCCTTAGTGCCACCTTGGAGGTTAGGATTTCAACATAAATGTCGTGTGTGGCTGGGTCAAGATGGTAGAGTTCAGATCACAGGGTACCCTAAATGGCTGTGAAAGCCCACGGTGGGTGTAGTTGGCACATTCTGTTTGCTTCTGTGTAACAAAGAGCCCAAAAGTCAAAAAACAAATGGGACTCTGATTTATCATCTGTGACAGAGGAATGAGGAATACTCTGGCTCAAAAGGTAGCTGATTAAACCATGGCTAGAAATGATTTGCATTAACTCGGTACAATTGTTGGCAGTTCATGCTGTTTTTGAACCCAGTATTGTTAACAATGAACGAGTAAACGCCAAGCTTTCTTTTGAGTATGTAATTTTTTTCGTTGCATTTCCTGGCTCCTTTATATTTTCATACCAGGTTTTAGTAAATGGGATCGGGGGGAGTACACAGTGATCTGAGTGGTATTCATCTCAAATGCCAGAAGTAGGAGTGTGGAGCTAAAATTCAGACAGTCTAATAATGCAACCAAAAAATCAGATGGATTATTGGAGACAGTGCGGGTTGTACTTTAGAATATGGTTATGAGCTATCGCTGGCTGAATTTAGGATTTTGGTGGGTGCACCTTTAATAGTTTAGTGTATTAGAGACTACTCCACTGAGCAGAGCTTGTTGCCCAGGTGTCTGTAAGTTATTCTGCATTGGACTCCGACTTTGGCATATTTGAGGCTCTATTTTCTAAACAAGGACTTCAGCGTGTCTGAAAAAGGACAACCCTTCACCCTGTATTATCCAAAGTCTTTGTTTCTCTGTCTTGGTCTTTGTAGTTAATGCTTATTCGAATAAGGCATGATTCAGTTCCTGCTCCCTATTAATCATTTTAGGCTTTTGTAATGTTGAAAACATCAGTAAGAACCACTTAAGACTTTTGAGCTGTTTATTGAACTTTGACCCTAAGAATGAAAATGTTTTCTGTTGCCATCTGTGTGTCCATTGAAGGAATGTTAGCACCCACGTTCTCATCCTGTTGACTTTGTGGTGCAGATGGTTTTAAGGGAGAGGAGTGGGTTCTCCAGAACAGTGGACAAAGCTAGAGAATCCCTGGCTTTCTCCATTCATATTACATACATAATTTCATGGGTTTCTTTATTTCTTCAACTTTTACTTGTATATGCAGTTTCTACTAGGAAAAAAACAGTTCAGAAATACTAAGGGTGAATGCTACCCTGCTTTTACCAGGTCTTATTCCCCAGTCCCAGTCCTTCCTAGTCCTTAAAGGAGACTGTTAAAAGCTTAACATACGATGTTAACTGTTGGATGCCGTGGTGATGTCCTCCTACCCTCAAACTAGAAGTATGTTTAAGGCTGCCGAGCCAGGGCCTGGAAGGCTGGCTCAGCAGTTGAGGGTCTTCGGGCTCTTGTAGAGGACCTAATGTCAGTCCCCAGCTCCCACATAGTACTTCACCATGTTCTGTGACTCCGGTTCCAAGGAATCCAGTGTCCTCTTCTTGTGCACTGCACATACATGCGACACAGTCATGCATGTAGGCAAAACAATCATACATATAAAATGAAATCTTTGGGTAGTTCCCCAAATCCTCCATCTCCAGTTTCCCGTCTCCTGCAGCTGGCTCAACCCACTTCACCACACGTGTGCTATTATAATCCATTTTTTTTTTGCAAAGCAGTCTCAAAATGTGAATTTAACATTCCTAACATCATACCTGCCCTGTTTAAAATATTGTCTAGTTCTTCACGTGAAAACCAAAAGACACTGCTGTCCAGTCCCCACCCACACTCCAGCCGCATCTGCACCTCCTGCTACAAGGCACCTTATGGTTCCTTGGTAAATACTCTCCCTGAAACCTTTTCCCATCTGCTCCCCTCCTGTCGTGTGGCACCCTTCCGGGGAAGCTAGGAAGGAAGATAGGAACAGATGTCTACTCGCTACAGACAGGAAGCTGACAGTAGACCAAAAGAAAGATGACCACCAAAGTCCTCCTTGGTGAACCAGTGTTGCTGGAGTTGCTTATAAGAATACCAGTGAGAGGTTATTTACAGGAGCTGAAAAGACTCAGACATCTCTGTTACCAAAGCACATTCTGCCTGGCCTGGGTGGCCGCTCACAAAAGCTGGGGACCTGGAGCAGACTACATAGCTTGCCAATACCTTACAGATCAGAACGTGTCTTTCCACGTGATTCGGCTGGTCAGAGCCTCTTCCTGGCCACTCAAAGTGGCTTCTGCCCCTTTAAGGTGGTATGGCAGGTCTGTGTAAATCTCTTGCTAGTCCTAAATGCTTATATATGATTGGGGAGGGAGGAGCCTAGTGAATGCGATCAGTTTCAGGGACTCCTGGAGCTATTTAGCTGTTTACTCCTGAGTTTAGAGCATTCCCATGCAAGTTGGAAGGTTTCATATCCTTGATGTTTGGCTTTGCTGTTGGCCATCCTGCCTCTTAAAGAACTTCCATCCAAGATGGATGGTTTCATCTCGGAGGAGAAGTGCCGCATGAAACCATGCTCTTCAGGTAGGTTGCTTCTCCTTTGACCTTCAAGATTTATTCATGTGTAAGCATCCTCGATGGACCAGTAGCAAATGTTCCTCTGTCTTTTGTTATCATTAGCTCCAGTGTGTTTTTCCTCTGTGGCGTTTAGTGTATGCTACAATGTTTAATGTATTTCCAACACTTATGACACCAGGATCTTCTGTTTTGTTGGTGCTGAGGCTCATGTGTGGTAGGCAGGTGCTGTGACATGGGGCTCCTGCCCCAGCCTCATGCTTCCAGGAAAGTGTCTCACACATAATTTTTACCTATTTTGTGAATTATTCTTTTCTGGGCTACCCTAGTCTTTTTAGCACTCACACACACACACACACACACACACACACACACTTGATTTTTTTACAGACTGACCCTTCAAATTTATTCACCCTGGGTCTGAATTTTCTTAAATATAAATCTATTGTCTTCTATAATATTCTGGTATTTGTTTTCCTGCATGTAGGAAAATCCATTCTCCTGAGTTCTGAAGTTCGGACCCTGCTAGAGTTTTCCACCAATTTCCTGTTTTCTGAGCCCTAATATCTTTAGAACTTAATGCTAATAAGAGCTGCTATAGCCCAGCCTGAGACTCTCCTCTCTCTCTGCTCCATCCCTTGCACTGTAGAAATGAAACTTATAGGCAAGTCCTTATCCTGATACATTCTTCAAAGAAGCTGCTTCTAACTTCCTACTTCTGTGTCCTGTGTCCGTCTGATGCTCCAGTAGACCATAAGCAAAGTTCTGCCCACAGTGGCCCAGTATTTGGTACACAGTAGGTGTCTCAGGGTTTCTATTGCTGTGAAGAGACTCCATGAACACAGCAAATTTGGGGGAGAGGGGTTTCAAGACAAGGTTTTTCTCTATAGCCCTGGCTGTGCTAGAACTCGCTCTGTAGACCAGGTTAGCCTCGAACTCTCAGAGATCCACTTGCTCTGCCTCCCAAGTGCTGGGATTAACTGGCCTTTTTTTTTTTTTTTTTTAAAGCGTGACAGCTCTTTATAAAGAAAAACATTGATCTAGATTGACTTACAGTTTCAGAGATGTGGCCCATCATCACCATAGTGGCACATGGCCATACGCAGGCAGACATGGTGCTCGAGAAGTTGAGAGTTCTACATCTTGAACGGCAGGCGGCAGCAGGAGTCTCTGTCCACACTGGGTGTGGCTTGAGCATAGGAGATTTTAAAGCTCACCCTAAGTGTGACACACTTCCTTCAACAAATCCACACCTACTCCAACAAGGCCACACCTCATAGCGCCACTCCCTCTGAGCTAACGGGGCCCAATTACATTCAAACCACCACAGTAGGTCTTAACATTGAAAGAAGATGTAATATCCTGCTCCGTGGGAAAGTTTGCCATGGACGTCATTAGCACAAAAGTATCTTTAGGCAGTTAAAAGAATTTTTTTTTTAGGTTATTTGTGTTTTGATGGAGTCACTTCTGTCCTTCAGCTGTGCAGTTTCTGGATGTCACACTCTGGTCATCAGGCCTGGCAGGATACGCCTTTGCTCACAGGGCCTGCCTGCTGACCCTGGACAGCAATCTTCAAGGTCATGGAAAAGCAGACTCCTGCCCTGCCCAAAGTGCCAATTATAACCCTACTGTGAAGCAATTCAGTGTTTGTCAAATGAATAAACAAACTCCATCTTGTGGATCGGCTCAGCTGGCAAGAGTTTCTCTTGTCTGTCCTTCAGGTCCGGGGCATGGCGGCTGAATCGTGGTCTAAACTGCAGTGTTCTGTGGGGACCTGTTAAGGTTTTGCAGTGGCAACCGTGGAGGGCTAATACTGCCTGTCTGCAGATGTTTCAAAGTGATATCTCCGTGCTCCACAAGAATGGCCTAATACTGCCTGTCTGCAGATGTTTCAAAGTGATATCTCCGTGCTCCACAAGAATGGCCTGTGGAGTCACGTTCTGTGGTCAAAAGGGTATTGACTCTGCAAAGCCCAGTTATCCGGAGCTTGAGCACTGGGGAGTTAACGTAGCACAGTGTCAGCCACACCTTAGTATCGAGTATGTGTCTGCTGCAGAGCCTGAAAGAGACGGAGAAGAACTTGCAGAATGCCAGGGAGAAAGGCATCCATTAAGCCCGGTAACCAGAGGGAGGAATGTTTCCCCACGGTTATAAATATGGCAAGCTTTTAGAAGACACCCGTAATTAGCAAAGTGCAAGTCCAGTAGCTAGAACTCGGATATCAAGCTTTAATCAACTCCAGAGAACAGCACACTTGAACCCTTAATTACCAAATCCCCCACTCCCATCCCAAACCCTAAGGCCTCCAGAGGGGAGGGAACCTGTGAAATCCGAGCCTTCTAGCTCACGTGGATGCATCCAGTTGTGCTCTGCAGCTAGCTGTACACTAGAAAACGTCCTTCTTAAATTCATGCCTTTCCTCCTCAAAGGGAGGCCTTCATTGAACAATGGTGTGGTGTTCTACTGTTGTGTGGAGGAGCGAGAGATTCAGCACTGAGCCAAAGATGTCCCTTCAACTGTTGCAAATGTGCTGGCGTGACACTTTGTGTTTCCTTCCTAATACTCTGAGCTGCAATCTTAGCGAACCGACAGCCTGTTCCCCCTCGGATACATGCTAGAGTAACAGTTTAGGATAGATTAGCAGTTTACATAACTACATTATTCCCGTCCCCTTTGCTTTGGTTGGTGGGAAGCTCAACATTGAATCTGTTCCTACTTTAGACAAGTTATTTTTTTAGCCTAGCCTTTCAACATACATCAGTTTCACCAGGGTTTACATATTTTGTGTGGTTTTGCTATAGCATATGCAATAAAGGTACATCGATAAAATCTTGGCAATCTCAGGGTTCCACGTTATTATCAGAACATTGTCATCACTCCAGAGAAGCCCCTTGTTCCCATTTCTGCTCTGCTGCAGCTACTCTGGCTTCCATAGCTGTAGGACATGGCAGGCTATTGCTGAGTTTCGTTAGCCTGGAGTCATACAGGAGTCCTGTGTGGTCTTTTTGCCTGGCTCCCTTTCTGCCCAGTGCTTTTGACAGTCACATGGAGTGGTACCTTCTCTGGTGCTGCGCATTCTGTCATGGTACGTCCCACTCTTTGTTATGAATTTTCCGTAGAGTCATTTGGCTGTTCCCATTTGAAACAAGCTCATATGAAGAAGCTACCGTGAACATTCACGTGTAAGTCTTTGGAGATAGTTTCTTTTAAAACTGTAATTTGACTCAAGCACAGTGATAAGTACCTTTAATCCTGGCACTCGAGACAGAGACAGGTAGATCTCTGTGAGTTCAAGGCCAGGCTGGCCTACACGATGAGTTTCAGGCCAGCGAGAACTGAATAAAAATGGAAAAATCTGGAATAATTTCACTGTAAAACCATCTTTATCATAAGCCTTATTAGTTTGGAGGGGTTGATATAGTAGGAATAATACAAGACACTATAGCTGTTCCCAGTCGTATTAGGTTCACAGTCATAAACACAAAGGCCAGTGTTTAAATATGTTCCCATTACCTTGGAGTTAAGGTCTAATCATATATGCAATGTGTGCCTTCACAACAGGATATCTTCTTATTTAGCTCCCCATAGAATATAGGTTACCATCTCTTTCAATCTCATCTTGTTTGTCTAGTAGGCATTATCAGGCTTTTAGCATTATTTAAAGCCAGATTTATTCCCATCCCGCTCCCCACCCCCTCCCAGCTTTCCTGGATTTCCTCATCTTAACTCTTTTCTCCATTGATCTTGCTAAAATTATGTGCCACCGTTGATGGTTTTCCTAGGCCTTACATCTGCCCTGCTACCAAGTCCAATGTACTCTACCATCAGACTGCAGATGCTATCACGCCAATGCCACCACCAACTGTCGCTTGCTAAGATTAGTGCAGGATCCCACTAGTGATCCTTTCTAAATGATGTCATGTCACTCCTTTGATCAAAGGCCAAAGTCCTTATGGCATCTGAGATCGGACAGTATTTAACCTGGCATCTCCTGCAGTCTCTCCTGCACCGTCTACCACCGTTTGCCCCATCACAGGGCTGCCTCGCTTCTCTTGAACGTACCAAGACCATTCCTGCCCCAGGGCCTCTGTGCTTGAAGAGTGTGGGCCAGGGACATCACAGCTGCTCCTCTCCTGTACACTCCACATCCTGCTACCATGCTTTGCTCCATCCTCGGCTCACATGTCACTTCATTTAATAATCCTCACCTGATAAACTCTTTACTCTTCCGCTATTGTTACTGTGAGACAGGGTTTTATATATCACTCAGGCTAGCCCAGAACCCACAGCAATCGTCCTGCCTCTGCCTCTCTGGTTTTGAGATTATAGGCATGTGCCACCATGCCCAGCCTCTGACCACCTTTTCAAAACAGGTCACACTTCTTCTGGCATAATGTTCCTTCTTTTCCTGAACTGGGCCAGACCATGAGGACAGCTTCAAGTTAGAGGCTGTGCAAGAATGAGCACCAGAACTTGGCCTTGACTCAAGATGGCTAGGACAGGCTTAGGGGTACAGCTCTGCGGTAGAATACGTGCTTAACAAGGAAGACCCTAGGTTCATTTCACAATGCAGAATGTATTCACTTACTCATCCCCCAAATTTCTGAAATAGATAATACAAAATTCAGGGACAAGACAAACGAAGAGAGTGAAGACCAGCTTCATCCTGAGTCCCTTTATTTCTCACAGAAGGTTCTAGAACTTTGGGCTCACCACAGTTTACATGGAGTAATCTGCCCACCAGAGCAAAGGACATAAAACTCTTGATTTATTCCCCTCTCCATATGGGCCACTCAACAACACAAACCAAGGTATTTTTACCTCTCTGTGATCCTGACAAGGCTCATGCCCAGGTATTCATGGGCCTGTGACTTTGGTCTTAGTTTCTCTAAGTCTGGCCTCTCTGAGGCCTTGCTAGTCATGACCATGATGCTTCCTCTTTCTCTGTGATAGTATTACTACCTGTGGTGATTTGAAAGAAAATGGCTTCTAAAGGGAGTGGCCCTATTAGGAGGTGTGGTCTTGTTGGGGAAGTGTTGTTGGAGGGGCAGGCTTTGAGATCTCTTTTCTCAAGTATCACTCAGTGTGACAGTCAGTCGACTTCCTGTTGCCTGCATACCACCATACTCCCTACCACGATGCTAATGCATGGGACCTCTGAAACTAAGTGAGCCACCCTCAATTAAATGTTTTTATTTTTAAGAGTTGCCATGGTCATGGTGTCTCTTCACAGCAATAGTGAACCCTAACCGAGATACCACCTGAAATATCATATCATACACACATTGTTTTATTTACTTATTGCGTGTCTGAATAAAATGCAAATTTCCCTGAGACCTGAGACTTTATTCTTGTCCTCATCTCTGAGACTAATACCAGGCACATGGTAAGTATGAAATATTTACCTAATGAGTTTTGCTCAGTTTGTTAGCATGGTTCTACGTAGTCTCTTTGTAAGAAATTGGCTTCATGGGATAGAGGGGGCAGTGTAGTTCAGTTGGTAGAGCCCTTGCCTAGCATCCAGGAGGCCCTGAGTTCAATCCCCAGCACCTCGTAAACTGAGTGTGGTGTTACACCTTAATCTCCGCACTCAGAAGGTGGAGTAGAAGGGTCAGAAGTTTAAGGTTATCCTCGGCTACCTAGAAAGTTTGAAGCCAGTCTAGGCAACGTGATACGCCTGTCTTGAGGGCTAGGGAGTCGGGAGACTGGCTTCATTGTGTAGACTTCAGAGGCTGTTGCAGTTCAACCTTCTTTTTGGCCTTTTTCCCCTTTCCTTTCAGTCTTAGAATTTATTTAGGGGTTGGAGCGGCCACATGCACCTCAGACTTGGCACTGTTTATGTTGTTATGTCAGGCAAAGCCAACATCCTGCCTTAGTGGGCACAGAAGAAATCTGCTACTAATTTTAACGTTTGAAGTTTAAGTTCCTTCTTATGTGGGATTTCTTGAATGTGGTTCTTAGAATCACCTTGGAGGGGAAAAAGATGGCAGAGAGTGCACTGAAGTTCAGACTGATTCACGAGTAAAGTCCCCATGGAGATGGTGTTCTGAGAGATCATGTTGACTCGAAAGCCTACACACGTAGCAGGCTGAATGGGTGGAGTGGTGCAGATTCTAGGTAGCTACTGAGAGCCTTTTCTCACTTGCTCATCCCGAGAAATAATTTTATGGTGTCCAGGCTAGCAGATACTATTTTGTGTATGCGTGTTTGCCTGCATGTATGTCTTTGCACCACATGTGCCTGTGAAATCCAGAAGAGAGGGTTGGATCCCCAGGAGCTGGAGCTATGGCTGGATGTGAGCTACCACATAGACGCAGAGAACTGAACCCGAATCCTCCGCAAGAGTGGCAAGAGCTAGAAATCACTGAGCCTCTCTCCAGCCCAGATACTAACCTTTTAAAGCCAACACTTACTATTGTAAAATATTTTCTACTAAGTGACCCAGAAAATCCAGCCTTTTGGTGGTCAATAAGTAACATGCTGTGAGCACCCATGCGTGCAGATCATAAGCACTGCACTCAGCTCTGCCCTGAAGGAGTTTACGAATTCTCTCTTCCCATGGTCTTGAAACAAGAATAATAAGCTTGGCTGTCTATGGCTAATTGAAAGATTACCTACTATTGAGACTGCGAGAGCTCATCTCTTTCTGTAAGATGGAAACAGCCTTTATTATGTTATATGTTTGGTGTTGGCAGACTGACCTACTACGGAATTTGATACTATGTCTGCTCATTTTAGAATTAGCTTACAGCTGGGCAGGCTGTGAATCCCATGTATGTGGCTCATCTTGCCCCAGTGCTTGGAATGAAAGATGGTTGTGATGACTCTTGCAAGCACAAGAGTGTCCACCCACTAAATCCTGGTTAAAAGTAAGAGCAGAGGAACAGAGTCATTGTCCTTTTACATTCTTTTTAAGTGGTGACAGATACACCCAGACAGAACTGCATCTACAAAGTCTCCGGTTCACCTGGAAGGGTTGAGGAGGGAGCTCCCTTGGTAGAGAACTTGTGTAAACCGGGTGTGGTGGTGTACACCTGTAGTCCCATCAGGAAGCGGGAGGATCAGAAGTTGAAGATCATCCTTAGCTACATTTTTAGACACAGGAGATCCTATCTACACACACACACACACATACATACACACACACACACACACACACACACACACACACACACATCTTTGAAGACCTTTGCTAAACTAAGGAAGTCTTGTTCATATCAACTCTAGGCGAAAGGAGTTTGGCCAAGGATGGGGTGTGCCAGCTTTGGTTGATCACAAATCCTCACGGGCAAAGCATTGCAAACAAAGAGAATTTAAACCAGAATGGAAAATCATAGCTAGAGGTCAGATGAAAAATAGCGACCGAGTTCACATAAAGATACTTGATAATAAGCAAAAATGTCCCCAGCTCCGTGTTAGTCATTTTTATCAGCACGGTCCACTGGAAACAGGAGCTGAGACGGTTAGGTTAGGACTCAACAGCCTGTTATCTCTCAAAGTATCAATACAAAAACAGGAAGTCGTTCTCCAGGTAGTATTCTACAGAAGTCTTCAGTTCCTGGAAAGACTGTGACAAATTGCTAATCTCTTGGCAATGATTTTGAAGCTCAGTGTTCAGCATTACTGATCCATGCCACCATTGCTAGACGTGCAGGTGATGGATTCTGATTGGACCGTGTTCTGTCATCTGAATTCATGACAAGGCAGGGGACACACAGCAAGGACAGCCCAGAAACAGAAGAGACTCTTTACCCACTAACCACTTCTTTGTTTTTAAAAGTTAAAGATCTTTGTTTCTTTTCATTGGAAAAACCTTTACATAGACATGAGAGAAGAAACAAAAGTATAATTCTCGTAAGCCTTCCACTTAGCTTTATGAATAGATACTCCGGTCTTTTTCATGGTATCTATACTTATGTTCATATCTGCTTCATTTCACCCATAAATACTGACATACCTAAGCTTTTTTTTCCGTTTTAAACAAAATCACCATGTTATTATTCCTATCTTCAAAAGATAAGCAATAAAAATGAGCTAACCCACACTTAAATCTTTATTCAATAATCTCCATTTGGCTTAAAAATTGACTTTTCATGGTTGACTGGTGGGGCCTGGGATTCCAGCCTGGTCCTCACGTTTTTCCCTCTTAGGCTGCTATCTACTCAAGTCTGAGTTCTTTCCTTCACCACCTCCCAGGCATTTATTTATCTATTTTTAAGACAGAGTCTTATAGCCCAAGGCTGGCCTCAAACTGTTACATAGCTGGCGGTGACTTTGAAACTCCTGGTCCTTCTGCCTCAGGCTCCCTATTAGCAGCTCACATCCCTACTTACTTAGGAAGATGTTGGCTTGCCTGCTGTGTAGTAGGGGTTTTTTTTGTGCGTGTGTTTTCATTTCTCTTTACATTGCTTTGCTCATCTTCACAATAACCTTGTTGGAGAGGCCCATAACCCCGCTTCATCAAAAGGAGCTTTTAGAGTTGTCTGACTGCAAGTTCAAAGTCCTAAGACTGACTTATGCCCTGGGTGTCGTGGTGGCAGCGCCAGCTAAGACCGTTCTCTGTGTTCAGTGAAGAAAAGCTTGATGGACGTAAGGACATAAACAAGCCCAGCCGCCCCAAGTTCTCGGGAGATTTTAGTTGACATTTAGCCAGGCGAATTCCTTTAGGCATGTGAAAAGAAATTATAGAATGTTCTCCCTTTTTTGTGAATGAAAAAGAAGTTTAGCATGTTTTCTCGTGTCCTGTTTCTTACTCCTGATCACGTCTTGTGCTGCCTCGTAGTATGTTTCTTTTAAGTTTATAGTAGTAAAAAGAGGAGAAAATAAATCTGTGCTGAAGGACATTGGCTTCTGGAATATCTGTATATCTCAAGTCATACCGGTTCTTACACACATGAGTTAATTGAAAGATACTAGCATTGGAAACTGCCCTAAAGATCACCTGCTGGAGGAGCCTCCATTCATAATGAAGAGTCCGAGTGGCTAAGTGACTCTTAGCTGGCCACTCAGTTCATGACTTGAACTTGCACCGTGGCCCTTCATTTATGTACTGCCATTGTGTGGCTTCACCTGTAGCAGGCCTTTCCCCTGAAGAAGCGGAAGGGAATGCTTACATCATCTGTTCATGATGTTTTAGGGTGAATACTAAATTTAGTGGATGCAGAACCCTGTTGTACTGCTGTAAGACACAGACCAGGAATGGTTTCCTAGCAGAAGCTAAGGGCCAGGCCAAAGATGGACATTTGAGAGGGAGAAACAAATTTTAATTTTAAATTTTGTTTTTATTATGAAGAGAGAGAGAGAGAGACAGAGGGGGGAACAGAGGGAGAGAGAGAGGGAGGAAGGAAGGGAGCCTGCAAGAGGCTTAGACAGCTGGAGGCATTGGATTCCCTAGATCCGGAGTCACAAGTGGTTGTGAGCTTTGACTTGAGTGCTGAGTACTCCCATCTTCTGGATCTTTTGTAAGAGCTTCCATGCTATTAACCTGAGCCATCTCCCCAAGCAGAAAACATTTTAAGTGGGGCTATGGTTATATTTTCATGAGTTTATTTTATTTACTTATTTCTTTTGAGAATCTCATTTAGACCCAGTTGGCCCTCAAGCTCAACCATATATATGAGGATGACCTTGACTCTCCTTGGTGCTAGAATCACAGGTGAGAGCCACCATACCAAGTTTATATGGTGTTGGGATCGAACCCAGGGCTTCAAGTTTGCTAGGCAAGCACTCTACCAACTAACTGAGCTACGTCCTTGACCCAATTTTTTGTTTTTGTTTCTTGTCTTTGTTTTTTAAACATAGTCATCTACATGAATAAGTTTAAACAAATATACATTTTAAGAATCATTCAGTCTTTTGGTTCCCAAAAGAAAAGAAATCGTCTTCTTTGTGACACGACCGAGTATATTCTTTTTGTTTTCATAAAATTATTTGAATCTAAAAAAAAGTACAAACACAAAATACTTAGGAAAAACGGAAGCACAATTCCTCACCATGGTCTACTTCAAACTGTACGCGTGAAGGTTACGATCAATGGCAGGAAACAGAGCTAATTTGCTCTTCAGCAACAGCTCTCGGACAATGGTTTGAAGCAGTGTGATGATGGGCGCACTCTTTAGCTTCCTACCCGCTCATAAACATTGCCTGTCTGTTTCCTTCGTGGATAAATTTAACCTTACACTCAGCCTCCGTGTCTCCAGTGCTGTCCTGTTTGCAGAGACATAATCAGACACGGGTTTTTGACACCTTGTGACTTACAGGATATCTCTCGGCAGACAGACATGTGCATTAGTGACCCGTTTCCCAATGTTATTTCTGGACTGTGTACAGGAACTGATGGTGCCATGGGGTACACGGCTCTTTATTCTGGCTTCTGGGCAATAAAAGTGCATGGAGCCACTTATTTCCATGGTGTTTGGCAGAAGGAAATAGAATTACAAGAAAAGGCTGAAAAGAAGCAGCCGTTGAGTTGAGAATAAATTGACGTACGTGTAGTGTAGTGTCTTTGCTGTTTGCATATCTAGTATTACAGATAAATACCAACTACCACCCAGCAAGCATGTCACTGTGAGCTGGGAGTACATAGACGTCCAAAAAGTGTCTTTGCTCTCTATGTATCTAACGTAAACATAAAGGTCAGGAGATGGAGAGGTGGCTCAGCGATTAAGAAGAGCACTGGCTGCCCTTCTAGAGAACCCAGGTTCAAATCCCAGTACCCATCTGGCAGCTCATAGCTGTCCTTAACTCCAGTTCCAAGGGGCCCAACTCTTCTTCTGACTTCTGCTGGCATCAGCATGTGGTACACAGACATTCATGCAGGTAAAACATCTATATGCATAAAAATAATTTTTTAAGAATAAGATTGTTGGGGCAGCTGGCCCAATCCCTGCGTTCAGGGGCGTGGCTGCCCCAGCGTGGTAGGATACCCCTTAAATAGCATCGGGGCGCCGGGAGGAGCCCCGTTTGCTATCCCCCGCGTTACCTTCTGCTCCGCTGGACCCTTGGTTCTGTAAGTTCCCTTATATCCCCTTTTATTAAAACTGATTTATTATAAAAGGACTATCTGGGTCACTTCCTAATTCCTCCGACCGCCGGTACTTGCCGGTACATTTGCCGGTACATTTGGCGTACATAAGATACCACCCATATCTGAAATATAGAGAAACAGTATATATATATATATATATATATATATATATATATATATATATATCTGAATTACACACACACACACACACACACACACACTCATACACACACACACACACACACACACACACACACGGTTTTCTGCCATTCCCTCTTGTAAGCCCAGCATAATGATGTCAAGTTTTATCTATTTATTTTATTATGTAGACTCTGTAATACATTTAGTAATATGTATATAATACACATACTGTATTGGGTGGGTTAAGGGAAAAGAAACTCAAACATAACCATCCACCAACTTCAATGACTATCAACTCAACCAGTTTTATCTATGTCCCTATCCACTGAGAACATCAAACCAAACTCTACTCTTTAAGCTCTTATATCCTTGTATTTATCCATAAATGCTAAGATTTTAAATAAAACAATACTACATTACACCAACAACCTAGACAAGGGCTGGAGAGATGACTTGGTAGTTCTCTTGTCAATAACCCTGACCGTGTCGACAAAAACTCTCTAGCATGCCTGAAGTTCCTAATTCATCCTCCCCCCCATACTGTGTGTGTCCATATGTCCATACATATACACATACACATATACATATACACATGTATATATGTATATATATATACACGTATGTATGTTTGTATAAAGCAAAATAGTTTTAGTTGAGAATTTCCTTTTAGATTTTTTTATCTCCGTGTATGGGTATTTTGCCTACATATATGTCTGTGCACCACTTGTGTACCTGATTAGTGGAACTAGAGTTATAGACTATTGTGAGCTACCATGTGTGCTGACAATCAAACCCTGGTCCTCTGGAAAAGCAGCCAGTGGCTTTTAATCACTGAACCATCTCTGCAGCCCCCTTTGAGTATTCCATGCATGTATACAATGTATTTCAATTATATCTACACCAACTTTACATATGTCCCCCTCCATAGCATGTCCCTTCCTCAACTTAGTGTCCTCTTCTTTTTAAATGGAAGAGAATTACAATAACCCACCGATTCAAGTTGGTACCATCTGTATGCTCATGGGTGTGGAGCTACCGACTGGGGCATAGGCAACCTACCAGCGGCCACCCACCCACCCCAGCCCCCAAATGACTCTTCCCTGGCAGCCATCTTGAATGTATTGAAGTTCTGTAATATAAAAAGCAAACGCAGAATTATAAAATTGATTTATTTCTGTTGTAAATGTCCTCATTAGGCAACCATTAAAATCAAGAAGGAATAATGTTGCAAATTTGTTTATTGTCTTCTTGGAAGGAAAAAAATAAAGTTCTTTACCTCCCTTTGACTTCTAATTCAATTTCTGCCTACTGAATACTTGCCTCCCTCCCTGCCAAAACCAACTAGCTTGACTTACTAGGTAGGAAGCTGGATTAAGTGTCATTTAAGTAATATATAAATGTAAAAGTTGATTCCAGTGGTTGGTCACATAAGGAGACACTAAGCCCTGAAGAGGAGCCACGAGGAGACAGACTGCGAGGGACCTATGTCTCACCTTGGTCCTCTTCTTAGTTTAAATCCCACTGATGTGACAACATTAGGTTCCCCCTGATTTAGACATGCAGCACATGGACCATCCTGGGCTGTTGGACTGGAGGGGGGGCCATCAAGCCAGAGCTCACAGCACTTCATGTCCCGGTGATAAAGCCATAGCCACTGTCACTTCACAGCGGCAGAGGAGAGAACTCTGAAAGCTTGAGTCCCAACAGTTGAGTCCCAGTAGCCTGGGTTCCAGCTTGTGCTGAAGAGAACCAGTGAGATTGGCTCTTCGTTTTCCACTCCTCCGTTTCCGGGCTTAGGCAGCATTTCCAATGCTAACAGACTCCTCATGTCCCCCAGACACTCAACAGTCTTATGAAGATCATTTTATTCGGCCATGTCCATTACAAGCCCGGGGAACGGTCCTCAGTGTGTGAGCTGAGGTTTCTGGAACTCTTCTGGGATTTTTCAGGAAGTCAACGAAGTAAAAACGGTTTCATGTTTGGATTATTTGTTTGTTTGTTTATTTATTTTTGTATAGGGTCTTATGCAGCCCAGGCTGACTTCAAACTTTCTGTGTCGCTGAGGATGATGCTGAACTCCTCATCCTCTTGCCTCAAGTGATGATCATAGGCAGGTATCATTTTATACAACAAAAAACTACTCTTCGCTACTTCCCTGCCTCCTTTTTGTTCTCTTGAATACACAGTGGAATTTTCCAGAGCCATGACTGGTAGAACTGTAACTCATTGAATGTGAAAGCAGATAGGACAATCCAGCCACTTTCTGTCCAGAAACTTCCTAAACTGCAATGCCAGTCTCCTTACTGAATTGTTTTATTTTTTAAATTAATCATAAAACTGGACTGCTTTTGTTCATGTGTAATAAGCATGTATTTTGAATAAAACAATAAATACATATTTTAATTTTTCTTAATTTTAATTTCTAAGAAACTAAATTTTATAGCTGTAACTTACAAAAAATTTATAGAGCCCTCCATAATGTTTAAGATTAACATAAAAGGATTCTGACACTAAAGTATTTGAGGAATGCCACCCCAGGATTGTTTGAGACTTGCTGGAATACATGCAAATTACCTCAAAGCCAACCATCCTATGTTCTCATTTCATTTCTGTTGCTGTGATAAAATACCCCAGTCAACCCCCCCCCCAAAAAAAAGAAAACAAAAAAATCATCTAGGAGAGAAAGATGAATTTGAACTCATGGTTCCAGGCTGTTGTTCTTTCCCACTGGGAAATCATGAGCTGGAGAAAGCTGGCCACGCTACATCCACGGTCAAGAGCAAGCAGAAATCCACACATGCATTTTCATTTGCTTACTCAGCTCAATTTCTCCAATTCTCTATAGTGCAGGACACCCGTCCTAGGGAATGGTGCTGCCTCCTAAAGGTGTGCCCACAGGCCAACCCACTGTAGGCTAGTGGTTCTTGGTTGTATCAGGTTAACAATCAAAGCCAACCTTCATATTCAGCTCTCCACAATATCCCGTGTTTTTACTTCCTCTTGTTGACCATCCTCACTATCAGAAACAGCAGTATGAGGGGGGCTGAGAATTAGTTAACAAACAGCTCAAATTTCTTCTTGAACAGTAACTATGTTAGTGACCCTAAGCAACATCTTTTGCCACTTAAATATCTTGGCTATCACATCGATAAAAAGGCTATCTGGTAATGATTATCCTTAAGTGTATGACAGTGACACCTGCTTGTGATTCCAGTACTTGGGAGGCTGAAATAGGAGAGTTGTGAGCTCAAGGCCGTCCTGGACTACACAGTGAGACTCTGGTTCAAAAATACCCCCAAAGAAATAAATCCATGAGGATTAAAAGAGAACCTACACATTAAATATTATCCATCATAGATGAACTTTTTTTACGATGACCTAATCATAAAATTGAAAAAGTAAAGTGAATATTAGCTTATTTAACTTCCTTGAAAAAAGATGCCCTAAAGCTTAGTTCATGTTTGCCTTAAAGGTGCAGTAGATAAGAGATCATTTTGTCTTGGTCCCTTGAGTGTATCAGTGAAGTGTGTTGACTTCTCATAGTTTATTGAATACTCCCCCACCACACACACACACACATACACACACACACACACACACACACACACACACACACACAAAACGAGGTGGCTGTAGGGTAGTAGAATCAAAGGAAGCTGTTTTGTCACAATGACCACACCCAGAACTACAGCAAGAACGGAACTGTGGCGGTTTCTATCTAGTCTGCATGTAGGATATTTCGAAACCCTCTCTTAGTCCTTGCAAGTCCTGCCTATTAACAGGTGCCGATGGAAGATCATGTTGTAGGCCTGATGCCAGGAGAAACGAGAAGTTCGAATGTAGTGTGGAGCTGCGGGCTGCATTCCTGCCCAGCTCCCATCCGCCTGGCTAGTTTATGCCCTGAAATAATTACACGGAAACTGTATTCTTTTAAACACTGCCTGGCCCATTAGTTTCAGCCTCTTACTCACATCTTGATTAACCCATATCTAATAATCTATGTAGCACCACAAAGTGGTGCCTTACCAGGAAGATTCTAGCGTAAGTCCATCTTGGGCCGGAGCTTCATCGCGTCTGGCTCAGAGAGGAGAGGCATGGCATCTGTCTCACTTAGGAGAGGCGTGGCATCTGACTGAGCCATCTACCTCACTTCCTTCTTCCTGTTCTGTCTACTCCACCTACCTAAGGGCTGGCCCATTAAATGGGCCAAGGCAGTTTTATTTATTAACGAATGAAATCAACACAAACAGAAGACTCTCCCACATCATTCGAAGGACAGCCATCTCTTTTCTCTTTTCTCGACATTGAGTTTGATCCAAATGCCCACTAAACAGATTTCTTTTCTAAAAGTCCATTGTTAATGAGCTTAATTTGATAGACCCTAATGAACGGGCTGTGGAAAATAAGAGTCTTTCTTCTTTCTTTCTTCCTTCCTTCCTTCCTTCCTTCCTTCCTTCCTTCCTTCCTTCCTTCCTTCCTTCCTTTCTTTCTTTCTTTCTTTCTTTCTTTCTTTCTTTCTTTCTTTCTTTCTTTCTTTCTTTCTTTTGGAAATGGTCACACTGTGTAGCTACAACCTGGCCTCGAAGTCACTTGGAAGCCTGTTCTGGTATTAAACTAGTTATTCTTCTGCCCCACTCTCCCAGGAGAATTGCAATCCTATTAGGTCAATTTCTGTCCTAGTGCAGAAACATTCTGAGGACCCGTTTCTTCTGCCTCTTGGTCAGCAGACTGCCCTTGCCATTTCCCTCCATTTACATCTGCTTTTGTGATATCAGCTCCCACTTCTGTCAAAGACTTAAGTTACCTTCCAACTTCAGAGGCTGGCGTGGGTAAAACTACAGAGGATCTACTAGTGTATCTGAACTCCACACAGATCTGTGTCGGCACAAGAAAAGACTTATCTGTAGGTCCTGTACTTCTGACAAAAGACTTACTGCATAAATTGCTGACAGCCCTATGTGGGGCCAGGGGTTATTTGCTATCCTCAGATCCCGTCATTTATCTGTGGCCCAGGTCACACATCCCATCAATCAATCCTCTCATGGGCCAAGGGGAAGATGGTTATCTCCTTATGAATGTGGGCGGATTCCCCAATGGAACCTTGCCTACCTCTTGGAGGAGTTTGGTGATCTTCCAGAGCTGGTTAGCCGTCAATATTCTTATGCATTACAATTTTGTAGCCCTCATCTAGATTCAGCTAGAGGGTGGTACACGTTTTGCTGTGTGACTGATTTCCCAAGTCACTCACTGACCCTCTTCCAGCAACAGCAGTGACTCCTTACTTAGACGGTAATAGAAGCTGCCAGAGTGGACATTTGACACCAATTCAAATTTCCTTTATCCAGATCTCTCCAGTATTCAAGAATGACACCGCAGAGCCAAGGATTCTATCCCCCATCCTAGAATCAGTGTAGCCTAGCACTGTGGTCCAGAGGAGTCCTCATCTCTGCTGGATGGCCTTGATGCCAAACCTGAAGAGGTCCCCATCTCTTACTGTATGTTTACAAAACTTTCACTTACTTAATCGTGTGGGCGCGAGCATGTGCGTGTGTGTGTGTGTGTGTGTGTGTGTGTGTGTGTGTGTGTGTGCTCACATGCCCATGGGCTCATGTGTTCCAGGGCATCCATTCAGAAGTCAGGGGGTGATTTATGGAAGTTGTTCCTTTCCTTCCATTATGTGGGCCCCAGGGATTGAACAGGTTATCAGGCTTGGTGGCTAAGTGATTTTATCTACTGAGCTCCCAGAGTAGAGCACTCCCAGATTATGCCTTTCCTGCCTCTATAGCCGTTCCTTCACTGTTTATAATGATGAGTTAGAGTAATTGTAGTGCCTGCCTGCCCTGTTTGCCCTTCTAGACTTTATGAATTCAGGTTCCCTTGGGGGCTCAGTGATTAACCATTGCCTAGCAGCTCATACCTCGGTTTGATTCTTGGCAACATAGACACACAAACACACACACACACACACACACATGCACACACACACACATTCCTTCTGGATCCTGAGTACCCACACGATAGGGATTTGATAAATATTTATTGGATGAATAAATCAACAAGAATAAATCCGGGAGAGTTATTAGCACAGGCTGTGCCAGCTGGTGAGTGCAGATGTAGTTTTATAATGCCATGCACTCTCAATAGCTGTATCCATTTGTGACAGCTAGACAGTTTTCCCCTTCTGCGTGACATGCAGATATTAGACAGCTGCAGAAGTGGGTGGCTAGCTATCTAGTTCCTTACCCCAGTCTCTCCTTCTCTGTGACCCACCCAAAATAGATACACTGGCAAAACACTGGCTACACACACACACACACACACACACACACACACACACGCACGCACATATGTTGGGGACTGTGAACCCCCAGACCCTGAATTTCCTGTAAACAACTTGTTTTCTTGTGCTTGTAACTGCTCTGAGCACGAGACAGGGGACTGGTTTCTGGTGGGCTTGCAGCTGAAAACCCCCGAGAGTTGGGGTGTAGCCACTTAGTCAAGAAGACCCTTTATAAGGTGCCCTGGAACACAATAAAGTTAGCATTCTTGATTCAAGGGGGCATTTTTTGGCATCCTTGTTTCAAGAGTGACCTCCCCCCCCTCTCTCTCTGTCTGTCTCTCTGTCTCTGTCTCTGTCTCTCTCTCTCTCTCTCTCTCTCTCTCTCTCTCTCTCTCTCTCTCTCTCTCTCTCTCTCTCTCTGTGTGTGTGTGTAGCACAATGTCTGCTCTATGTGCTATGTGCTATGTTATGGTCTGCGAGCCAGGCAAGGGCCTGGAGATTCACACACACACACACACACACACACACACACACAGACCTTGGAGCAATCCTCCTACTACATCCATATATTACTTCTTAACTTTTCCCTTACACCTAGAGTTTTTCTTTTTAATTTTTTATGTGTATATGGATATTTTCCCTGTATGTATGTATGTATATATGTATGTATGTATGTATGTGCACCATTTATGTGTATTGCCTGCAAAGGCCAGAGAGGCCATTAGATCCTCTGTGGGTGCTGGGAATCAAATCCATGTCCTCTGGAAGAGTGTTCTTATCCACTGAGCTATCTCAGTCCCCAGAATTTGTTTTCTAAAAAGATCCTATGCTTTTTAGAGGAAAAGAAAGTGGCCAACAGAAGTGACAAGAAACTTACAGGCTGCTGAAAGGGACACTCAGTGTGTCCCACGGGGAAGGGAACATGACAGAAACATGACAGTTTGTGAACTGTCTGTGGGCAATCCTTTTGTACACTGTGAAGATTTGTTGCTGTGATTGAGTTACCATACAAGCTGACTGACCAGTAGATGAACAAGGTAAGGCTAGGTGGCAAAGGCAAACTGAGAATGAGCGGGTGAGGGAGGGTGGAGCCAGAGTTGCCAGCAGATGCAGAGAAGCAAGATGAGAACGCTGTACTGAGAAAAGGTATGGAGCCACGTGGCTAAACAGGTAAGAATTACAGGTTAACTTAAGTGTAAGAGTTAGCTAGTGATAACGCTGAGCTATCAGCCAAGCATTTGTAAATAATATTAAGCCTCTGTGTGACTTATTTGGCAGTCAGGACAAAAAAAAACTCCATTTACAGAACTAGGTGGAGAGGCCATCTAGATTCTACAGTGTTCTCAAGCTGGGACTCAAGGGCGTCCCAAAAGTTTGGATTCTGAGATAGGGTTTAACCGGGTCACATCTCCCTGAAGCCAACGCTCCCTTTCTCTCTAGCCTCCCAGTTATGGGCACATCATAGCAAGAGCTTGTCTGTGAATCTGCAGCAGACTCCCCAGCACCTGGCCTGATGGAAGGAAAGGTTAAGTCCAGCAAGATGCCGTTTAAGTTATGCCCACCTGCAGTTGTCTCTATCCTCATCCTCATAGCTAATTCTGGGATCCTTGCTGCTACAGGGAGTCACCCTGCTAGGCATCTGTAAATAGATTCCCCAGGTGCCTGGCATCTCGGAGAATGGCAGCTGCCAATCTCATTTCCCGCTTTGCAAGTTACGGAGCAGATTGTCATTCTCCTGCCAGCCAGAGCAGAGGAGTACTGGTGGCTTCTCTGCTCCCACCCACGTCATAGGCACACTTTAACTAAATACGTGCCCCCTCCTCAGAGTTACAGGTTCCTACCCCAGAATTCTCTCATCTCTGCTGCCCAGGAGTCAGACACAGTCTGAGCTCCTGCAAGTGTCACCTTTCCTCTGAGACTTTAAGAAGGGGCCCTCATTCTGCAACATGGGTTTCAACTCTCATCAGAGTCCCTATCATGCTCCTGTTGTCTGGATGTCCATGGAGTTAATAAATCATCTAATAAATCTCTGAGGACAGTCTGCCTTAGTATCTCTAGTGAGCCCTAAGCCTGAGACCCTTCACAGACCTCAAAGAGAAAGGTTTTGTGGTAGATATGAATCTGAGTCCTGTGTGCCACAGTGTGGCATAAAAACACATAGACCCATGTGACCAACTGGAGTCACATGGGTCTTAGGTAGCACTCCACAATTTCCCTGACTCTCGCTAGCAGTGGATTGGATTCTTGGGCAAATCAGTAAACAGGGACTAAGTAGGAAGATGGTAACTAAATGACAGATGAGGTGACAACCGATCCTTGGGGACCATATGCTTCATCTTTCAATATTGCTATCACACAAATTGAATATATGTCTTTGATATATATTAAGTAATTTAACTTGTTGCCAGTTAGGGTGATAGAGTCTGTATATAGAAAGAAAAACAGTGATTTTTTTTTTTAACATAGGCTGATTTGAGGGCTGAAGTGTGAAGTCATTAAATAAACCTTTATTTCAGAATGTTAATTTCCCTCATTAATATGTGTCATTAACATGTAGTACACACTCAAAGTATGCATTTTATCAATCAAATCCCTAGTCTGGTTGTACTAATATTAAAACGCACGTTTTAAAGATTTTCTTTCTTTGTGTGTGTGTGTGTTTGTGTGTGTGTCTTGTCTGCACATATATATGTGTGCCTAAAGAGTCAGAAGAGGAAGTTGGATTTTATGGAATAGAGTCACAGACAGTTGTAAGCTTCCAGATGGGTGCTGGGAATGAAACCCAAGTCCTTTACATGAGCAATGAGTGCCATTAACCACTGAACCATCTCTCTAGTCCTGGAAAAACAATTCTTAATGATAAATATACATGGGTCTCAGCGACCTACTGGGAGAATATGGGTGTCTTACTGAAAAGAAAAGGAGTTTGCGAAAAGCCTGGTGAGATAGCTCAGTGGGAAGAAGTGCTTGCCATGAATTTATGAGAAGGTGAAGTTGCATCCCCAGAACTCACATGTTAAGCCAAATGTGCATAGTACCAGCATCTGTCACCCAAGTGCTCCTACAGGGAAATGGGAAACGGAGACAGGAGAAGCCACAGAAATGTGAGAGCCAGCTAGTCCGGTGTGTGCAGTGTAGAAAAGAGCAGGGACTCTATCACAAACAAGGAGGAAGGTGAGGCGAGGAAGGACACCGAAATAATCTCTCACCTTTGTCCACAAAGAAGCACAACTCTCACCTATAGTGGTATTGTATTTGTGTTTTAATAAATAAAGCTCGCCTGAAGATCAGAGAGTAAACCAGTCACACTGGTCAGCCGTGCAGACCAGGCAGTGGTGGCACACACCTTTAACCCTAACATCCACACTACTTAGCCATAAAGGCTGGGCGGTGGTGGTGCAGGCCTTTAATCCCAGCACTAGAGAGGAGTATGAGATAGGAGGAGACAGGTCTTAGTCCTGGTCTGAGGATTCGTGGCGGCAGAATCGCCATTTCGGTCTGAGGTAGAGGGAAGAGCCAGTGGCTGAATGCTTTGCTTTTTTCATCTTCAGCTTGAACCACAAAATCTGTTTCTGGGTTTTTATTATTCATGCTACATTCACCAAAAAGGGGATAAGAGATAGTTTACCCTGGAGCCAGATATGACTGGTCATGGCCAGTGACATGTTCCAACATGTTTCATGAACTTTTTATAGTGTGACAAAAAAACCGTCACAATTCATTGGTGGTATGAGTCTGCTGACTCGGCAGTGTCCCCTTCCCCCCTCGCCTTTCATGCGAATTCTCTTTCAGCCGATTCCAGGCATCTTGGCCTTGACTTCGAGGCCCGGCACTCCAGGTCATTCTGTGTTTATGTCTCTACAGCTGCTTGTTTGGAGCAGCTTATATGAGCAGCGCCTCATTGATCAGCTGGCTGGAACTTCCTCAGCATCTCTGTCAAAACTCAGCCTGAGACATGATGGAGATTCCTAGGAGTCCCAAGCAAGAGCTTGCTGAGGAAGCAAGGAGCAAGATCTGATAGTTCGAAGGTTTGGGCAGGGGCAGAAGAGATGGTTCAGTGGTAAGAATATTCGCCTTTCTAGAATTTGAGTTCCAGCAGCCATCTCAGGTGCTTATAACCACCCAGATCTAAGTGGATCTGATGCCTCTGATCTCTGACAGTGTCTGCACATGTGTACACACACATGCACACACAAATTAAAAAAATAAAAATAAATCTTTAAAAAGTTTGGGCAAACACATATGCCTATATGACCAACACCACAAAGATGGAGCATGTCCATTATTGCCCTTTCAAAGTAATGCCTGCCCTGACTGCTCAGCTCATCCACTGGTCCAGCTTCTTTCACCATAGGCAGGACTATGTTGGTCTGACTTGAAGCTTCATATGAATGGGTCCACATAGATAATAAATACTCATTTTGCGTCGTTTCCTTTCCTTGCTTTAGCAAGTTATTTAGATTTATTCATGCCTCGGGCGTTCCAAGAGTTCATTCCATTTAAAGCAGTTTTCTTTGTATTTTATTAAATGTCAGAATTTCTTTATCCATTCGCTCTTAGGGAGGCATTAAACTGAGTTCTGTTTGTTACAGTAACATTCTTTTTTAAAACCAATGAAAAACAAATATGCAAATGTTCTTCTGTGAATGCAACTGCTCTCACAGGCCCTGTGCACTGGGGGGGGGGGGGAAATTATAAAGGTCATGCAGTTTGTTGGCATTCTCTCCTTTTTATATTTTTAAATGGCACTTCTAAGAAGCAGGAAAGACCATTTTTAAATTGTAGAGAGTTTCTAAAAAGTAAACTGACAATACTCCAAACCACGCCTTTGGTGAGTCCCAGAGGACCGCAGACCTTCCTTTCAATCTGAAGAATCTATCCACGGGAGTCTTCTAGCATCTGTCCAGTTCTCCACCTCAGGACCCACCAGCGTTGCAAGCCACTGCACTGGGAAGCCCTTACTTCCACTTCTTAGCTGCAGATTTTTTGGGGGAGCACAGTCCTGCTGGCAGGGGATGGAGATGGTTGTTTCACTTGCAGGGACATGCAGCAGTTGTGGAAGGAAGGATTGCATCCTCCCCACACCACAATGCAGCCCCTCTGTTGGTTTTCAGTTTGACACCTAAGATAGACATCCATCACCTGCATCAGGTGGCACATATATTACACCCCAAGCCCCACGTCTATAACCGGCTCCATTTCTTTTTTCTTTTCTTTTTTTTTTTTTTTTTTTTTTTTTTTTTTTTTTTTTTTTTTTTGGTTTTTTGAGACAGGGTTTCCCTGTAGTTTCTAGAGCCTGTCCTGGAACTAGCTCTTGTAGACCAGGCTGGTCTCGAACTCACAGAGATCCGCCTGCCTCTGCCTCCCGAGTGCTGGGATTAAAGGCGTGTGCCACCACCGCCCGGCCTGGCTCCATTTCTTGAAAGAACATTTTGTGTCCCCTTGCACCCACCGCAGGGAGCCTGTGCTTCTGTGTCTGGACTTTGCGGGGCTCCTCTGTTCCACTTTGGTTGTGGAAGCGGCTTCATCCATTCTTATACTGAAGTGTGATTTTTAAACGGACTTGTAAATGAAGTTGTTCTGAATACACCCATAGAAGTTTGCTTTCCTTTCTTTGGGGTTGTAAGGTCATATGATTGGATTGTACTTAATGTTATTAAAAATCATCTGGGTGGTGGTGATACACGCCTTTAATCCCAGCACTAGGGAGGCAGAGGCAGGCGGACCTCTGTGAGTTTGAAGCCAACTTGATCTACAGAGCTAGTTCCAGGATAGCCAGGGCTACACAGAGAAACCCTGTCTTGGAAAAAAAAAATCAAACCGTTTTATAGAGTGATTATACCATTGCACTAGATGCAAATCTTACTACTGCCACCACCACCACCACCATCACTACAAAACAGACTAAACAAAACTTTTTCTTAGACCTCACAATTTTTATGTCTGGATCCCTTTCAAGGCTCCAATGAAGGCAATAGTTGGTTCTCACATGGCAGCTCAGCTGGGGCAAGACTCACTTCCAAACTCAGGCAGTTGGCAGAATTCATATTCTGAGGTCATATGACCCAGGGCTTCAGTTTTGTGCTGGATGTCAGGAGAGTTTGACCCCTGCTCCCAGAAGCTGCTTGTAACTCAAATAAGAAGTAATTTGTGAGGGGCCTGTGAGATGTCTCTGCAGGTATTGCTCCTACTGCACAAGCAGAGGTCCTGACTTTGATCTGCAGAACCAAGATGGAAAGAGAGAACCAATTTCTAAGAGTTGTCCTCTGACCACACACACACACACACACGCACACACACACGCACACACACGCAATAATAATAATAAATTAAAAAGAAAGGTCAGTGCTGTGAGACAATTGCTTTGTTCCTAAGCCTCAGGGGTATATCTCCTATAAGGTTTTACCAAAGACCTTCCCACAGCACTTATCCACAGCAGATACCTCTGACATCCTCAGAGCTTCTGGGTTATATAGATCAAGTGTCTGGGCAGCTTACACAGCAGCCTGAACCTGATCAAGAGACGTCTCTGACTCTGGTATCCATTTGCACCTGGAAGTTTTCTAAGCCACATGATGACTTGGTTGGAGTTTCACTTCCCAAGACAGAGTGTGCCTGTTGTATAGCTTTAGGCAACAGGAAATCAGAGACTGATTAAAAGTGTGCACTATTGGTAAATAAATGCTTTCACAGTGTGGTTTACAGTGACAGGCTGTTGCTCTGAGACACCACTTTCTCTTGGAATGTGTACAGTCCCATCAACAGACTTCAGCCCACTCCACAACCCTTCTGCTTCTTCCTGTCCTATTCCAGCATCATGGCCACCACCTAGACCACCTACTCCTTACACTGCATCCCAATTGGCTGCAGTGGGAAGCCTTAGTGGTCATGATATTACTGTGAGTTCTGCTTACTACTCGGTATGCCATAGGCCTTTATTGTCGTAGGATTGCTGAGTAACTCAGCTCCAATATCCCATCCTGGTTCTCAAAACAAATCACTGGGCAATCTTGTCACCATGCAGGCATCACTGGGCATCCTAAGGGTTAGTGGCCTTGAGCCAAGTATCTTGGCTTGCATTCTCTAAAAACTAAAGTTTGAGGTGATATAGAGATGGCTCGGCAGTTAAGAGCTCTGGTTGGTTTTTTTCTTTCTTTCTTTCTTTCTTTCTTTCTTTCTTTCTTTTTGGTTTTTTGAGACAGGGTTTTTCTGTAGAAGGGCCCGCTTGTTCATCCAGGCCACCCAGCTACCTTAGCCAAGAAATAATCACACAGAAACTGTATTAATTAAAACACTGCTTGGCCCATTAGCTCTAACTTCTTATTGGCTAACTCTTAAATTAAATTACATCTTAATTTAACCCATTTTTATTAATCTGTGTTTCGCCACATAGCAGTGGCCCAGCGTCTGTCTCTGGCGGCTCCATGGCGTCTCTCTCTGACTCCACCCCTCTTCCTCCCAGCATCCAGTTCCATCTTCCCCGGCTACCTAAGTTCTGCTCTATCAACAGGCCAAAGCAGTTTGTTTACTCATTAATCAAGAAAAGCAACACACAGACAGAAGGACCTCCCACACCATTTCTCTGTGGCTTTGGAGCCTTTCTGGGACTAGCTCTTATAGACCAGGCTGGCCTCGGACTCACAGAGATCCACCTGCCTCTGCCTCCCAAGTACTGGGATTAAAGGACTGTGCCACCAGCACCCGGCGCTCTGGTTGCTTTTCCAGAAGATCTGGGTTCAATTCCCAGCACCCACACGGCAGCTCATAATGTCTAACGTCCAGTTCCCTGGGATCTAATGCCTTCTGTGGCCACCAGATGTGCAAGTGGTGCATAGATATACTACTTGCAGGCAAAATACTCATACACATAAAATATATAAGTAAAATTTACATTTCTTATATTACTGTCATGTCAGACCTTGGGCACTGTCTAGAGATGGTAAAGTTGTGAGTTCAAGGTGCCTGTGTCCCTAAGGGCTTTGCTGAACAAAACCTTCACTTAGTTATAGCATTCCTTTCTCTAGACTTTACTTGAAGAAAAAGTGGCCTTTTAATACATTGACATTTTAGGTTCTGTTACCGTCAGCTAACATCATTGTGGTTAATTTCTACACTAGTAAAATACATTACTCATGTGTCTTCAGACCACACTCCAAGTATATTATTTTTTTCTTTCCATTCACCTTGCCTGGAACAGACCAAAGAAACAAGCTCCTGAATTACAACCCAAGCCAATGAACAAAGCCGCTGAACCACAAGAAGAAACTATTTCTAACTGTGAGGATTTCCACTCAAAAGAAAAAAAAAAGTAAATCTGTAGCTTGACTGTGTCTCCCAAATTTCATATGTTTGAAATATTACCCTTCCTATAACAATGTTCAACAATGGAATCTCGAAGAGATTCTAATAGCTTGCATTCATTAGAAAAGGGGAATATACCAGTTTTAACTGGCAACCATTCTGTGAACTGAAATAATGGAATTAAATGTGTAGATGATCAAATTATTAAGACTAACATAAAAGAGGAAACTACAGAACATTTTTATTTCTCTAACACAAAAGGATGAATCTAAAACAATAAGGATGTTTTTCTAAGCCAGAAAAGCTCTCAGTGTGACCCATCCGTAAACCCTATTTCTAGTTGTCTGAGTCAGGGCCCACCTCACATTGGGAACGGTGAGGAAAACCACATGTAAATGAGATGACTGTCTTCCATTCTTCATTGTGGGGCTGGTGGTGCTGTGGGGAGAACTGGGGGAGGTTTTGTGCTTTCAAGGATGGCTGTTGTTAAAAGTCGAATCTGTAGTGTGAAGCGGCGGGCTGTGTCCCGCCACCCGGCTAGCTTTACCCAAAATAATTACACGGAAACTGTATTCTTTTAAACACTGCCTGGCCCATAGTTTCAGCCTCTTATTGGCTAATTTTCATATCTTGCTTTAACCCATATTTAGTAATTTATATAGCACCACGAGGTGTGGCTTACCAGGAGAGATCTTAACCTGCGTCCATCTCGGAGAGGAGCAGCATGGAGACTCACTATGGCGACTGCCTGAAGCGTCTCCCCCACTCTACTTCCTTGTTCCCACAATTCTGTTCTGTCTACTCCACCTACCTAATTTTCTATCTCTTAAAGGGCCAAGGCAGTTTTCTTTATTAATTAACCAATGAAAGAAACATAGACAGATAACTCTCCTCCATCACATTGTGGGGCTGGTGGTGCTGTGGGGAGAACTGGGGGAGGTTTTGTGCTTTCAAGGATGGCTGTTGTTAAAAGTCGGCGAGAAAAGGGATGTGTCTTCAATCGCAGCACTTCTCATGATTTGGTTATAGAAACTGTCAATCGACCCACTCAGCTGTTGTCTTGGTCTGTCTTAATGTTAGGGCAATATCGAAGTGTCACCTCAGCATTAATATGGGGGATAAAGTTTCCAGCATATGAACTTTGAGGGCTCCAATTAAATGACAGCAAGCATTTTTCTTCATAGGACAAAACTTGGAAGCAGAGCCGTGTTTTTCTGTAGTAAGTAACTTGAATTGTAGTGATCCAGCAGCTTCCTGGCCCTTGCCACTGGCAGAGAAGAGCTGAGCATGCAATGAGGGTGTTACAACGTGAGGCCAATACAAACATTATGATAAAGACTTTCTTCTTTTTTTAAGCCTGCCTGTCAGCTTTATCCCTCTGTGCCCTTGAGATATGAGTTAGAGCCTATGTGACAACTAGATATGTTTGGATGTTTAATTTCTTCCCTCATAAGCTTTGAGAAATGTTTACCCTCTTTATTAGAGAGCTTAGAGTCCTGCCAACATTACTTCCCCAAATGTTATGAGCTGAGCTATATTTCCTCCAAATTCATAACGCTGGCACCCCAACTTCTTTTGTACCTCAGAATGTGATTGCATTTGGGGATAACGCCTTTAATGAAGTTAAAACGAGGTCATTCATTTACATATTTTAAAATTCTATGTCATGTGTCAAGGACAGACCAGGCATGGGGATACACCTACCTGTCTGTTCAGCATAGCTGTGGATCTACCCTCATCAACTGGCTGGCTCTGTCTGTCTGTTCAGCATAGCTGTGGATCTACCCTCATCAATTGGCTGGCTCTGTGCATATTTGAGTTATGAAGTTACGTGGCACCTCAGGCTACAAAGATCATAGAATTATTTAATGCTCTGATGTCACATCTTGAAATACTTAGATTGACACCCCTTAAAAAAGGCCTTTTCATTTTCTCTGGAGCCCTGGAGAGGACATAATTGGTACAGCTAGCGGAAACTGCACTTTAGAAGGAGAATCAATCATATTCTCTCTTCTGAAGTGTGTGAATTGGTGGCAGGAGAGGGGAAGTAGAAGAAGAGGCATGACTTTGACTACCATTCGCCATGGTGATGGGCAGGGGTCCCATTGGCTGAGCATCCTCTGCCATTGCAGAATACATGACTATGCAGCAAGGGTTCTTCTTGCTTAGTTTTTGTTTTGTTTTATTCCCATCACTTTGCCCTATTCCAACTCACCATTAATTAACCTTTAGTGACGGAGATAAATCTGGCAGGTCTCTGTTTAAAACCTGAAAGTATCTCAGCAGCACACATAATAAGGGAAGTGACTCATGGGCTTGAATCCACCTTCAAAGGTCAGTTGTTTCCCAGACTGTCCGCAAATGGACTGTTCATTCTTTTAAATCTCCCAATTGTTATGAACTGGTACTTTTAGAAAGCAAAATAAAAACAAATTGTTAAACTGGGCATAATTCCAGCACTTGGGAGGCTGAGGCAGGAGGATTGCCAGGAATTTGAGACCAGACTGGGCTACATAGTGAATTCCAGGACAGCTCTGGCTACAGCATGAGATCTTGTCTCAGAAAACCGCAAAGAATTGCCAGGAAAATAAAATGAAAACAAACAATAAAGACACACTAAATATAAACTTAGATTTTTTTCTCAGATTAACCAGAAATTACATTTCAATAAATATAACTGGGGCAAACATACAATGGGAAGAAAAGAATGGCAAAAACAACATTATTTAATATGTCTAACAGATAAGAGCAGATTACATGAGAAGTGAACTGTACTCCTTGCTTGTCAAATGAGAATCTTTAGCTACATTTAGGTGCTTGGATTGATGACCTGCTGCTTGAAAGACAATGCATCGCTAAATTGTTTCTATATTTTATTTTAATAATGCTATCAATACCACAGAAACATTTCAAAGGTTTGAAGGGAATCAAAGAAGACATTTCAGACAATAAACTATATATAAGTATACGGGTGTTTTGTCTGCATGTATGTTTATGTATGTACCATGTGCATGCCTGGTGCCTGCACTGGATCCCTAGAACTGGAGTTGTAGATGGTTGGGAGCCACCACATGGGTGCTGGGACTTGAACTGGGTCCTTGGCAAGGGCAGCAGTTCTCTTAATACTCTCGCCAGCTCCTGGGCAATAAACTTCTGTTCACAAGGAAGGAAGCAATGCTTTATTTTTAAAATTTATCCTTAATCTTTTATTGGCATCCTGCTTCCAAAACTGGCTCACAGAATTAAAGCTACATTCCAGTTGTTTGAAAGAAATGAATTCTGGCTGGGCTTGGTGGTACTCAAGTTAAACCCCAACACTCAAAACTCTGAGGCATTGGATCTCTGAGTTTGAAGTCTGGCCATTTCGGATTCATGGATTTTTGTGTGAAGCTTATTTTGGTAGAAAGTAAACATTCAAAATGGTTATCAAATTCATAACCAATATCTTTGTATTTTAGATACATAATTGTTACTAAAGTTTGATGGGTTTACTGTGATTGCCAAGAGGAACAAGCTAGGAACAAGCTGTGATTGCTAGGAACAAGCGAGAGACTGGCTTTATTTTATTTTGCAGTACTGGGGATTGAACCTGACCCTCACACAACCTAGGGAGCGCTCAGAGTTGCACCCCCAGCCTGGCCTTGTCCTTTTTTACTTTTTTGAGACAGGGTCTCACCAGATTGTCTGGGTTGATTGTAAACTCACTCTGGAGCCCTTCAGGCCTTGAATTTGGAATCGTTCTGTCTCAGCCTCCTACTAAATAAATGAGAGACTCCAGTTCTAATTCAAGTCAGTGTGAACACCCTTAGGGCTTTAACCTTTGGAATCATTTCTGTGACTATTGTGTAATCTATTACTACTGTTACTAACACATTACAGATGTGTGTCTTTTACTGACAAAGCAACACAAGCTTTATTTTTCTTTTTACCTCTAAGAACCAAAATAAATGACAAAATTTTTACTTCCTTCATTTAGCTGTGACTTTCAAAAGTCAGGCTCAATAAAAGGAAAAGGACTTTAAAAATAACAGTAAATATTTACCTTTTTACAGATTCCTACTTATTCTGAGTAGCAAGAGACAACCGAACCTTACAATTTCACTGTCATACAATCCTCTGGCAAGTGACAAAGACAGTCATCTCACCCTACAACATCCCACAGAAGCTGGAGAGAATTGCTCTGTATTCTGTTTAATGAAGTGTCCAATAATCACGTTCCTGCATGTTTCCATGTGTCAAACTGCCACAGACACTTCGACTTTTTTTTCAAATTCTTTCCCCACCTCCATCTCTAGTCCTCCACCCCTTCACCTTCCCCACCCCCATTCCTCTCCCACTGAGCTATATCCCCAGCCCTGCCCCATTTATATTTTTGAGACGGGGGGGGGGGCTTCACATTCACAGTAAAGATACCCATTTTTTTGTTAATTGAGGAATCTCATTTGCAATTGTATTGATGAAGTAGGTTCAAATAAAACAAGTCTTAACTACTCGTGAAGAGATTGAATTCTCTAACCTTTCCTTGGCTGTCATGTGATCAGTGCCCAGCACTCTACTAGATACTAAGGCTGTAATGATGTCTGAAATCTGTTCGTGTGTGTGTGTGTGTGTGTGTGTGTGTGTGTGTGTGTGTGTGTGGTGTCGTGTTGTGTTCCTGGGTATTGAAATCATGGCTCCTCATGCTAGGCGAGCACTCTACCATCAAATTATTTTCACTTTTTATTACAAGACAGAGTCTTACTAAGTTGCCCCAGTCGGAGTTCAACTCTATAGCCAAGGTAGATCTTAAACTTGTGATTTTCCTTGCCTCAGCCTCAAAGCATTATGAGCCTGGAATTATGGGCCTGTACTACCAGGTCAGGTCTGTATGTTGAAAGGGGCTTACGGAAGAGATATTATTCACGATGACTCCCGACACAAATAGCTGACCATCAGCATACTGGAGATCAGAACCAGCAGGGGACCAATCACCAGCTCTGTTATGTGTCTGAGGACCCAGGTTCTTTGGCTATTCCGCCTTAGTCCAGAAGTAGCTTGCCACAAATCACCATAGTGACATCAATGGCAAGTGTCCTAATTCTCCAGCTACTGTGTCACTTCTGCATATCATCTGATCAGGCTCCCCGCAGTCTATCCCTCATCGCCCGCCCCCAGACCTAGACTTCATGCAGGCTGAGCTCTTGCCTAAATCGGAGACAAGGTGACCACAACTGCTCTCTTAATTCCATTCATTCTCCGGGGCGGCATCTGGGCCTGGGCTCTCCCTCCTGACAAACATTTGGCCCTGTAAAAAGGCAGGAGGGACAGCTGAAGGAGGCCCGTGTGTGTTGAGCCTTCACACATCCTTGCTCAGCTGCTGCTCCAAGATGGTTTACACCAGAACAACTGCATTTTGAATCACCAGCACTTCGGTCAGGCAGTTGTGTGACAACCATCCATAAGGACTGCCAGAGAGAGAGAATTATGCTGATTGACGCGTGAAAAAGTAAACAGACTGAGCCACAGTTGCTGAGCCAGCGTTTGGCGGCGGCGGTTCTAGTATGCGCTTTTCTGCTGTCTGTGCTTTCGCAGTACAGCGAGTCAACTATTCCTTGGGTTCAAGTGTGCTCTGCCACCCACCCATCTGCTATGCGACATGGGCAAATGAACTCCCCGAACTCCCTTTTCCAACACGCCAAGTGGGAGGCTGGCACTCCTGGTTGGACGGGCTGTGTCTGAGAAATAATTATGCAAGGAGGCCAGTCCAAGCGCTTTAACGCGGTCAACTGGCCTCAAACGCCAGGTCCACCTAGCAAACTGGTTTGCAAAAGCTACTCTAGCGCGAAGATCCATCCTGCTTTGGATTGTGCCTCCTATTTTCACACCGACACACTGCGCACTATTAACTCCCTGCGCAACGCCCATCTTCCCCGTCCTAAACCCGGACGTCTCCCGAAGGCCAGTAATGGCTCCACCCTGGACCGCCCACCCCGCGGCCAAGCCCACCTCCGACTGGCGCGGCACGTTTGTTTTTGTTTTGCCGGCCGCGCGGGCCTGCCGAGGGGCGCGCCCTGTCCAGCGCTCGCCGAGAGGCCACGGCTCCGCCGAACGACCCGCCCCGCCTCGGCTGGCGCCGCCCACGGGGACGAGGCGGGCGGAGACAGGCCCGGGCAGGCGCGGCTTCTCGGCGGCTTCCCGCCCGCGCCCTCGCCTGCCACCGCCGCCGCCGCCGCCGCCGCCGCCGCCGCCCCGGTTCCCCCTGACGCCCGCGGCCCGCGAACCTCGCGGACGTGACGCCGCGGGCGGAAGTGACGTTTTCCCGCGGTTGGCCCGGGCGCTCGGTTGCCAGGCGCGTCCGGTTTTCCTCAGGGGGACGTTCCCATTATTTTGGTAACGGGAGTCGGCTGAGGACGGGGCGTGCCCGGCGTGCGCGCGCGCCCGCCTCCCCGCGCGCCTCGCTCGCTCCTTCGCTCGCCTGGCTCGTTCGCTCGCGCCGGCCCCGCGCAGCGCGTCATGCCGCCCAAAGCCCCGCGCAGAGCCGCGGCCGCCGAACCCCCGCCGCCGCCGCCGCCGCCGCCGCCGCCGCGGGAGGACGACCCCGAGCCGGACAGCGGCCCCGAAGAGCTGCCCCTGGCCAGGTGAGGAGCGCGGCCGCCGCGGGAGGGACTGAGGGAGGGAGGGAAAGGGGCGCGGGCGCCGGGACGCCGGGCGCATCTCGGCGGGGCCGGGCTGACGCTAGGAGCGGCGCCAGCCCGGGGTCCCCGGGAACACTTCGGTACCCCCTGCCCCCCATCTCCGCGGGGTGGCGGCGGCGCCGTGACAGGGTCCCGGGCTCGTGGGCGATGGCGAGGGCATCCCGGAGGGGTCTGGGCTGCGGCTTGACAGGTGTCGGGCGGGTGGGGCTCCTGCTCCCGAGCGAAGTGACAGGTGCAGGCTCCGCTCCAGCGACGGCCAGGCGCGGAGCCGGCGGGTCCCGAGAGCCCCCGTCCGACCAAGAACATTGAAATAAAAATGGAAAAAGAAAAAAAAAAGAAAAAGAAAAAGGACCGGTGTTTGCTTGCTTTCTCCTCCCCCCCTCCCCTCTTTTTCCTTCCGTGGCGATCGGAGCACCCCGGCCGGGGTCGGCTGACTTTCTCCTGCAGTCCTGAGATGCAACAGTTGGGAGCCTTTTCCTCTGGGCGTGCGCTGCCTTGGCAGCTCGGTCCTGGGAGAGGCCAAGAAAAGCCTCGTAGGCGAAGCGCAGGGTCGTGGGTGTCAATTGCTCGCTGGGTCCTCAGCTCCCGGGCTTTGTGGGGGGTTGCCTTAGAACAATGCTTTGAGGCCTCGGGGATTTAAAGCCATCTGTGGCGGCTGGGGGAGCCGAACTCTTAGAAGAGCTGGTATGTGGGCAAAACTTTCCTGAGACATTGAAATGCAAGGGATTGCAGGTTTCTAAACTTTCCCCCCCTTTTCTTTTCAGGATAGCACTCTTCTTGCGTGCTGATTGGCCGCGGCGTGCTTCGTTATTTTTTGCCTTTTGCCTTTGAGCTTACAAGGATCTTGGTGTCGCTTCCCTCTCTTCCCCCCCCCCCCACCCCGTTCTGGTCTTTTCTTTTCTTTTCTTTTCTTTTTGGTACCGTGTTCTCTCAAAGAACCTTTCTCTCCATTTATTAAATGGAAGCTAAACTTAAAGCAAGTCCATGTGGATCCAATAGGAACGACAGAGAGATATTTATTGTATTTCAACATTTTATTTTTCTTGAGCGTGCTACTGTGTGATTAAGTAACAGAAATTGAAACAATATGAGTGTCGTTATTGTCAGCACCGGTTTTATTTTGAGAGCCATTGCAGAATGGGAATCAGTTCTGTCCCTCGCCATCTTCTCTCTCCCATTTCTAGCCCATCATTAAGTCCTTGACTTTTTTTCTTTTCTTTCTTTTTTAAGTGCTCTGGCTGTATAGCTCAGACTTGCCTTGAGCTCTCTATTCTCCTGCCTCTGCCTCCCGAGTTCTGGGAATGTAGGCATACAGTACCCTGTCAGGCTACCAAGTTCCTTTATCCTCAGGAACATCTCAGTTCTTTGTGTGCCCCATACTCTTAATAGACCGAACTAACTTTGGAAATGCCTTGTCCAAGTCTATTAAAAATTTGTATGTTTAGATGGGTTTGTCTCATGGATCAAATAAGAATCATATTCATTCGAAAATAAGTACAGAATGAAAACTGTTTGGAGAATGTTCCAGGGGAAGATTTTGCTTTCGTTTCTAATTAAACTCGGATATACCCAGTGTGTGAAAGTTTCCTTTTAGAAAGAGCAGTAACATCTATTCTAAAAGATTCCATGCCATCTACACAGATTTGGAAATATTCTTGATTATTCTAGAATAAACATACACATTGCCTGGGTGAGGAAGAACCCGTTTTTTTTTTTTTTTTTCCCTTTTGCATAGGAGTAACTTTGGGGGACTCTCACAAACGCTCCTGTGAACACTGTACAAGGCAGTCTCTTCTTGGTTACTCTTTGCCACAGAGGTTCTCATAAGTAAGCACTGACAGTTGATCTCCGAATTACCTACAGTCACGTGCTTCACCATAGGGAATTGCTGCCTCCTCTGAACTGTGCCATTAAATGAATTCTACGTGATCATTGCAGAATGCACTTAAGTAAATACCGACGGCACATAGATCAGTCCTTGTGCCGTCCTGCTGCAATCAGCAGAGGTGGTAAACCCTGCTGGTGTAAGAGGCTGCTACCAGTGTAACAACACACTGTTAATACAGTAAACTTTATTTTCTAATAACAGAAACGCTGTAAAATAGTGATAAAGCTATAGTACAGTAAGCATACAAGCCAGTAACATAAGCATTTATTTTCAGATAGTGTCCTGTATGTCACTGTATATGCAGTCATTTTCTACAAATGGCAATGTAGTAGGCTTGTTTACAGCAGCATCCCCCTAAGTTTTAGCACAAGCAACAAATGCATTATGCTGCAATATTGTGCTAGTTAAGATGTCTTCTAAGTGATGTTTCGGTTCCATTATAATCTTACAGGACTGCTGTTGTATACTGCCTTATTGACTGGTGTCATGTAGCACATGACTTCTTAGCAAGGATAAGAGGACTGCTTCACTCTGAAGCTTAGAAGAATTGCTCAACCCAGTCCATCTGAACTTCCAATGATAGTCTACTTTTACAGTTGAGGTGTTGTTTCTTTGTTGTCTCTGGCCTAAGTACTATAGATGGAAGCTGAGACAGGGGACTGCTAACCACTTTCATTATTGAAATATGCAGAAGTTAATTATGCTTTGAAGAAGGAGTTGCCCAGCTGGAAAAGTGGTTAATGGCACGGATGATGGAGTTAGCCTATAGGGTTCATTATCCTGGTTACTTCTCACTTACTATGCTTGTAGCGATTGCTTTAATTTCTCTGGTGTGGTGAACATGTAAAACATGAATGAGAATACTCACCAAGTATGGCTGATGTGGAAATTCAGTAAAACCATGCATATGATTTTTTTATAAGATCATAGTAAATTCCCTATGAGTTAAGAGTTAAGTTGCTCTTCATATGTTGTTATTATATTTCAAATACATATCAAAAGGAATTAGCTATTTATTAAAAGCTTATGGTTAAGAAAGGTCAAAGGGGAGGGGAGGGCTGGAGAGATGGCTCAGAGGTTGAGAGCACTGACTGCTCTCTTCCAGAGGACCTGGGTTCCGTTCGTAGAACCCACGTGGTGGCTGACACTTCTGGTGAACTCCATTCTGGTGAACTCAACCTTCCTCTGGCCCCTGAAAGCACCAGGCATGCACACGGTGCACATACATACATACAGGCAGAACACTCATACATATGAAGTAAATAATTAGAAAAAAGAAAGGTCAAAGAGATAGGGATGAACCATGTGATGCAATAATCCCTGTCAAGTTCATCATCATCTAAGAAATGCACAGAGGCTGAGAACCTGTGACACAATAAGTAAGGCTGCAGTTTGCTGCTCCTGCTGGAACTGAACTGGCTGCTGTGTGGTTTCTCTTCTTGCTGTGGCAGTTGCCCCATCTTCCCAGAGTGATTCAGCTATTGCACTACTGTCTGTCACAGAGCTGTTTGCTGCTCTGGAGGATGTTTGGTTCACTATGCTAGCAGCCGTTTTTCGCTGTGTGGTATTCTTATTTTGGAAAGACCATGAAAAAGATAAGCATATGTTTAAATGGTATGCAATGTCACTCAAAGATAAAATAAGACCTTAAAACACTTAGAGATGATCTCTTTCAAAAACAGTGCTGATATGTGCAAACTATAGAAACAAGTATTTGCTTAATTGGTTTGATTTATAAGTGTATGTATTTTGTAATTGTTTTCAATTGGTAGGCTTGAGTTTGAAGAAATTGAAGAACCCGAATTTACTGCGTTATGTCAGAAGTTAAAGATACCTGATAATGTCAGAGAAAGAGCTTGGTTAACTTGGGAGAAAGTTTCATCTGTGGATGGAATTCTGGTAAGGATGTTTTTAAAGTTCTGTTTATTTATTTATTTTGAAAATCTAGAAAGTAGAAAATATAAAGTTAGTGATAATTTTATCACCCAGGAGTAGCCTCTGATGGCACTAAAATGCTTTTTATTTTCATGTTTTCTTAGGCTGTTTTGTTGTGGGGTACTCTGTGTTGTACTCTGACACTCCCGAGACTGCCAGTAAAGTTTATTTTGTATCAGAGGGTGAATCTAGCTTCTAGCTGACCAGAATTAGCCATAGAAGTTTTGGAGTATTGAGGACACATAGAGAGACAGAGGAGGTAGTAGGTTGAGCCTTAGAAAGATTCTTGGCCCTTCTGGATCTAGGAAGGAGGTGCAAGAAGAGAGGTAATGCCACATGGAAGAACGTAGATAATAAAATGGGTAAATTTAAGTTATAAGAGCAAATTGAGACAAGCCTAAGCTAAAAGCCAAACTTTTATAATTAACTATAAGCCTTCATGTTTTTATTTGTGGACTGGTGGTCCCGATGAAAGAGTATTGCTACAATTTCTAATTTTTGTTTTAAATTAAAGATTTATGATGATGACGACTATGGTGTGTCTGTGTGTCTATAAGTCTGTGTGTATGTTCCTCCTTCTAATTTTACGTGAGTTCTTGGGGTTGAACTCAGGTTGCCAGGCTTCTAAGATAAGTGCTCTCAATCATTAAGCTGTCTCACTAGCTCTGTTTTTATTTTCATTTTAGTTTGGCATACAAAGTAGTGGGTTTCATTGTGCTGTTTTCATACTTATACATCATTACTGTTTTCTCTATTCACTCCACCCCCCCCCCCCCGCACTCTTCTTTTCCATCCTTCTATCTTCCTCTTGCTGGTTCCCTTCTACTTCTAGATGGCTTCCCTTGCTTCCATTTCATATGTTAGGGTCTTTTCCTCCCTTGTCATCTCTCACATCCAACTTTCTTGTCCACACACACACACACACACACACACACACACACACACACACACACACACATTTAAATCTAGGATCTTTATAGGAGAGAACATAACTTGTCTTTGAGTCTGACTTATTTTGATTAATATAATTTATTTTCTACAAATCTATTAATATGATTTTTCTTCATTTGCATTTATTTTCTACAAGTAATCATGCTTTTATTTTTCTTTGTAGATGGATAAAATCTTATTGTAATTATGCACTGAATTTTCTTTATCTGTGCTTGGATTGATGAACATCTTTCATTTGTTCTATTTCTTAGCTGTTGTGAGTAGTATCAGCAAGAAGTATGGTTGTGCAAGTGTCTCTTGTGTTTGGACTTTTAGTCTCTTGGATATATTCCCAGTAGTAGAGTTACAGTTTTAAGGATTCTTACACTGGCTTGCATAATAGTTACACTATTCTACCTTACCACTGGCAGTATCTAAGGTTCTTCTTTGCTAACATTTGTGTTTGTGATGTTAACCATGCTGACTTGGACAAGATGGAATGTCAAAGCAGTTTTAAGTTTCATTTTCCTGATGGCTGAAGATGTTGAACATGTTTTTAGTGCTCATATATATCTTTTGAGAACTGTGTGCTCAATTAGTTCATTGGCCTATTTATCGAGTGAATGCTGTTTTAATAATATTTAGTTTTTGAAGTTCTTTATCAGTTTTACATATCAATTCCATCTAATGTATAGTTGGTAAATACATTTTCTCTCCCCTCCCACCCGCTCTGTATGTTTTGTCTTCACTGCTGACTGTCATCCTGTGTCATGCAATCCCACAGTCAACTCTTCCCATGTTGGAATCATTTTAGAAAAAACTTCTTTGTGCCTGGGTCTCAAGTGTTTGTATGTATTTCTCTAGTAGTTTCAAGATTTCAGTTTGTATATTAAGTCTTTGATTCATTTTGTATCATTTTTCTCCCTCTTTTTTGAGATAGGGTCTCACTGTGTAGCCCAGGCTGGCCTGAACTAACTATGTAGACCAGGCTGGCTTCCAACTCTGTTTTCCAAAGTGTTGTAGTTAATTAAAGGTGTGCCCCACCACACCAAGCCCTGTGTTGGTTTTTCATTATAATTTAGTGTGTGTATGTGTGTTTATGCACGCACATGGCACAGTGCATGTGTAGTGGTCAGAGGACAACGTTCAGGAGTCAGTTCTTCTACCTCATGTGTTCTGCTTTATGGGATTAATGGAGGTTGTCAGGCTTAACACATGCCTTTCCCCACTAAGCCATCCCACTGGCACAACATTGGGATTGTTTCATATTCTCCTGCAGGTAGATGTTCAGTTACCTCAGCGTCTTTTCTTTCTTTTTTTTCTTTTTTTTTTTTTTTGAGACAGGTTTTTTTTCTGTGTAACCTTGTCCTGGAACTCACTCTGTAGACCCGACTGGCTTCACATTCACAGAGGTCCGCCTGCCTCTGTCTCCTGAGTGCTGGGATTAATGGCATGCACTAGCACTGCCGTTCACCCAGCATCATTTGAAGAGAATTTTTCCAATGTCAAAAAAATAGATAACTATAACTGTGTAGGTTTAATTCTGAATTCTCTGTTCTATTCTGTTGGCCTATGTTTTTTTAATACCAGTATCATACAGTTTTTGTTCCTGTGGCTTTACAGCATAGCTTGAGATCAACTATCCTGATAACTTGCTTATAGTTATTTGTGATCTTTTGTCCGTCCATAGTCTAGTTCCATTTCATTTCATGTCTTTTTTTAAATTTAGCATAATTTCTTTATTGAATCCTTTGGAATTTCATAGCATGCACCCTGATTTCTCTCACCTTCCAGTCCCTCCTTATCTTCCCTTGCAATGCCCACCCACAAAATAAAATTTTAAAATAAAAATCAAAACAAAACAAGCAAGCAAACAAAACTAAAAAACAAACAACCCCTCACCCTGAAAACCAAACTAAAACCAACAAAACAGCAACAACAAAAATCTCTTCGCTCCTCCATCTTTTCTGCCTCTCCAACACATCTTCATTTGTCCTGGTGGCATTGGGAGTTGGGATGTGTCACACAGTATATACCCTTTGTCTAATCAACTTCACTTGCAGATATGTTCATTACAATGAGTTGTTGGTCTGGTTCAAGGCATGTGGTTTCCAATGCACCATCATTACTGGACTCTCACTGAAACTCCTCTCAGACATTCTGCAGTCACCCTGTGGGTATCATTTCATAGGAGTACCCTTCATGAGCTTCAGGCTGTGGGTCTGGGTGGTAGTTGAACTAGTCAGACCAGGCTACTGTGGTGCCCACCCTCAGGTAAGAATTGGTACCATCAGGATCACTCTCCTCCCTCACCTGTGATAAGGGGTGGGGCCATCTAATGGTGGGGACACAACAGTCAGCTCTCACAAGAGGGTTGGACCAGCTCTCTTGCTACAGAGTCCAGCAAAGGGCAAGGCCAACTGTCCTAGAGCCTGTGAAGGGTGGGGCCAGCTCAGCATGACCCTCTTGATTTCATCATGCATGGTTCCTACGATCCTCTGAGGTGACATGGTCCACAGACATCAACATAGACTCGCAGCTGCAGGAGGACCATTGGCCCAGATATGGCCCTCAGCAGCAGCTTGGGCTCAGATGACATCTTGGCTCTGGGTGGATATACAAGCAACTCAGATCAGGATGATTCTGGTGGTGGCATGGCTCCCAGATACCAACATGGCCACAGGTTGTGCCCAGATCAACTTCTGTGTAACCTTTGGTGGCAACTTGGGCTTCAGACTTTAACACAGACCCCGGCTATGTTAGGACCATGGACCCAGATATGGTTCTCTGCAGCAGCTGGGTCTGAATGTCAAGTGTTGCCCCAGGTGGCAGTGCAGGCTTTCCAGATTGGCACAGCCTCAGCAGCAGTGTGGCCCTCAGACACTAACATGGCCTCAGATTTCAGGCATCCACATGGCCATGAATGGTAATAGGAACCTCAGACATCAGCATGGACCCTGGCTGCAGTAGAGCCTGGTCTAGTTTCATTTCTATTGTTGTGATAAAAGCACACCTTCGGCCGGGCGGTGGTGGCGCACGCCTTTAATCCCAGCACTTGGGAGGCAGAGGCAGGCGGATCTCTGTGAGTTCGAGGCCAGCCTGGTCTACAAGAGCTAGTTCCAGGACAGGCTCTAAAAAATCTGCAGAGAAACCCTGTCTCGAAAAACCAAAAAAAAAAAAAAAGCACACCTTCGGAGAGAAAGGGTGAGTTCACATTTCCAGGTTACAGTCCATTGTAGCAGAGAAGTCAAGGAGGCAGAGACTTAGGACAGCTTGTTACCTCACATCCCCAGTAAGGATCAGAGAGGGTTAAATGCATGCGTGCCAGTGCTCATATAACTTTCCCTACTCTGACTTGTGTAGTGCAGAGACCAGAACCCTAGAAAAGTGCGGTCTACTTTCAGGTTGGGTCTTCCCATTTCAATTAAGAGACTAGATGGGTCTTCTCCTAGCAGTGAAGGTGCCCACAGTCCAATCTGGAGCCTCCCTCTGCAGTGATGCTACATCGTGTCAAGTTGGCCCACAAACTAACATTATCCTAGTTCTGTGAAGAATATCATTAGAAATAGGGCTGGCATTGTATTGAGTCCATAGGTATTTTTAATAGTAAAGCTATTTCCACAGTATTCATTCTGCTAATCCAAGAACATGAGACATTTTATTGTTTGTTGGTTTATTTTTTTAATCTTCTAGCATCTTCATCTTACTTAAGTGCTTTAAAGTTTTTATTATAGGGGTCTTTTTACCACTTTTGTTAGATTGATTCCTAGGCATTTTATATTTTGAAGCTATTTTATTTTATCTGTTTATTTGAAATAAGGTCTAATCATGTAACTCTAAATGATCTGGAACTCACCATGTGGACCAGGCTAGCCTTGAGTCACAGAGATCCACCTGCCTTTTGTCTCGCAAGTTAGTTATTGGAAAGTTATGTAGAAAGATACTTACTTTTGTGTGTTGACTTAATATTTTGCTAATGTGTTTAAAGTATTTATCCCATCTAAGAGTTTTCTAGTGGAGTCTTTAAACTATAGTGTCATATCATTGACAACTAGTGATACTTCTGTTTGTATGACCCTTATTCCTCTCTTTTGTTTTATTACCCTAGCTGGGACTTCAAACGCTGTATTGAATAGGAGCAATAAGAGCGAGTACCTAGAGAGGAAATGCTTTCAGTTTTTTCCTAACTTAGAGCAGTGTTTACCATAGGTTTGTTGTATATAGCCTTGATTGTATTGAGATATGTTTCTTCTAGTCCTAGTTTCTCCAGGGTTGTGTGTGTGTTCATCTGCATATGTATGTAAAAGCCAGAGGACAGATGCCTCTACCTTCTTCCTCCTTTTTTCTTTTTTGTCTTCTTCCTTCCTTCCTTCTTTTGTTGTGTTTCGTTTTTTGAGACAGGATTTTTCTGTCCTGGAACTTGTTCTGTAGACCAGGCTGGCCTTGAACTCACAGAGTTCCCTTCCTTTTTTCTTTCTTCACAGTTTTTTTTTTTTTTGAGACAAGGTTTCTCAAAGGCTTAGAGTTCACTCAGTAAGTAGGCTAGACTGGATGGCCAGTAAACCCCAGGGATCTGCCTGTCTCTGACTCTCCAGTATTCGGATTTCAAATACCTGCTGCATTCATCCTGGGGATCTGACTCAGGTCCCATGCTTATAAAGCAGGCACTTTACCAACCGAGCTATCCCTTTAACCTCTCTTCAGAACTTTATCAGGAAGGGATGTTGCACTTTGACAAAACCCTTTTCTGAATTTATGAAGATAATCATGACTTTTATCTATCTGTCTGTCTGTCTGTCTGTACACACACACACATATATATACATACATACATACATACATACATACATACACACACACACGTATTAGATACCAGTTTTCATATATCGAGTCGACTTTGTATCCCTGGGATGAAACCAGCTTGGCCATGGTGAATGATTTTCTTTATGTGTCTTAAGGATTTGATTTGCAAGAATTTTATTGAGAATTTTCACAGGGAAATTGATGTACGGTTTTCTTTTCGTTGTCTTATCCTTACCGTGGCTTGCTACTAGAATACATTTGGTTTAGTGGAGTGAGTTTCATAGCGTCTGTTCCCTTTTGTTATGAGGAACGGTTTGCAGTGCTGTGTTAGGGCTTTTCCTAAAGTGTGGAGACTGGCAGGGCTAGGTCCCGGCTTCTCCTTATGGAAAGATTTTTACACTGCTTTAATCTCCTTGCTTCCTAGGATCAGTTTTACTTACACCTTTTAAATTTAGTTTTGGTAGCTCATAGAGCTCTAGAAATTTATTCATGTTTTAGATTTCCCAGGGTCTAGGGGAGAAGCATGTTGTTGAAGCAGTCTCCTTTCTGGATTTCATCATAATCTATTGTAGTTTCCTTTTCATCTTTATTTTTAATTTGTGTCTTCTCTCTGTTTCTTTTGATTAGTTTGTCTGGGAGTTTGTAAGTTTTATTTCTGTTCTTTTTTTCTGAGATATGGTCACATAGAGCTCAGACTGACTTTGAACTCATTGTGTAGTAGCCAAGGGTGACCTTGAATTTCTGAGCTGTCTTCAAGTGTGAATTATAGGGTGTGTCTTCCAAGCCCAGTTTCTCCTGTGCTGGGCTCAGGTTTAGGGCTTCAGGCATGCTCAATCATGATCATTTTTTTAGGTTATTAGTTATACGCATATACAAACTTTATTTGGTAATAAAGTTTCTAGTGGTAATATAATATCTTAACTGCTGTTTTTTTTTTTAAAAAATCTTAATTGATTTTTTCTGACTTGTTCATACTATAAATACATGTACACCCTTCTTCATAGGAATAAATTTTGCATAAAGGAAGTTTGATAATTGCTAAATAATTAAATTAATGGATCTCTGATAGTTTTATTTGAATAAATTCTCACAAGTTAATTTACTGAGTCAAAATCTACAAACTTTTAAAATTACCCAATACAGCTGGGCAGTGGTGGCATGTACCTTTAATCCTAGCACTCAGAAGGCAGAGTTTGAGGCCAGCCTGGTATAGAGTGAGTTCCAGGGCAGCTAGGGCTACACAGAGAAACCTTGCCTTGAGAAACACAACAAAATAAAAAAATCCCAGATATTATCTTTCTTTGAATTTGATTATTAAAGAGAAAGTGTCTTTAGTTTGGAATTTAGTTTTTTTTTAAGTATTTAAAATCTCCAGGTTACTCTTCACATGATCCTAGTTTAGCATAGAAAAAAGTAGAGGTGGACATGGTGCCACATTCCTTTAGTTCCAGTATTTTGGAGGCAGAGGCATGTTGATTTTTTCGAGTTTAAGACCAGCCTGATCTACATAGCAAAGTCCAGGCCAGCCAGGGTTACACAATAAAATCCTTGTTTCAGTTTTTATATATATATATATATTTATGTATATGTGTGTGTATGGACTGGAGTTGGTTCAGCAGTTAAGAGTGAGTATTGTTCTTACAGAGAATTACCACCTATGTGGAGTGGATCACATTTACCTGTAACTCCAGATCCAGGGCATTAAAGTTCATGGGCATCTGCACCCATGTACATACCCCTAAACAGACACACATGCATGCTCATAATTAAAAATAATAAAATAGGGTTTGGAGCAGTGACTTCTGTTCCAGAAGACTTGGGTTCCATTCTCAGTACCCACATGTTGGCTCACAGCTTCATGTAATTCTAGCTCCAGGGGATCTGCTGGCCTCTCTGGCTTCTCTGGATACTAGAGATGTACATTCAGTCAAAACACACCTATACACATAAGGTAAAAATAAAGAATAATTTAAAAATAATAAAAATAAATTTTTACAAAATAAATTGGTACAGATAGTAATGGCCCTGGAAATTCCAGGAATAAGACTCCTCCTTTCTTAAGAAACATGGCCAGATCACTTCTAAAAATTTGATTGTAAACTACTGAAAACAGAACTTAACCGATAGGGAGTTATGTAAAACTTTGAAGTTAAATGTTAATAACATGAACCTCAACAATATAATTTGTTAATATACACCAATAAATAGTCAAGAAACTTGACTATGAAAATACCTTGGGGAAGACTAGGGAAATGATTCAGTGGGTCAAAGGGCTTGCTGCACAAACATGAGGATCTGAACTTGAATTCCCAACACACAGCTTAAAGAAATCTAGGTGTGGTCATTTGATAAAAGTGTTTGCCCCACAAGCCTGATGACCTGAGTTTAGTTCCCAGGGGATCCATATAAGCAAGGGAGGAAAAACCTGACTTCTCAGTGTAGTTTTCTGGCCTTCATACTGGCCAGATAACTGGCATGTCTACATTCGTCATATACACATGGTGTTTGTACACACATAAACACACACACACTGATAATCTTAAAGTTTTTAATTAAAACTAGAAAATGCCTTTATAAATACAACCCAGGTACTTGGGTTATAAAACAAGCTATTATTCTTTTAAAAAAACAAACTGGTTTGTTTATGTGGGTCATGTGGGTATGGGTGAGGGTGGCCGTGCATGTGCTATGGCATGCATTTGGAAACTCTTAAGACAATTTGCAGGAGTCTTTTTTCCCTTCTACCATAGGGGCTCATCTGGGGGATTGAATTCAGAATATTAGGCTTGGTGGCAAGTACTTTGTACTGAGACAACTTGCTTTTCCACCTTTGCATTATAATTGCCACATATTCATTGTATATAGTAATGGATTTCATAAAAATGATTTGTTTCAAGTATATCATATACTTTGAGACTGTTCGGTCCTCTGTGCTCTCCTCTTCTTCCCTCTGCCTGTTCTCCCTTTCACTAGTCTTTACCTTAATCTGTTTTCTGATTTCACGTTATGTATATATAAATAAGTAGCTTTCTGTATGTATGTAAAATCTAGGATCCACAAATGAGGGGAAATATAAAATGTTTATATTTTGGAGTCTTGCTTAATTCTCTTAATCTGATGATTCAATTTCATCTAGTTTCAGCAAGCAACATGATTTTGTTAACTAAAACTCTTCTATGTATGTATACTATTTTTTTGTTTGTTTTTTGAGACAGGGTTTCACTATGTTGTGTAGCCCTGGCTCTCCTGGATCTCACTTTGTAGACCAGGCTGGCCTTATAATCACAGAGAGCTGCCTGCCTCTGCCTCCCGAGGGCTGAGATTAAAGGTGTGTGCTACCACCATCATCTGGCTTGTGATGGAAGATTCTCACTGGCTAATAAACAAACTGCCTTGGCTTTTTGATAGGGCAGGATTTAGATAGGTGGAGTAGACAGAACAGGAAGAAGGAAGTGAGGTAGATGGCTCAGACAATTGCTCCGCCTCTCCTCTCTGGGGCAGATGCCATGCCTCTCCTAAGTGATCCAGACCGCCATGCCTCTCCTCAGGGAGACAGACGCGATGAAGCCAGCCACCAGGTCAGACATGCTGAATCTTTCCCGGTAAGACACCACTCGTGGTGTTACACAGATTATTAGATATGGGTTAGTCAAGATGTGAGTAAGAGGCTGAAACTAATGGGCAAGGCAGTGTTTAAATGAATACAGTTTGTGTGTTGTTATTTCAGGGCATAAACTAGCAAGGCGGCCTGGATCCGGGCGGCAGGAATGCAGCCCGCAGCTCTCACTACAGGCTTGTATACCATTTCTTCATCCATTCACCTGTTGACAGGCACATTGGCTGATAACATACTGTGGCCTCTGTGACTAGTGCTTTCAGTAAACATGGATATGCAAGTTTATTGTAGTATGTTGACTTTGTGTCCTTTGGGTCTATAGCCAGGAGTGGTATAGCTGGGCGTATCCTATGGTAAGCCTTGTTGGGCCAGTTCACAGTCCCACCAGCAGTACACTTAAGTTCCCTAGCAATAATAGACTAGTGGAAACCATTTTGGGCTGTAGAGTTAAATATGTACAAATAAATTTGACTGCTTTCTTGCGTTAGCCCTTTTTCTTCCTGACTTTATTCCTATTTTTCCTTAGAACTAGCATAATTTAAAATCTTAATAGTGGAGGTCGTGATAGGAACTAGAACATATGAATTCATTCCTGATTGTGTTGGGGAGGAAGACAGTAGAGGACTTTCTATTACTTTTAGGAGTTGACACTATTCTTTTGTCCTGCTGTAATTCAACAGACCCTTTCTTCACAATATTTTGTTTAATGTTTGAGGGTTGGCCTGAAAATAATGACATGTGTTCTGCGAAGCAAATGCAAAGACAGAGTGAACCTGTTTGTAAAGCAGCTGTTGTGGTCCCAGTTGTCTGTTCTCTGAAACAAGAGGAGTGTATAACTTAGGGGAACTCTTTCTGGCATTTGGGAGTAGAAGGTGTTTATTGAGAGATTTCTAGTCAAAATGAGCTGTTTCAAGTCTGAAATATACAATATAGTAACTCCACACTCTTGAACAAATTTCCTAAAATCTTCCATTGTTGGTTTTCTCAGATGTAAAATGGGTTATCAGTAATTTCCAGATCTTGGAATCCTTGTATTAAATAAATAGACACCTATTAAGTACACACAAGCTAATTAACTGAGTCAATCTTAGCATCAGGCTTCAAATGTTCAATGTTTTTGTTGTTCTTTTTCTTTTTTTTTTTTTTAACAGTCTTGTAGTTTTGTGAAATGCTACTTTGTGGGCCTGACAGCCAGTGCAATCACGATCTCCCAGTGGCAGCAGCTGTCAGCACGGGCCTACACAGGACTGGGCTTGTCAACAGTCAATCATAGGTGGGTGAGAGGCCCATTTGGCCCTATCCCTCTCTGCTGAAATATGAGCTATTGATGGATTCTGGGGGGAGGGGCAGACATTGTCTTTAGTTGTGTACCCCTGATGAGCTCACCACGCTCCAGTGAATAAGTAGCAAACTCATGTTGTACTGACAGCCCTTGTTGAGCTCAGTGGGTCACAGAACAGAAAGGCATGAGTATGAGAAAGGGACTCCCAGGAGGGGGGGATGGAAACAAGAATGTGAAGGTGCGAGGAGTCAGAATACACTACATATATGTACAAAATTGTTACGAGAGCAAATTTAATAAAACATTCCATTTTATTTTGTTTTTGATTAGTACTTCAGAGATAAACCATCTTGGTGGCTTAGTGGGTAAATTGGTATGCATGTGTGAGAATCTGAGTGTGTCTCCTTTGCACCTGCCTAAACTCCTGACACAGCTCGGGTACTTGTCTGTAATCCCAAAGCTGGTAGATCTCTGTCAGAGCCCTTAGGTGGCCAAGTACATTTTCAGTAAGCAGAAATATTTTAAAAAGATTTTCTAGTCTCAGCTGTAGGTCTTCAGATTTCAGCAGCAGGCTTCAAATGTTCAATAAGCCATATTGTAAGCACATGTGCTGTCGTCCAGGCTTTGTTCTGTTTGTTGGATGGTTAGTTCAACAATGACTGTCTCTTAAAGGAAAGGCGAAGAATCTGGTAGTTGTTTAGTTCATGAGGCTAGGTTGGATGTTTCAGCTGGTCTTCAATCTAATTTGGGGTCTGGAAGTAGGTCCTGATATCATTAAAGTAATGCCTCAGCAACAGAATAAATGAACTTGCCAGGGACAAAGAGGGCAATCAGGCAAAAATAAATAAATAAAGAAAGAAAATAAAGAAAAAATAAAAACCACCTCCTTTCTTCTATGTCATTTTTATGTGGGCTGCCACCAGAAAGTGTGGCCCAGGTTTAGAGTGGGTCTTCTTACCTCAAATGATCCAATCCAGAAAATTCTTGGGAATTGTGCCAAGATGTTAGTGGGTTTTTGTGTTTGTTTTGTTTTATTTTTTTTTCCAAGACAGGGTTTCTCTGTGTAGCCTTGGCTGTCCTGGAACTTGCTCTGTAGACCAGGCTGGTCTTGAACTCAGAGATCTACCTGCCTCTGCCTGCCAAGTGCTGAGATTAAAGGCCTGCACTACCATACCAAACCAACCAAGCAAAAATAGTATTAAGCAAGCACATTCTATTGGAACTGTGGTGCCAGTAGACTTGTTTTATGGGGTTGTCACAGTTGTAAAAATCTCTAAGTATGCCTGTAGAAATTTTTTGGCTCATGGTTGGAGAGAGAAGAAGCCTAAAATGTTCTGTGTCTTAGCATGATTAAAAAGCAGGTGGAACAAGAGCAGGCAGAAGAGAAACCCTGAGGGTTTCCCTCACTTTCTAAGAACCCACTCTTTTGCTCACTCATGTAGACCCATCGAGATAAGAACAGATTCCCACAGTAATGTCATGTATCCTTTGAATGCCTTAGCCACCTCTTAGCATCCCTACCTCCCAATACTGCCATGATGGCCATCAGATTTCAGGATAGACACTATTCAAACTACAGCAACTCTCCTGTGCTCCCAGCTCTGTCTAACTAGTTCTTAAAGACATTGCTTTCTTGTTTCTTACTGCTTGTTCTGCAGCTTGTAGTCATTCCTTAGCAAGCTAATTTTGATTCACATTTTAAGGTTCCTGTCTTTTAGGGGTCAGTGTCCTTCTTTGCCTAAGCTTTAGTGTCTTGAATTATTTTTTTCCCAACATTTTAGTTTCATGCCAAACAGTAGTTCTGATCACTATATTTTTGTGCCTTATCCTTCTTAAAATTCCCATCAGAGTATTATATTTATTAGTTGATGAGTTTATATTGGCCCATTACTTCTAAGTCCATGGTTTACACCAGGGTTTATTCTTGATGTGAAATGGTCTATTGACTTTGACAGATGTCTAATGGTATGTGATTGCCATTGCAGTGTATATAGAATACTTTCATTGTTGTACAAATATTCTTTCCTGCTCATCCTGCTTTCCTTTCAACCTCTAGTAACCACTGCTCTTTTTTATTTTTATCTTATTCTCCATTTTCTAGAAATGTTTCTAGCTAAACAGTACACAGTCTTCCAGATGGGCTTCTCTCACATAATAATATACATTTAAGCTTCTTCCACATCTTCTCATGATTTAGTGGCTCATTTCTTTTTAGTGTTGAATAATATTGTCATCTGTTTGTGCCACAATTTATTTATTCATTTTACTTCTGAAGGGTATTTTGTTTTCTTCCACGTGTTAGCAGTTATTAATAAAGCTGCTGTAAATATACATGTACAGATTGATGTGTGTATGTGTTTATGTATGCATGTGTATGCATAGATGTGTATATACTCACACATGTTCATATATAAATTAAAGGTCAACGTTGGGCTTTGTTCCTTAGGCTCTGTTCACCTTCTTATTTGAGACAGGTCTCTCACTGGCCTGGAATTCACCTATTAGGCTAAGACTGGCTGGCCAGTAAGCTCAGGAATCCATGTTTACATCTTCCCAGAACTGGGATTTCAAGTATGCACCATCATGCCTAGCTTTTTAGTGTGAGTTCTGGGGATCAAACTTCGGTTCTCATGCTTGTGTGGCAAGTTACTTCATTCACTGAGCCATTTCCCTAGCTCACAGGTATTTTGTCTCAAGACAGAATCTTGGTAAATTGCCTAGGCCGGTTTCACACTCACTGTGCAGCCCAAGCTGGCCTTAACTCCTAATTCTTCTGCCTTAGTCTTCTGACTGTTGGGGGTTATAAGTGTGTGTTACCGTGCCAAGGTTGTGGTTTGTGTGTGTGTTTGCGTGCATGCATGCAAGCGAGCGAGCGAGCGGTGCTTGCACGTAAATTATCTCCTAGGAATAAAGACTGTGCTGGCTAGTTTTTATGTCATCATGATCCAAGCTAGAGTTATTTTGGAATACAGAATCTCGATTCAGAAAATGTTCCCACCAGATTGGTCTGTGGGCAAGTCTGTGGTGCATTTTCTTGTTTGATAATTGATATGGGAGGGTCCAGCTCACTGTGGACACTGCCACCACTTGGCTGCTGCTCCCGGGTGCTGTAATAAAGCAGGCTGATGAGGAACGAGACAGAAAGCAGCACTCCTCCAAAGCCTCTGTAAGCTGTCACCTCATGTTCCTGTCCTGTTTGAGTTCTTGCACCGTCTGAGCTCTTGTCCTGACTTCCCTCTGCAATGGGGTATGATTTGAGAGCTGTAAGCTGAAATAAACCCTTTCTCCCCAAACTGTTTAAGGTCATGGTGTTTCTCACAGCCCTAGAATCCTCAACTAAGATAAACCAAGAAGTAGAGTTGCTGGACATGTGGTAAGGGTATGTTTAGTGTTGTAAGAAACTGCTAAACAGATTGCAAATGTTAATCATCTTATATTCCCAAGTCAGTTAGTGAATTACCAGATGTTCTCACCAGCATTTTTTGGTGTTAGTGTTTTGGATTCTTTTTCCATTCTAATAAATGTGAAGTGGTATCATGTTTGAAAATTGTTATAGCATATATTGTTACCATTTGTATGCCTTCTTATACCTGTTCAGAGTTTTCCCTATTTTAATAGTTATTTGTTTTCTTATGTTGAAATTTGCATTTTTGGATAACTTTTTTTGATTAACAGTATTTGCATTTTTTAGATAACTTCTTTATTAGGTATGTCTTTTACATATATTTACCCCCATCTTGTGGCTTATGTTCTTAATCTTTTGACAGTGACTCTGCAGAATAGAATTTTATAATTTCAGTGCAGTTCAGCACATCAGTTTTTTTTTTTTTTTTTTTTTTTTTTTTTTTTTTTTTTGGTTTTTCGAGACAGAGTTTCTCTGTGGCTTTGGAGCCTGTCCTGGAACTAGCTCTTGTAGACCAGGCTGGCCTCGAACTCACAGAGATCCGTCTGCCTCTGCCTCCCGAGTGCTGGGATTAAAGGCGTGAGCACATCAGTTTTTTCTTTCATGGAGCATGCCTTTAGTTTTATATCTAAAATGTCTTATCTCAATGTGAACCTATATTTTCTGCTGTGTTATAAAAGCCCCCCCACCCCATAGGTGTGTGTGTGTGTGTGTTATTGGAGATTGAACCTAAGGTTCATGCATGATGGGCGTACACTCTACCACTGAGCTACATTTCTAGCACAGTTGCATTATATTTTGCTTCCCAGTTTCCGACCCATTTTAAATGAATTTTATATGGTATCGAAAGGTTGATTTTTTTTTCTCTTTGTATGTAGATGTATAGCTGCTAGCTCTGTTTGCTTGGAAGGTATCTTTTTCTACTGTATTGTGTTTTGCTCCTTTTCCAAAGATTGTTTTACTAGACGACAGTTATGTGTTTCTTTTTCTGGCCCCACTATTCTCTGCTGTCCCTTTCTGTTGTAGTCAGTGTTCTTTTGCTACAAAGAGACATAAAGATCATGGTAACTCTTACAAAAACGGCATTTAATTAGGGCTCAGTTACAGTTTTAGAAGTTAGTTTATTTTCATCATGGTGGGGAGTATGGCAGCACACAGGAAGACATGGTGCAGGAGATGTGGCTGAGAGTTGTATATCTGGATTCACAGGCAACAGAAAGAGAGAGAGAGTGACACTGGCTTCTGAAACCTTAAAGCCCATCCCTAGTGACACACTTCTTCTAACAAGGCCACATCTACTAATCCTTCTCAGTAGTGCCATTTCTTGATGACTTTGCATTCAAATATAGGAACCTATGGGAGTCATTCTTACTCAAATCCCACATTCCATTCTCTGACCCTCATAGGCTTATGACTATATCATAATGCAAAAATGCATTCAGCCTAACTTCAGAAATTCCCAGTCTATAACAATATCAGCACTGTTTAAAAGTCCAAAGTTTAGAGTCTCTTCTAAGACTCAAGGAAATCTTTGTAACCCCTATAAAGTCAAAATAAAAATTCATTTCACATACTTCCAATATACAGTGGCACAGAATATAAACATTACCATTTTAAAAGGGAAGAAAGGGAGAATCGTGAGGAAATACTGGACCAAAGCAAGAACCAAAACCAGCAGGGCAAAACTCCAAATCCTTCATCTCCATGTCTGATATCAAAGTGCTCTTCAGATCTCCAAATACATTCAGCTTTGTTGACTACAACATACTTCTCTCTTTTGAACTTGTTCCACATCCTGCCAAGCTGGCAGGTATCCCACGACTTTGGCATCTCCACTATCTTGAGGTTTCTAAGGTAATCCAGGCTTCATCTTCACAGCTTCAATCAGTAGTCTCTCTGGGTCTCCATGCAGGTAAATCCCTGACACACAGCTGGACTCAGTGGCTTTCCTTAGCCTCTGAGAAGGATTCTACAACCCCTTTTTTGTATTCTCGACTCTAAAGTCATAACCACGTGGCTATAGGTGCCAAGTTCTGTTGCTTCTGGGGCTGGAACATGGCTCCCTCATTCAATTTCACTTGAATCAGTTTTCAGCTGTAGATGGTTTCCTTCACTTCTTAAACTGTTATCTAATTTCTTTTCATAAATTAAAAGCCTAGTTGGGTGAGGTCTTACCCTGAGGTCAACATTTCCTTTATTCCATTTAGCATTGGACTTTTCTTTAAACATTTTTATCTCCTTCAGCCCTGCCACTTGACTCCAATATTATGCTTCCTGATGCCCCTTTTCACCTCAAGCTGTTCATTTTCTATTTTTCCATGCTCAGCTTGATCTTCTTCATTATAAATCTGCATAAAAGTAATAACCACTAATAACCAAGCAACAGAGGCAATAATAGGCTGTTTTGAAATATCTGCCAACACCATTAACCTAAAACTCTTCAGTTTAGCCTCAGGCAGATTTTTTTGGACAAGATCAAAGAAAAGCCACATTCATCTTCAAAATTACTCAAGGCTGGTCTCTACGCTACTCAGTAATACTACTCCTCCTTGCAGCCTCTTGAACTGTGCCCCACAGCCCTCAGCACCACTGTCTTCCATGCTCCTGCTAGGATAGCTCATTAAGTCCTGCTTAAAATATCCAACTATTTTTCTAGTTCAAAATTCTAAAATCTCCCATATTTCTCTAGCAAATGTCATGGTCAGGCCTGTTACAGCAATACCCAACTCCTGATACCAATTTCTTTCTTATTCACTCTTCTGTTGCTGTGAAGAAACTCCGTGACCACTGCATCTTGTACAAAGGAACTTTTTCTTTCTTTCTTATTTTATTTTTTTTTTTTAGACAGGGTTTTTCTGTAGCTTTAGAGCCGAACCTGAAACTAGCTCTTGTAGACCAGGCTGGCCTCAAACTCAGAGATTCGCCTGCCTCTACCTCCTGAGTTCTGGGATTAAGGAAGTGTGCCACCACCGCCCGGCCACAAAGGAAATATTTAATTGGAATGGAACTTAACTTACAGAGGTTTAGTTTATTACCGTCATGGCAGGGAGTGTGGCAGCATACAGGCAAACGGTGGTAGAGAACTAGGAGAGTTCTACATTTGGATCTGTAGACAGCAGGAAGAGAGAGAAACTGAGTGCGACTCTAGTGACACACTTCCTCCTCCAACAAGACCGCACCTCCTAATCCTCAGTAGCGCTGCTCTCTGATGACTAAGCATTCAAGTTCAGGCGGCTGTGGAGCCATTCTTACTCAAACTGCCACTCTCTCCATTTTTCAGTGCCTACATCTTTACTGTTGAGCTTTATTATATTATTATTATATTATCATTTATTATATTTATTATAGCTGATGTCTCTCTCAATTTTATTGTTCTTCAATATTTTATGGGCTAGTTTGGATCTTATGTGATAGTCATCTTTCTGTCTCTGAGAGAAAACATATGAGAAAATCATCTCAAGAGTGGAAATGTTTGTTTTGGTTTATGATTTCAGAGACTTCAGTTTGTGATAGTTTGACCCCATCACTTCTGGCTGAGCCAAGACCAAACATGGTTCAGAGTAGAGCACAGTGCACCTCTTAAGCTGACTATGGAATAGAGAAAGTGAAAAAGAGCCAGGGGCAAGAAATATACCCTTCAGTGGTTCTCCTCCAGTATGTTCTTCCTCAGCTAGATGCACCTCTGACAGCTTCCACCACTTCCTGATGGACCATTGAATTGAGCCCATTAACAGATTGTCATTCTTGGTCCAGTGACTTTCTAAAAGTCCTGTCTCTAAACATTGCTGCCTTAAGGACCAAGTCTTTAGCACATGAGGCTTTTAGGGACATTTCAATCCAAACTATAATACCACTTTAATTTTAGAATCATTTTACTGAATCTATAGATCAAACTGAGAATACTGAAAAATCTTGACAATGTGATTTATGTTATTTTTATTATTTAGTTCTCATATTTTATTAGAGTCATTGCTTTCCTCATGTTGATTTTGTGTATACTTTATTAGCTGCTTTATGTGTAACTTTAAATTTTGAATGTTCATGTATAAAGTGTGTGTGTGTGTGTGTATGCATGCATGTGTGTGTGTAGAGACATGGTCTCACTATGTGTCCCTGGCTGGTATGGTACTCTTACGTAGACCAGACTTGCTGTGAACTCACAGAAATTAAGGATTAAAGACTTGTGCCACCACACCATGCTTAACTGTATTTTTTATTATAATTTTGGAGTCCATTCGTTGCTCTTTGTTGAGATATAGCAAAGCAGTTGAGTTTTATGTGCTAACCTTTTTTCCTGTATCCTTGTTATAACTTTAATAGATCTCATAGTCTATTGATTTTTTGGAATTTCTGTATAAACGATCAAATAATTTTAGACAGACATTTTCACTTCTATTGTGTTTCTACTCTCATCAAAAATATACTAGCTATAGGCTTTTTGTGAATATTCTTTTTTTTTCTTTTATTGAAAATAGATTTTTTTCCCCTCACATAATATATCTTGATCAGGGTTTTCTCTCCTCCTCCCAGAGTCTATCCTCCTATCCAGACCCACCTCCACCCCTTTTCTGTCTCTCATTAAAAAACAAACAGGCTTCTAAGGGATAATAAACAAAAACTAATACATCAGAATTGGACAAAACAAACAGAAGGAAAAAGCCCAAGAGAAGGAATAAGAAACAAAGACCTATCACCGAGGAATCCCATAAAACACTAAACTGGAAGCCATAATATATACATAAAGGACCTATAGGGTAAAAGGAGTGAAAAAAATAAAATTAAATTAAAAAATAAGATTAAAGAAAGAAAAAAAAAGGCCTGGCATGTCATTATGAGATAAGGAACCTCCAAGGGTGACATTGAGGTCAATTCTGTTGGCTGTCTACTGCTGGACATGCAGCCTACCTTAAAGATTAGTTTCCTCAGTAAGACTCTTGGAGGAAATTAAAATTTCATTTTCAAGTGTTTATTGATTAGAGATTGAGCTGGGTTAGGAATGAGGGCATGTGTCCACTTCTTTCAGCTTTAAGTCCCCATCTTTGGAGAGGGGATAGCCCAAGAAAAGGCTCAAGAATCAGAGATCTACTTGTTTGTTCACTCAGAAATTACAAAAAAATACTAAGCTGGAAGCTATAAGATATACACAGAGGACCTGGGACAGACCCGTGCAGACCCTGTGCATGCTGCCTCGGTCTCTGTGATTGATATGAACTTAGATCATGTTGATTTAGAGGGCCCTGTTTTCTTGGTCCTCCATCCCATTTGGTTCTTACACTGATTTTGCCTCCTCCTCAGTGAGGGTTCCTTGAGATCTAAGGGGAGGGATTTGGTGGGAATATCGAATTTAGAGCAGAGTGTTCCAAGGTCTCTCATTCTCTGCATAATGCCTGGCTGTGGGTTGTCTGCTGCAGGAGGAAGCCTCTTTAATGATGGCTAAACAAGACTCTATCTGTGACTACAGTAGAATGCCATTAGGAATCATTTTATTGCTATGCTCTTTTAGTAGAACAGTAGTATTTGATTTTTCCTCTAGGTCACTGGTCTGTCTAGCCTCAGGTTCTTGGTCACCCATGCAGTATCAGATAATGGGTCCCATCTCCTGGAGTGGGCCTTCAGTCAAATCAGATATTGGTTGGCTACGCCCACAGGCGTTGTATCACCACTGCACTAGCATTTTGCAGGTAGGACACTATTGTAGATCAGAGGGTTTGTGGCTGGGCTGCTGTTTATATTCTCTTGGTGGTGTGCAGAGTACCTTACTTTACCAAAGATGCTGGAATGTAGAAATGAAGACTCTATGTAGGCACAAGCTTAACTTCATCACGTTCAGTGAGTTGTGTAGGTGTTGCTTTCAGCAATGGGCCTTGCCATCTGTTTGTGGAGAGCAACCTAGAGTCTTGGCAACAGTCTGGGTTGTTTGGGGGTTCCCACGGGACCTCCTTTGGCCAACAATTCAATTAAATGTAACCTAATCTTGATACTAGAAGTTTCATTTGGTAACAAGGGATATAGAGTTGGGTCTCTGTCTCTCCCATTATTTGGCAGTTTCATTTTGATTACCATTATATCTATATATATTTTAAGAAGCATCTACTATATTAGGTTTCCATAATACCCCTCAAATAGCCCTTAATTTTAGCTGTCTCTAGGTACATGTTTTTCTGGGAGTAGAGTTAACTGCCCCCTCAATCGTATTGTGTACTAAATGGTTGATTCACCTGGTGTTTACTCCAGCATGTCATATCAAAACCGTGAGTCTGGCAGGTTAGCTGCTACCATTCTTTGTGACTCTGCCACTCCTGCATGATCTATGCACATCCACGAATGTCCTTAATACTGACGGCTGCCAGCTCAGGCTATACAAGTAGGATGAGGTTTTCTGACATACTCATATTTTTTCACATAGAAAACCCAGGTGAAGAGGAAATTCAAGCACAGGAGAAAGTAGCTATTTTGTTTCAAGACTTTCTATAGCACACTTAATACTTAACAGAACTTTACTCTTACTAGAGATAGATTACATATTTCTGGTTGCCATTTTTTAATATTTCAAAAATATAGGCTAACGAGGACACTATTCTGTTTTTATTAAACTTTATTTATTGTGTGTGTGTGTCATGACATGAGTGTGGAGGTCAGAGGACAACTTCCACGAGTAAGTTTTCTCTTTCTACCATATGAATGCTGGGGGCAAAACTCAAACGGTCAGTCTTAAGCGTGAATGGCTTTACCCACGGGCAAGCTCACCGTTCCAGGATTTTTTTTAACTTGTGAAATTGTAATCAGTTTCACAGATTTATGTTCTGATAGCTTAAGTTGTAGGTTTCTCATATTTTAGTTTTGTTTTCAAGATACTTATTGTCACCACTTGGTGGAGCTCTTTTATAAGCTAGAATATTGTCAAAAAACAAGCTCAAATAAATTGTTACTAATTTGGGGTTGTCATTAGGGTGGTTCAAGTGAACACAACTAAATGATAGTGTAATAGATAGTTATGTAAATTGTTGGTTGTATATTTTGATTTAATTTTTCAATATGTAATTGAAGGTTTGATGTTTTCACAATTTTTGTCATATAGTTCTAATTTTTCTATGCTGCTTTTCATAAATTTAGCAGTTTGTTTCCTATTTTGAATTTAATGTTAATTAAGAATATTTGGGATTAATGAAGAAAATGAAAACTGCTTATGATCCTAATAGCTTTAGAGATAAGAACCCACTTTAGAGATTTTGTATTACTTTTCTTACCTTTTCATTTGTTTGTTTTTACATAATTGGAATAAAAAATGCAAATAATTTTGTAGTTTATCTTCTCTCTTAACCGTTGTATCTTGGGCATTTTTCCCTTTGCTTGTACTATTCTTTGAAAATGCCTTAGTATTTTGTGTTATTCATAATATAGCTCTATTATGATTTAGCCATTCATTTTAAGATATTTAGGTGTTTGCCACTGTTTGGGGTATGTAAGTAACTATTACAACATCTGTTACAAGGATCTTGACCTAACTCTCCAGTTACTTCCACTGGATAAAGTCTTAGCTGTATAGTAATACAATGGGGGACTTCTAAGGATCCTGGCATATATTAACAACATATCCTTCTCTTGACTTATTCTAAGAATAGCATACCCAGAATCTGGTTTTTGAAAGGTACTTTTTTTTTTAATTTTGCAAAGTGTTAATCTATTTTCCTCCACAAGTTTTACCTTTTTGTGTGTGATTGTTTTGATTGATAAATGATTTTTTTGTTTTAATAAGCTTTAAACTGCTGTTCCATGCCCCCTTTTTAATAATTTTAAGCATTTTTTAAAAGTTTATGTGTACGTGTGTAAGTACTCATGGAAGCTGGAGGTCAGAGGGTGTCAGATCAACGGTTATGAGCCTCCTGATATGGGTGTTGGGAACCAATCTTGAATTTTCTGCCAGGGTGGTATATACTTTGGACCACTCATTTCATCCTTTTTACAATTTTCAAGAAAAATTTTTATTTGTAAGTTTTTCATAATAAGGTTTATAGAATTATAACAAAACAAAAACCCATACCAGTTTTAATCTAGGTTGTAAGATGGACTGGAAATAATGCCTTGACCTTAACGGAGCCATCATGCTGGGAAGAGGCTGAGACAAGGGCGCTCTGGAGCGGACGGCAGTGCTGTGGGAATGGGATGGGTGAGCCCCAGAGTTAAACACTGTGACGCTGTGAGACAGAAAAGAGCAGGAGGATGTTAGAGCATCAGAAGTAGGTTGAAGGAAAAAAATTAGATAAGGCTGACTCTTCAGCCATATCATTAAAATAGAAATTAAGATTTTGAGTTAAAAGTATAGCACTCTTAGGGGATTGACAGAAAAATCATGAATCAAATTCACCTGAAAATGTCCAGAATATGATACTGTAGTGGTCAGTAGATCAGTGGAATAGAATAATTTTGAAATAGAGCACATTTTATTGTCATTTCACTTTCTAGAGAGGTGCAAAAGTAATTCAGTAGAGGGAGGTTATTCCCTTCAGTGAACGAAGCTGGAGCCACAGGATATCTAGCTGTAAAATTACAGCGTCTGAGAGGTGGCTCAGTGGGTAAAGAAAGGTGCTTGTTGCCAAGCTTGTTGGATCCTTAGAACCCACATGGTGGAAGAAGAGGACCAGCTTCTGCCAAGTTGTATGTACTCTAACCTTTACAAGCATGATGTGGATCACCAATAAATATGAATTAAAAGAATTTTTCTATCTTATAATATTTATAAAAATATTTTAATGAGTCCTAGACCTAAAATTCTAGAGCATGACATATAAGAAATCATTGTAAAACTATGTTAGAGAAAGGTTTCATAGATATCACTCAAAGCATGAACATAAAAGAAAAAGAAAACAAATTGAGTTAAACCATATTTTTAAACTCCTACTCTTTGAAAGACATCATTTAAGAAAATGAAAGGCTGGGGAGCTGAGCCAGTGGACAAAATACTTGATCTGTAAGCATGAAGACCTGATTTAGATTACCAGCACTCAAGCCAAAAGCTGTAACTCCAGGGCTGGGGCAAGGGCGGCAGCAGAGACAGGTCAATGAGTGGTGGGGGGTGCTAGCCAGTCTAGCTGGAGCAGTAAGCTTAAGGTTCAATAAGAAACCCCATCCTAGAACACTCCTCTATTGCTGGTGGGAAATCACTATGGCAGTTTCTCAGAAAATTGGGAATCAATCTACCTCAACACCCAGTAATACTACTCTTGGGCATATACCCAAAGGATGCACACTCATACCACAAGGACATTTGCTCAGCTATGTTCATAACAGCATTATTCATAATAGCCAGAACCTGGAAATAACCTAGATACCCTTCAACCAAAGAATGGATAAAGAAACTTTGATACATTTATATAATGGAGCACTACTCAGCAGTAAAAAACAATGACATCTTGGAATTTGCAGGCAAATGGATGGAACTAGAAAAAAACATCCTGAGTGAGGTAACCCAGACACAGAAAGACAAACACAGATGTACTCACTCATAAGTGGATATTGGGTATAAAGCAAAGGACAACGAACCTATGGTCCAAGACCTCAGAGAAGCTAGATAATGAGGAAAACCCAAAGAGGGACGTACATGGATACCCCTGGGAAGGGGAAATAGACAAGAACTCCTAAGAAAATTGAGAGTGGGGAAGGGGGGGGAGAAGTGAAGCAGGGGGAGGCATGAAGGAACAGGACGGCTGAGATGGGGAAGGACAGAGGGAGAGCAAGGAAAGAGATATCTTGGTTGTGGGAGCCATTATAGGTCTAGCAAAAAAACAAAAACAACAACAACAATAAAAACTGGCACAAGAAAATTCCCAGGAATCCATGAAGATATGATCCAAGCTAAGAAGACCCTAAGCAATAGTGGAGAGGATGACTGAACTGGCCTTCCCCTGTAATAAAATTGATGACTACCTTAATGGTCGTCATAGAAACTTCATCTAGCAGCTGATAGAAGCAGATGCAGAGATCCACAGCAGAGCACTGGGCCAACCAGAGTCCAGCCAAAGAGAGGGAGGAACAATAATATGAGCAAAGCGGTCAAGACCATGATGGGGATACCCACAGAAACAGCTGACCTGAGCTAGTAGGAACTCACTGACTCCAGAGTGAAAGCTGGGGTACCTGCACAAGACCAAACTAGGCCCTCTGAATGTGGGTGGCAGTTGTGAGGCTGAGTTAATCTGTGGGACCACGGGAAGTGGGACCAGGATTTATCCTTAGTGCTTGAACTGGCTTTTTGGAGTTAATTCCCTATGGAGGGATACCTTGCTCAGCCTAGATACAAGTGGG